>NW_028225473.1:0-388785 GCF_052327205.1 Somniosus microcephalus
ATCTTCTACTTCTGCTTCTTCTGATTCACCCTTCAGACTTCACCTTCTCCTTCTCCTTCTTCTGCTTCTTCTGATTCACCCTCCAGACTTCACCTTCTCCTTCTCCTTCTTCTACTTCTTCTGATTCACCCTCCAGACTGAACCTTCTCCTTCTCCTTCTTCTGCTTCTTCTGATTCACCCTCCAGACTTCACCTTCTCCTTCTCTTTCTTCTGCTTCTTCTGATTCACCCTCCAGACTTCAACTTCTCGTTCTTCTTCTACTTCTGCTGATTCACCCTCCTGACTTCACCTTCTCCTTCTCATTCTTCTCTTTCTTCTGATTCACCCTCCTGACTTCACCTTCTCCTTCTCCTTCTTCTACTTCTTCCGATTCAACCTCCAGACTTCACCTTCTCCATCTCCTTCTTCTGCTTCTTCTGATTCACCCTCCAGACTTCACCTTCTCCTTCTCCTTCCTCTACTTCTTCTGATTCACCCTCCAGACTTCACCTTCGCCTTCTCCTGCTTCTACTTCTTCTGCTTCACCCTCCAGACTTCAACTTCTCCTTCTCCTTCTTCTACTTCTTCTGATTCATCCTCCAGACTTCACCTTCCCCTTCTCCTTCTTCTGCTTCTTCTGCTTCACCCTCCAGACTTCACCTTCTCCTTCTCCTTCTTCTGCTTCTTCTGATTCAGCCTCCTGACTTCACCTTCTCCTTCTCCTTCTTCTACTTCTTCTGCTTCAACCTCCAGACTTCACCTTCTCCTTCTCCTTCTTCTGCTTCTTCTGATTCACCCTCCTGACTTCACCTTCTCCTTCTCCTTCTTCTGCTTCTTCTGATTCTCCCTCCTGACTTCACCTTCTCCTTCTCCTTCTTCTGCTTCTTCTGATTCACCCTCCAGACTTCACCTTCTCCTTCTCCTTCTTCTGCTTCTTCTGATTCACCCTCCTGACTTCACCTTCTCCTTCTCCTTCTTCTGATTCTTCTGATTCACCCTCCAGACTTCACCTTCTCCTTCTCCTTCTTCTACCTCTTCTGATTCACCCTCCAGACTTCACCTTCTCCATCTCCTTCTTCTGCTTCTGATTCACCCTCCAGACTTCACCTTCTCCTTCTCCTTCTACTTCTTCTGATTCACCCTCCAGACTTCAACTTCTGCGTCTCCTTCTTCTGCTTATTCTCATTCACCCTCCAGACTTCACCTTCTCCATCTCCTTCTTCTGCTTCTTCTGATTCACCCTCCAGACTTCACCTTCTCCTTCTCCTTCTTCTGCTTCTTCTGATTCACCCTCCAGACTTCACCTTCTCCTTCTCCTTCTTCTACTTCTTCTGAGTCACCCTCCTGACTTCATCTTCTCCTTCTCCTTCTTCTGCTTCTGCTGATTCACCCTCCTGACTTCACCTTCTCCTTCTCCTTCTTCTACTTCTTCTGATTCACCCTCCAGACTTCACCTTCTCCTTCTCCTTCTTCTGCTTCTTCTGATTCACCCTCCAGACTTCACCTTCTCCTTCTCCTTCTTCTACTTCTTCTGCTTCACCCTCCAGACTTCACCTTCTCCTTCTCCTTCTTCTGCTTCTCCTGCATCACCCTCTAGACTTCACCTTCTCCATCATCTTCTTCTGCTTCTTCTGATTCACCCTCCAGACTTCACCTTCTCCTTCTCCTTCTTCTACTTCTTCTGATTCACCCTCCTGACTTCACCTTCTCCTTCTTCTGCTTCTGCTGATTCACCCTGCTGACTTCACCTTCTCCTTCTCCTTCTTCTGTTTCTTCTGATTCACCCTCCAGACTTCACCTTCTCCTTCTCCTTCTTCTGCTTCTTCTGATTCACCCTCCAGACTTCACCTTCTCCTTCTCCTTCTTCTGCTTCTTCTGATTCACCCTCCAGACTTCACCTTCTCCTTCTCCTTCTTCTACTTCTGCTTCTTCTGATTCACCCTTCAGACTTCACCTTCTCCTTCTCCTTCTTCTGCTTCTTCTGATTCACCCTCCAGACTTCACCTTCTCCTTCTCCTTCTTCTACTTCTTCTGATTCACCCTCCAGACTTAACCTTCTCCTTCTCCTTCTTCTACTTCTTCTGATTCACCCTCCTGACTTCACCTTCTCCTTCTCCTTCTTCTGCTTCTTCTGATTCACCCTCCTGACTTCACCTTCTCCTTCTCCTTCTTCTACTTCTTCTGATTCACCCTCCAGACTTCACCTTCTCCTTCTCCTTCTTCTACTTCTTCTGCTTCACCGTCCAGACTTCACCTTCTCCTTCTCCTTATTCTACTTCTTCTGATTCACCCTCCAGACTTCACCTTCTCCTTCTCCTTCTTCTACTTCTTCTGATTCACCCTCCTGACGTCACCTTCTCCTTCTCCTCTTCTGCTTCCTCTGATTCACCCTCCGGACTTCACCTTCTCCTTCTCCTTCTTCTGCTTCTTCTGATTCACCCTCCAGACTTCACCTTCTCCTTCTCTTTCTTCTGCTTCTTCTGATTCACCCTCCAGACTTCAACTTCTCCTTCTTCTTCTACTTCTTCTGATTCACCCTCCTGACTTCACCTGCTCCTTCTCATTCTTCTCTTTCTTCTGATTCACCCTCCAGACTTCACCTTCTCCTTCTCCTTCTTCTGCTTCTTCTGATTCACCCTCCAGACTTCACCTTCTCCTTCTCCTTCTTCTACTTCTTCTGATTCACCCTCCTGACTTCACCTTCTCCTTCTCCTTCTTCTTCTTCTTCTGATTCACCCTCCAGACTTCACCTTCTCCTTCTTTTCTTCTACTTCTTCTGATTCACCCTCCTGACGCCACCTTCTCCTTCGCCCTCTTCTGCTTCCTCTGATTCACCCTCCAGACATCACCTTCTCCTTCTCCTTCTTCTGCTTCTTCTGATTCACCCTCCAGACTTCACCTTCTCTTTCTCTTTCTTCTGCTTCTTCTGATTCACCCTCCAAACTTCAACTTCTCCTTCTTCTTCTACTTCTTCTGATTCACCCTCCTGACTTCACCTTCTCCTTCTGATTCTTCTCTTTCTTCTGATTCACCCTCCAGACTTCACCTTCTCCTTCTCCTTCTTCTGCTTCTTCTGATTCACCCTCCAGACTTCACCTTCTCCTTCTCCTTCTTCTACTTCTTCTGATTCACCCTCCAGACTTCACCTTCTCCTTCTCCTTCTTCTACTTCTTCTGATTCACCCTCCTGACTTCACCTTCTCCTTCTCCTTCTTCTGCTTCTTCTGATTCACCCTCCAGACTTCACCTTCTCCTTCTCCTTCTTCTACTTCTTCTGATTCACCCTCCTGACTTCACCTTCTCCTTCCCCTTCTTCTGTTTCTTCTGGTTTACCCTCCTGACTTCACCTTCTTCTTCTCCTTCTTCTACTTCTTCCGATTCAACCTCCAGACTTCACCTTCTCCTTCTCCTTCTTCTGCTTCTCCTGCATCACCCTCTAGACTTCACCTTCTCCATCATCTTCTTCTGCTTCTTCTGATTCACCCTCCAGACTTCACCTTCTCCTTCTCCTTCTTCTACTTCTTCTGATTCACCCTCCTGACTTCACCTTCTCCTTCTTCTGCTTCTGCTGATTCACCCTGCTGACTTCACCTTCTCCTTCTCCTTCTTCTGTTTCTTCTGATTCACCCTCCAGACTTCACCTTCTCCTTCTCCTTCTTCTGCTTCTTCTGATTCACCCTCCAGACTTCACCTTCTCCTTCTCCTTCTTCTGCTTCTTCTGATTCACCCTCCAGACTTCACCTTCTCCTTCTCCTTCTTCTACTTCTGCTTCTTCTGATTCACCCTTCAGACTTCACCTTCTCCTTCTCCTTCTTCTGCTTCTTCTGATTCACCCTCCAGACTTCACCTTCTCCTTCTCCTTCTTCTACTTCTTCTGATTCACCCTCCAGACTTAACCTTCTCCTTCTCCTTCTTCTACTTCTTCTGATTCACCCTCCTGACTTCACCTTCTCCTTCTCCTTCTTCTGCTTCTTCTGATTCACCCTCCTGACTTCACCTTCTCCTTCTCCTTCTTCTACTTCTTCTGATTCACCCTCCAGACTTCACCTTCTCCTTCTCCTTCTTCTACTTCTTCTGCTTCACCGTCCAGACTTCACCTTCTCCTTCTCCTTATTCTACTTCTTCTGATTCACCCTCCAGACTTCACCTTCTCCTTCTCCTTCTTCTACTTCTTCTGATTCACCCTCCTGACGTCACCTTCTCCTTCTCCTCTTCTGCTTCCTCTGATTCACCCTCCGGACTTCACCTTCTCCTTCTCCTTCTTCTGCTTCTTCTGATTCACCCTCCAGACTTCACCTTCTCCTTCTCTTTCTTCTGCTTCTTCTGATTCACCCTCCAGACTTCAACTTCTCCTTCTTCTTCTACTTCTTCTGATTCACCCTCCTGACTTCACCTGCTCCTTCTCATTCTTCTCTTTCTTCTGATTCACCCTCCAGACTTCACCTTCTCCTTCTCCTTCTTCTGCTTCTTCTGATTCACCCTCCAGACTTCACCTTCTCCTTCTCCTTCTTCTACTTCTTCTGATTCACCCTCCTGACTTCACCTTCTCCTTCTCCTTCTTCTTCTTCTTCTGATTCACCCTCCAGACTTCACCTTCTCCTTCTTTTCTTCTACTTCTTCTGATTCACCCTCCTGACGCCACCTTCTCCTTCGCCCTCTTCTGCTTCCTCTGATTCACCCTCCAGACATCACCTTCTCCTTCTCCTTCTTCTGCTTCTTCTGATTCACCCTCCAGACTTCACCTTCTCTTTCTCTTTCTTCTGCTTCTTCTGATTCACCCTCCAAACTTCAACTTCTCCTTCTTCTTCTACTTCTTCTGATTCACCCTCCTGACTTCACCTTCTCCTTCTGATTCTTCTCTTTCTTCTGATTCACCCTCCAGACTTCACCTTCTCCTTCTCCTTCTTCTGCTTCTTCTGATTCACCCTCCAGACTTCACCTTCTCCTTCTCCTTCTTCTACTTCTTCTGATTCACCCTCCAGACTTCACCTTCTCCTTCTCCTTCTTCTACTTCTTCTGATTCACCCTCCTGACTTCACCTTCTCCTTCTCCTTCTTCTGCTTCTTCTGATTCACCCTCCAGACTTCACCTTCTCCTTCTCCTTCTTCTACTTCTTCTGATTCACCCTCCTGACTTCACCTTCTCCTTCCCCTTCTTCTGTTTCTTCTGGTTTACCCTCCTGACTTCACCTTCTTCTTCTCCTTCTTCTACTTCTTCCGATTCAACCTCCAGACTTCACCTTCTCCATCTCCTTCTTCTGCTTCTTCTGATTCACCCTCCAGACTTCACCTTCTCCTTCTCCTTCTTCTACTTCTTCGGATTCGCCCTTCTGACTTCACCTTTGCCTTCTCCTTCTTCTACTTCTGCATTTTCTGATTCACACTCCAGAGTTCACCTTCTCCTTCTCTTTCTTCTGCTTCTTCTGATTCACCCTCCTGACTTCACCTTCTCCTTCTCCTTCTTCTACTTCTTCTGATACACCCTCCAGACTTCACCTTCTCCTTCTCCTTCTTCTACTTCTTCTGCTTCACCGTCCAGACTTCACCTTCTCCTTCTCCTTATTCTACTTCTTCTGATTCACCCTCCAGACTTCACCTTCTCCTTCTCCTTCTTCTACTTCTTCTGATTCACCCTCCTGACGTCACCTTCTCCTTCTCCTCTTCTGCTTCCTCTGATTCACCCTCCGGACTTCACCTTCTCCTTCTCCTTCTTCTGCTTCTTCTGATTCACCCTCCAGACTTCACCTTCTCCTTCTCTTTCTTCTGCTTCTTCTGATTCACCCTCCAGACTTCAACTTCTCCTTCTTCTTCTACTTCTTCTGATTCACCCTCCTGACTTCACCTTCTCCTTCTCATTCTTCTCTTTCTTCTGATTCACCCTCCAGACTTCACCTTCTCCTTCTCCTTCTTCTGCTTCTTCTGATTCACCCTCCAGACTTCACCTTCTCCTTCTCCTTCTTCTACTTCTTCTGATTCACCCTCCTGACTTCACCTTCTCCTTCTCCTTCTTCTTCTTCTTCTGATTCACCCTCCAGACTTCACCTTCTCCTTCTTTTCTTCTACTTCTTCTGATTCACCCTCCTGACGCCACCTTCTCCTTCGCCCTCTTCTGCTTCCTCTGATTCACCCTCCAGACATCACCTTCTCCTTCTCCTTCTTCTGCTTCTTCTGATTCACCCTCCAGACTTCACCTTCTCTTTCTCTTTCTTCTGCTTCTTCTGATTCACCCTCCAAACTTCAACTTCTCCTTCTTCTTCTACTTCTTCTGATTCACCCTCCTGACTTCACCTTCTCCTTCTGATTCTTCTCTTTCTTCTGATTCACCCTCCAGACTTCACCTTCTCCTTCTCCTTCTTCTGCTTCTTCTGATTCACCCTCCAGACTTCACCTTCTCCTTCTCCTTCTTCTACTTCTTCTGATTCACCCTCCAGACTTCACCTTCTCCTTCTCCTTCTTCTACTTCTTCTGATTCACCCTCCTGACTTCACCTTCTCCTTCTCCTTCTTCTGCTTCTTCTGATTCACCCTCCAGACTTCACCTTCTCCTTCTCCTTCTTCTACTTCTTCTGATTCACCCTCCTGACTTCACCTTCTCCTTCCCCTTCTTCTGTTTCTTCTGGTTTACCCTCCTGACTTCACCTTCTCCTTCTCCTTCTTCTACTTCTTCCGATTCAACCTCCAGACTTCACCTTCTCCATCTCCTTCTTCTGCTTCTTCTGATTCACCCTCCAGACTTCACCTTCTCCTTCTCCTTCTTCTACTTCTTCGGATTCGCCCTTCTGACTTCACCTTTGCCTTCTCCTTCTTCTACTTCTGCATTTTCTGATTCACACTCCAGAGTTCACCTTCTCCTTCTCTTTCTTCTGCTTCTTCTGATTCACCCTCCAGACTTCACCTTCTCCTTCTCCTTCTTCTGATTCACCCTCCAGACTTCACCTTCTCCTTCTCCTTCTTCTACTTCTGCTTCTTCTGATTCACCCTTCAGACTTCACCTTCTCCTTCTCCTTCTTCTGCTTCTTCTGATTCACCCTCCAGACTTCACCTTCTCCTTCTCCTTCTTCTACTTCTTCTGATTCACCCTCCAGACTTAACCTTCTCCTTCTCCTTCTTCTACTTCTTCTGATTCACCCTCCTGACTTCACCTTCTCCTTCTCCTTCTTCTACTTCTTCTGATTCACCCTCCTGACTTCACCTTCTCCTTCTCCTTCTTCTACTTCTTCTGATTCACCCTCCAGACTTCACCTTCTCCTTCTCCTTCTTCTACTTCTTCTGCTTCACCGTCCAGACTTCACCTTCTCCTTCTCCTTCTTCTACTTCTTCTGATTCACCCTTCAGACTTCACCTTCTCCTTCTCCTTCTTCTACTTCTTCTGATTCACCCTCCTGACGTCACCTTCTCCTTCTCCTCTTCTGCTTCCTCTGATTCACCCTCCAGACTTCACCTTCTCCTTCTCCTTCTTCTGCTTCTTCTGATTCACCCTCCAGACATCACCTTCTCCTTCTCTTTCTTCTGCTTCTTCTGATTCACCCTCCAGACTTCAACTTCTCCTTCTTCTTCTACTTCTTCTGATTCACCCTCCTGACTTCACCTTCTCCTTCTCATTCTTCTCTTTCTTCTGATTCACCCTCCAGACTTCACCTTCTCCTTCTCCTTCTTCTGCTTCTGCTGATTCACCCTGCTGACTTCACCTTCTCCTTCTCCTTCTTCTGCTTCTTCTGATTCACCCTCCAGACTTCACCTTCTCCTTCTCCTTCTTCTACTTCTTCTGCTTCACCCTCCAGACTTCACCTTCTCCTTCTCCTTCTTATACTTCTTCTGATTCACCCTCCAGACTTCACCTTCTCCTTCTCCTTCTTCTACTTCTTCTGATTCACCCTCCAGACTTCACCTTCTCCTTCTCATTCTTCTACTTCTTCTGATTCACCCTCCTGACTTCACCTTCTCCTTCTCCTTCTTCTGCTTCTTCTGCTTCACCGTCCAGACTTCACCTTCTCCTTCTCCTTCTTCTACTTCTTCTGATTCACCCTCCAGACTTCACCTTCTCCTTCTTTTCTTCTACTTCTTCTGATTCACCCTCCTGACGTCACGTTCTCCTTCGCCCTCTTCTGCTTCCTCTGATTCACCCTCCAGACTTCACCTTCTCCTTCTCCTTCTTCTGCTTCTTCTGATTCACCCTCCAGACTTCACCTTCTCCTTCTCTTTCTTCTGCTCTTCTGAATCACCCTCCAGACTTCAACTTCCCCTTCTTCTTCTACTTCTTCTGATTCACCCTCCTGACTTCACCTTCTCCTTCTCCTTCTTCTGCTTCTTCTGATTCACCCTCCAGACTTCACCTTCTCCTTCTCCTTCTTCTACTTCTTCTGATTCACCCTCCAGACTTCACCTTCTCCTTCTCCTTCTTCTACTTCTTCTGATTCACCCTCCTGACTTCACCTTCTCCTTCTCCTTCTTCTGCTTCTTCTGATTCACCCTCCAGACTTCACCTTCTCCTTCTCCTTCTTCTACTTCTTCTGATTCACCCTCCTGACTTCCCCTTCTCCTTCTCCTTCTTCTGTTTCTTCTGGTTTACCCTCCTGACTTCACCTTCTCCTTCTCCTTCTTCTACTTCTTCCGATTCAACCTCCAGACTTCAAACCTTCTCCATCTCCTTCTTCTGCTTCTTCTGATTCACCCTCCCGACTTCACCTTCTCCTTCTCCTTCTTCTACTTCTTCTGATTCACCCTCCAGACTTCACCTTCACCTTCTCCTTCTTCTCCTTCTTCTGCATCACCCTCCAGACTTCACCTTCTGCTTCTCCTTCTTCTACTTCTTCTGATTCATCCTCCAGACTTCACCTTCTCCTTCTCCTTCTTCTGCTTCTTCTGATTCACCCTCCTGACTTCACCTTCTCCTTCTCCTTCTTCTGCTTCTTCTGATTCACCCTCCTGACTTCACCTTCTCCTTCTCCTTCTTCTACTTCTTCTGCTTCACCCTCCAGACTTCATCATCTCCTTCTCCTTCTTATGCTTCTGCTGATTCACCCTCCTGACTTCACCTTCTCCTTCTCCTTCTTCTGCTTCTTCTGATTCACCCTCCAGACTTCACCTTCTCCTTCTCCTTCTTCTGCTTCTTCTGATTCACCCTCCAGTCTTCACCTTCTCCTTCTCCTTCTTCTACTTCTTCTGCTTCACCCTCCTGACTTCACCTTCTTCTTCTCCTTCTTCTGCTTCTTCTGAATCACCCTCCAGACTTCACCTTCTCCATCATCTTCTTCTGCTTCTTCTGATTCACCCTCCAGACTTCACCTTCTCCTTCTCCTTCTTCTACTTCTTCTGATTCACCCTCCTGACTTCACCTTCTCCTTCTCCTTCTTCTGCTTCTGCTGATTCACCATGCTGACTTCACCTTCTCCTTCTCCTTCTTCTGTTTCTTCTGATTCACCCTCCAGACTACACCTTCTCCTTCTCCTTCTTCTACTGCTTCTGCTTCACCCTCCAGACTTCACCTCCTCCTTCTCCTTCTTCTACTTCTTCTGATTCGCCCTCCTGACTTCACCTTCGCCTTCTCCTTCTTTTCTTCTACTTCTGCATCTTCTGATTCACACTCCAGACTTCACCTTCTCCTTCTCCTTCTTCTGCTTCTTCTGATTCACCCTCCAGACTTCACCTTCTCCTTCTCCTTCTTCTGCTTCTTCTGATTCACCCTCCAGACTTCACCATCTCCTTCTCCTTCTTCTACTTCTGCTTCTTCTGATTCACCCTCCAGACTTCACCTTCTCCTTCTCCTTCTTCTGCTTCTTCTGATTCACCCTCCAGACTTCACCTTCTCCTTCTCCTTCTTCTGCTTCTTCTGATTCACCCTCCAGTCTTCACCTTCTCCTTCTCCTTCTTCTACTTCTTCTGCTTCACCCTCCTGACTTCACCTTCTTCTTCTCCTTCTTCTGCTTCTTCTGAATCACCCTCCAGACTTCACCTTCTCCATCATCTTCTTCTGCTTCTTCTGATTCACCCTCCAGACTTCACCTTCTCCTTCTCCTTCTTCTACTTCTTCTGATTCACCCTCCTGACTTCACCTTCTCCTTCTCCTTCTTCTGCTTCTGCTGATTCACCATGCTGACTTCACCTTCTCCTTCTCCTTCTTCTGTTTCTTCTGATTCACCCTCCAGACTTCACCTTCTCCTTCTCCTTCTTCTACTGCTTCTGCTTCACCCTCCAGACTTCACCTTCTCCTTCTCCTTCTTCTACTTCTTCTGATTCGCCCTCCTGACTTCACCTTCGCCTTCTCCTTCTTTTCTTCTACTTCTGCATCTTCTGATTCACACTCCAGACTTCACCTTCTCCTTCTCCTTCTTCTGCTTCTTCTGATTCACCCTCCAGACTTCACCTTCTCCTTCTCCTTCTTCTGCTTCTTCTGATTCACCCTCCAGACATCACCTTCTCCTTCTCCTTCTTCTGCTTCTTCTGATTCACCCTCCAGACTTCATCTTCTCCTTCTCTTTCTTCTGCTTCTTCTGATTCACCCTCCAGACTTCAACTTCTCCTTCATCTTCTACTTCTTCTGATTCACCCTCCTGACTTCACCTTCTCCTTCTCATTCTTCTCTTTCTTCTGATTCACCCTCCAGACTTCACCTTCTCCTTCTCCTGCTTCTGCTTCTTCTGATTCACCCTCCAGACTTCACCTTCACCTTCTCCTTCTTCTCCTTCTTCTGCATCACCCTCCAGACTTCACCTTCTGCTTCTCCTTCTTCTACTTCTTCTGATTCATCCTCCAGACTTCACCTTCTCCTTCTCCTTCTTCTGCTTCTTCTGATTCACCCTCCTGACTTCACCTTCTCCTTCTCCTTCTTCTGCTTCTTCTGATTCACCCTCCTGACTTCACCTTCTCCTTCTCCTTCTTCTACTTCTTCTGCTTCACCCTCCAGACTTCATCATCTCCTTCTCCTTCTTATGCTTCTGCTGATTCACCCTCCTGACTTCACCTTCTCCTTCTCCTTCTTCTGCTTCTTCTGATTCACCCTCCAGACTTCACCTTCTCCTTCTCCTTCTTCTGCTTCTTCTGATTCACCCTCCAGTCTTCACCTTCTCCTTCTCCTTCTTCTACTTCTTCTGCTTCACCCTCCTGACTTCACCTTCTTCTTCTCCTTCTTCTGCTTCTTCTGAATCACCCTCCAGACTTCACCTTCTCCATCATCTTCTTCTGCTTCTTCTGATTCACCCTCCAGACTTCACCTTCTCCTTCTCCTTCTTCTACTTCTTCTGATTCACCCTCCTGACTTCACCTTCTCCTTCTCCTTCTTCTGCTTCTGCTGATTCACCATGCTGACTTCACCTTCTCCTTCTCCTTCTTCTGTTTCTTCTGATTCACCCTCCAGACTACACCTTCTCCTTCTCCTTCTTCTACTGCTTCTGCTTCACCCTCCAGACTTCACCTCCTCCTTCTCCTTCTTCTACTTCTTCTGATTCGCCCTCCTGACTTCACCTTCGCCTTCTCCTTCTTTTCTTCTACTTCTGCATCTTCTGATTCACACTCCAGACTTCACCTTCTCCTTCTCCTTCTTCTGCTTCTTCTGATTCACCCTCCAGACTTCACCTTCTCCTTCTCCTTCTTCTGCTTCTTCTGATTCACCCTCCAGACTTCACCATCTCCTTCTCCTTCTTCTACTTCTGCTTCTTCTGATTCACCCTCCAGACTTCACCTTCTCCTTCTCCTTCTTCTGCTTCTTCTGATTCACCCTCCAGACTTCACCTTCTCCTTCTCCTTCTTCTGCTTCTTCTGATTCACCCTCCAGTCTTCACCTTCTCCTTCTCCTTCTTCTACTTCTTCTGCTTCACCCTCCTGACTTCACCTTCTTCTTCTCCTTCTTCTGCTTCTTCTGAATCACCCTCCAGACTTCACCTTCTCCATCATCTTCTTCTGCTTCTTCTGATTCACCCTCCAGACTTCACCTTCTCCTTCTCCTTCTTCTACTTCTTCTGATTCACCCTCCTGACTTCACCTTCTCCTTCTCCTTCTTCTGCTTCTGCTGATTCACCATGCTGACTTCACCTTCTCCTTCTCCTTCTTCTGTTTCTTCTGATTCACCCTCCAGACTTCACCTTCTCCTTCTCCTTCTTCTACTGCTTCTGCTTCACCCTCCAGACTTCACCTTCTCCTTCTCCTTCTTCTACTTCTTCTGATTCGCCCTCCTGACTTCACCTTCGCCTTCTCCTTCTTTTCTTCTACTTCTGCATCTTCTGATTCACACTCCAGACTTCACCTTCTCCTTCTCCTTCTTCTGCTTCTTCTGATTCACCCTCCAGACTTCACCTTCTCCTTCTCCTTCTTCTGCTTCTTCTGATTCACCCTCCAGACATCACCTTCTCCTTCTCCTTCTTCTGCTTCTTCTGATTCACCCTCCAGACTTCATCTTCTCCTTCTCTTTCTTCTGCTTCTTCTGATTCACCCTCCAGACTTCAACTTCTCCTTCATCTTCTACTTCTTCTGATTCACCCTCCTGACTTCACCTTCTCCTTCTCATTCTTCTCTTTCTTCTGATTCACCCTCCAGACTTCACCTTCTCCTTCTCCTGCTTCTGCTTCTTCTGATTCACCCTCCAGACTTAACCTTCTCCTTCTCCTTCTTCCACTTCTTCTGATTCACCCTCCAGACTTCACCTTCTCCTTCTCCTTCTTCTACTTCATCTGATTCACCCTCCTGACTTCACCTTCTCCTTCTCCTTCTTCTGTTTCTTCTGATTCACCCTCCTGACTTCACCTTCTCCTTCTCCTTCTTCTACTTCTTCCGATTCAACCTCCAGACTTCACCAACTCCATCTCCTTCTTCTGCTTCTTCTGATTCACCCTCCAGACTTCAACTTCTCCTTCTCCTTCTTCTACTTCTTCTGATTCACCCTCCAGACTTCACCTTCGCCTTCTCCTTCTTCCACTTCTCCTGCTTCACCCTCCAGACTTCACCTTCTCCTTCTCCTTCTTCTACTTCTTCTGATTCATCCTCCAGACTTCACCTTCTCCTTCTCCTTCTTCTGCTACTTCTGCTTCACCCTCCAGACTTCACCTTCTCCTTCTCCTTCTTCTACTTCTTCTGATTCACCCTCCTGACTTCACCTTCTCCTTCTCCTTCTTCTGCTTCTTCTGATTCACCCTCCTGACTTCACCTTCTCCTTCTCCTTCTCCTGCTTCTTCTGATTCACCCTCCTGACTTCACCTTCTCCTTCTCCTTCTTCTACTTCTTCTGTTTCACCCTCCAGACTTCACCTTCTCCTTCTCCTTCTTCTGCTTCTTCTGATTCAGCCTCCTGACTTCACCTTCTCCTTCTCCTTCTTCTGCTTCTTCTGATTCTCCCTCCTGACTTCACCTTCTCCTTCTCCTTCTTCTGCTTCTTCTGATTCACCCTCCAGACTTCACCTTCTCCTTCTCCTTTTCTGCTTCTTCTGATTCACCCTCCTGACTTCACCTTCTCCTTCTCCTTCTTCTGCTTGTTCTGATTCACCCTCCAGACTTCACCTTCTCCTTCTCCTTCTTCTACTTCTTCTGATTCACCCTCCAGACTTCACCTTCTCCATCTCCTTCTTCTGCTTCTTCTGATTCACCCTCCAGACTTCACCTTCTCCTTCTCCTTCTTCTACTTCTTCTGATTCACCCTCCAGACTTCACCTTCTCCTTCTCCTTCTTCTGCTTCTTCTGAATCACCCTCCAGACTTCACCTTCTCCATCTCCTTCTTCTGCTTCTTCTGATTCACCCTCCAGACTTCACCTTCTCCTTCTCCTTCTTCTGCTTCTTCCGTTTCACCCTCCAGACTTCAACTTCTCCTTCTCCTTCTTCTGCTTCTTCAGATTCACCCTCCTGACTTCATCTTCTGCTTCTCCTTCTTCTGCTTCTGCTGATTCACCCTCCTGACTTCACCTTCTCCTTCTCCTTCTTCTGCTTCTTCTGATTCACCCTCCAGACTTCACCTTCTCCTTCTCCTTCTTCTGCTTCTTCTGATTCACCCTCCAGACTTCACCTTCTCCTTCTCCTTCTTCTACTTCTTCTGCTTCATCCTCCTGACTTCACCTTCTCCTTCGCCTTCTTCTGCTTCTTCTGCATCACCCTCCAGACTTCACCTTCTCCATCATCTTCTTCTGCTTCTTCTGATTCACCCTCCAGACTTCACCTTCTCCTTCTCCTTCTTCTACTTCTTCTGATTCACCCTCCTGACTTCACCTTCTCCTTCTTCTGCTTCCGCTGATTCACCCTGCTGACTTCACCTTCTCCTTCTCCTTCTTCTGTTTCTTCTGATTCACCCTCCAGACTTCACCTTCTCCTTCTCCTTCTTCTACTGCTTCTGCTTCACCCTCCAGACTTCACCTTCTCCTTCTCCTTCTTCTACTTCTTCTGATTCGCCCTCCTGTTTCACCTTCGCCTTCTCCTTCTTCTACTTCAGCATCTTCTGATTCACACTGCAGACTTCACCTTCTCCTTCTCCTTCTTCTGCTTCTTCTGATTCACCCTCCAGACTTCATCTTCTCCTTCTCCTTCTTCTGCTTCTTCTGACTCACCCTCCAGACTTCACCTTCTCCTTCTCCTTCTTCTACTTCTGTTTCTTCTGATTCACCCTTCAGACTTCACCTTCTCCTTCTCCTTCTTCTGCTTCTTCTTATTCACCCTCCAGACTTCATCTTCTCCTTCTCCTTCTTCTACTTCTTCTGATTCACCCTCCAGACTTAACCTTCTCCTTCTCCTTCTTCTACTTCTTCTGATTCACCCTCCTGACTTCACCTTCTCCTTCTCCTTCTTCTGCTTCTTCTGATTCACCCTCCTGACTTCACCTTCTCCTTCTCCTTCTTCTACTTCGTCTGATTCACCCTCCAGACTTCACCTTCTCCTTCTCCTTCTTCTACTTCTTCTGCTTCACCGTCCAGACTTCACCTTCCCCTTCTCCTTCTTCTACTTCTTCTGATTCGCCCTCCTGACTTCACCTTCGCCTTCTCCTTCTTCTACTTCTGCATCTTCTGATTCACGCTCCAGACTTCACCTTCTCCTTCTCCTTCTTCTGCTTCTTCTGATTCACCCTCCAGACTTCACCTTCTCCTTCTCCTTCTTCTGCTTCTTCTGATTCACCCTCCAGACTTCACCATCTCCTTCTCCTTCTTCTACTGCTGCTTCTTCTGATTCACCCTTCAGACTTCACCTTCTCCTTCTCCTTCTTCTGCTTCTTCTGATTCACCCTCCAGACATCACCTTCTCCTTCTCCTTCTTCTGCCTCTTCTGATTCACCCTCCAGACTTCACCTTCTCCTTCTCTTTCTTCTGCTTCTTCTGATTCACCCTCCAGACTTCAACTTCTCCTTCTTCTTCTACTTCTTCTGATTCACCCTCCTGACTTCACCTTCTCCTTCTCATTCTTGTCTTTCTTCTGATTCAACCTCCAGACTTCACCTTCTCCTTCTCCTTCTTCTGCTTCTTCTGATTCACCCTCCAGACTTCACCTTCTCCTTCTCCTTCTTCTACTTCTTCTGATTCACCCTCCAGACTTCACCTTCTACTTCTCCTTCTTCTACTTCTTCTGATTCACCCTCCTGACTTCACCTTCTCCTTCTCCTTCTTCTGCTTCTTCTGATTCACCCTCCAGGCTTCACCTTCTCCTTCTCCTTCTTCTACTTCTTCTGATTCACCCTCCTGACTTCACCTTCTCCTTCTCCTTCTTCTGTTTCTTCTGATTCACCCTCCTGACTTCACCTTCTCCTTCTCCTTCTTCTACTTCTTCCGGTTCAACCTCCAGACTTCACCTTCTCTATCTCCTTCTTCTGCTTCTTCTGATTCACCCTCCAGACTTCACCTTCTCCTTCTCCTTCTTCTACTTCTTCTGATTCACCCTCCAGACTTCACCTTCGCCTTCTCCTTCTTCCACTTCTTCTGCTTCACCCTCCAGACTTCACCGTCTCCTTCTCCTTCTTCTACTTCTTCTGATTCATCCTCCAGACTTCACCTTCTCCTTCTCCTTCTTCTGCTTCTTCTGCTTCACCCTCCAGACTTCACCTTCTCCTTCTCCTTCTTCTACTTCTTCTGATTCACCCTCCTGACTTCACCTTCTCCTTCTCCTTCTTCTGCTTCTTCTGATTCACCCTCCTGACTTCACCTTCTCCTTCTCCTTCTTCTGCTTCTTCTGATTCACCCTCCTGACTTCATCTTCTCCTTCTCCTTCTTGACTTCTTCTGCTTCACCCTCCAGACTTCACCTTCTCCTTCTCCGTCTTCTGCTTCTTCTGATTCACCCTCCTGACTTCACCTTCTCCTTCTCCTTCTTCTGCTTCTTCTGATTCTCCCTCCTGACTTCACCTTCTCCTTCTCCTTCTTCTGCTTCTTCTGATTCACCCTCCAGACTTCACCTCCTCCTTCTCCTTCTTCTGCTTCTTCTGATTCACCCTCCTGACTTCACCTTCTCCTTCTCCTTCTTCTGCTTGTTCTGATTCACCCTCCAGACTTCACCTTCTCCTTCTCCTTCTTCTGCTTCTTCTGGTTCACCCTCCAGACTTCACCTTCTCCTTCTCCTTTTCTGCTTCTTCTGATTCCCCCTCCAGACTTCACCTTCTCCTTCTCCTTCTTCTACTTCTTCTGATTCACCCTCCAGACTTAACCTTCTCCTTCTCCTTCTTCGACTTCTTCTGATTCACCCTCCTGACTTCACCTTCTCCTTCTCATTCTTCTGCTTCTTCTGCTTCACCCTCCTGACTTCACCTTCTCCTTCTCCTTCTTCTACTTCTTCTGATTCACCCTCCAGACTTCACCTTCTCCTTCTCCTTCTTCTACTTCTTCTGCTTCACCGTCCAGACTTCACCTTCTCCTTCTCCTTCGTCTACTTCTTCTGATTCGCCCTCCTGACTCCACCTTCGCCTTCTCCTTCTTCTACTTCTGCATCTTTTGATTCACACTCCAGACTTCACCTTCTCCTTCTCCTTCTTCTGCTTCTTCTGATTCACCCTCCAGACTTCACCATCTCCTTCTCCTTCTTCTACTACTGCTTCAACCTTCAGACTTCACCTTCTCCTTCTCCTTCTTCTGCTTCTTCTTATTCACCCTCCCGACATCACCTTCTCCTTCTCCTTCTTCTGCTTCTTCTGATTCACCCTCCAGACTTCACCTTCTCCTTCTCTTTCTTCTGCTTCTTCTGATTCACCCTCCAGACTTCAACTTCTCCTTCTTCTTCTACTTCTTCTGATTCACCCTCCAGACTTCACCTTCTCCTTCTCATTCTTCTCTTTCTTCTGATTCACCCTCCAGACTTCACCTTCTCCTTCTCCTTCTTCTACTTCTGCATCTTCTAATTCACACTGCAGACTTCACCTTCTCCTTCTCCTTCTTCTGCTTCTTCTGATTCACCCTCCAGACTTCACCTTCTCCTTCTCCTTCTTCTGCTTCTTCTGATTCACCCTCCAGACTTCACCTTCTCCTTCTCCTTCTTCTACTTTTGTTTCTTCTGATTCACCCTTCAGACTTCACCTTCTCCTTCTCCTTCTTCTGCTTCTTCTTATTCACCCTCCAGACTTCACCTTCTCCTTCTCCTTCTTCTACTTCTTCTGATTCACCCTCCAGACTTAACCTTCTCCTTCTCCTTCTTCTACTTCTTCTGATTCACCCTCCTGACTTCACCTTCTCCTTCTTCTTCTTCTGCTTCTTCTGATTCACCCTCCTGACTTCACCTTCTCCTTCTCCTTCTTCTACTTCGTCTGATTCACCCTGCAGACTTCACCTTCTCCTTCTCCTTCTTCTACTTCTTCTGCTTCACCGTCCAGACTTCATCTTCTCCTTCTCCTTCTTCTACTTCTTCTGATTCGCCCTCCTGACTTCACCTTCGCCTTCTCCTTCTTCTACTTCTGCATCTTCTGATTCACACTCCAGACTTCACCTTCTCCTTCTCCTTCTTCTGCTTCTTCTGATTCACCCTCCAGACTTCACCTTCTCCTTGTCCTTCTTCTGCTTCTTCTGATTCACCCTCCAGACTTCACCATCTCCTTCTCCTTCTTCTACTTCTGCTTCTTCTGATTCACCCTTCAGACTTCACCTTCTCCTTCTCCTTCTTCTCCTTCTTCTGATTCACCCTCCAGACATCACCTTCTCCTTCTCCTTCTTCTGCTTCTTCTGATTCACCCTCCAGACTTCACCTTCTCCTTCTCTTTCTTCTACTTCTTCTGATTCACCCTCCAGACTTCAACTTCTCCTTCTTCTTCTACTTCTTCTGATTCACCCTCCTGACTTCACCTTCTCCTTCTCCTTCTTCTGCTTCTTCTGATTCACCCTCCAGACTTCACCTTCTCCTTCTCCTTCTTCTACTTCTTCTGATTCACCCTCCTGACTTCACCTTCTCCTTCTCCTTCTTCTGTTTCTTCTGATTCACCCTCCTGACTTCACCTTCTCCTTCTCCTTCTTCTACTTCTTCCGATTCAACCTCCAGACTTCACCTTCTCCATCTCCTTCTTCTGCTTCTTCTGATTCACCCTCCAGACTTCACCTTCTCCTTCTCCTTCTTCTACTTCTTCTGATTCACCCTCCAGACTTTACCTTCGCCTTCTCCTTCTTCCACTTCTTCTGCTTCACCCTCCTGACTTCACCTTCTCCTTCTCCTTCTTCTGCTTCTTCTGATTCACACTCCTGACTTCACCTTCTCCTTCTCCTTCTTGACTTCTTCTGCTTCACCCTCCAGACTTCACCTTCTCCTTCTCCTTCTTCTGCTTCTTCTGATTCACCCTCCTGACTTCACCTTCTCCTTCTCCTTCTTCTGCTTCTTCTGATTCTCCCTCCTGACTTCACCTTCTCCTTCTCCTTCTTCTGCTTCTTCTGATTCACCCTCCAGACTTCACCTTCTCCTTCTCCTTCTTCTGCTTCTTCTGATTCACCCTCCTGACTTCACCTTCTCCTTCTCCTTCTTCTGCTTGTTCTGATTCACCCTCCAGACTTCACCTTCTCCTTCTCCTTCTTCTACTTCTTCTGATTCACCCTCCAGACTTCACCTTCTCCATCTCCTTCTTCTGCTTCTTCTGATTCACCCTCCAGACTTCACCTTCTCCTTCTCCTTCTTCTACTTTTTCTGATTCACCCTCCAGACTTCACCTTCTCCTTCTCCTTCTTCTACTTCTTCTGATTCACCCTCCAGACTTCACCTTCTCCATCTCCTTCTTCTGCTTCTTCTGATTCACCCTCCAGACTTCACCTTCTCCTTCTCCTTCTTCTGCTTCTTCCGATTCACCCTCCAGACTTCACCTTCTCCTTCTCCTTCTTCTGCTTCTTCAGATTCACCCTCCTGACTTCATCTTCTGCTTCTCCTTCTTCTGCTTCTGCTGATTCACCCTCCTGACTTCACCTTCTCCTTCTCCTTCTTCTGCTTCTTCTGATTCACCCTCCAGACTTCACCTTCTCCTTCTCCTTCTTCTGCTTCTTCTGATTCACCCTCCAGACTTCACCTTCTCCTTCTCCTTCTTCTACTTCTTCTGCTTCATCCTCCTGACTTCACCTTCTCCTTCGCCTTCTTCTGCTTCTTCTGCATCACCCTCCAGACTTCACCTTCTCCATCATCTTCTTCTGCTTCTTCTGATTCACCCTCCAGACTTCACCTTCTCCTTCTCCTTCTTCTACTTCTTCTGATTCACCCTCCTGACTTCACCTTCTCCTTCTTCTGCTTCCGCTGATTCACCCTGCTGACTTCACCTTCTCCTTCTCCTTCTTCTGTTTCTTCTGATTCACCCTCCAGACTTCACCTTCTCCTTCTCCTTCTTCTACTGCTTCTGCTTCACCCTCCAGACTTCACCTTCTCCTTCTCCTTCTTCTACTTCTCCTGATTCGCCCTCCTGTTTCACCTTCGCCTTCTCCTTCTTCTACTTCAGCATCTTCTGATTCACACTGCAGACTTCACCTTCTCCTTCTCCTTCTTCTGCTTCTTCTGATTCACCCTCCAGACTTCATCTTCTCCTTCTCCTTCTTCTGCTTCTTCTGATTCACCCTCCAGACTTCACCTTCTCCTTCTCCTTCTTCTACTTCTGTTTCTTCTGATTCACCCTTCAGACTTCACCTTCTCCTTCTCCTTCTTCTGCTTCTTCTTATTCACCCTCCAGACTTCACCTTCTCCTTCTCCTTCTTCTACTTCTTCTGATTCACCCTCCAGACTTAACCTTCTCCTTCTCCTTCTTCTACTTCTTCTGATTCACCCTCCTGACTTCACCTTCTCCTTCTCCTTCTTCTGCTTCTTCTGATTCACCCTCCTGACTTCACCTTCTCCTTCTCCTTCTTCTACTTCGTCTGATTCACCCTCCAGACTTCACCTTCTCCTTCTCCTTCTTCTACTTCTTCTGCTTCACCGTCCAGACTTCACCTTCCCCTTCTCCTTCTTCTACTTCTTCTGATTCGCCCTCCTGACTTCACCTTCGCCTTCTCCTTCTTCTACTTCTGCATCTTCTGATTCACGCTCCAGACTTCATCTTCTCCTTCTCCTTCTTCTGCTTCTTCTGATTCACCCTCCAGACTTCACCTTCTCCTTCTCCTTCTTCTGCTTCTTCTGGTTCACCCTCCAGACTTCACCATCTCCTTCTCCTTCTTCTACTGCTGCTTCTTCTGATTCACCCTTCAGACTTCACCTTCTCCTTCTCCTTCTTCTGCTTCTTCTGATTCACCCTCCAGACATCACCTTCTCCTTCTCCTTCTTCTGCTTCTTCTGATTCACCCTCCAGACTTCACCTTCTCCTTCTCTTTCTTCTGCTTCTTCTGATTCACCCTCCAGACTTCAACTTCTCCTTCTTCTTCTACTTCTTCTGATTCACCCTCCTGACTTCACCTTCTCCTTCTCATTCTTGTCTTTCTTCTGATTCAACCTCCAGACTTCACCTTCTCCTTCTCCTTCTTCTGCTTCTTCTGATTCACCCTCCAGACTTCACCTTCTCCTTCTCCTTCTTCTACTTCTTCTGATTCACCCTCCAGACTTCACCTTCTCCTTCTCCTTCTTCTACTTCTTCTGATTCACCCTCCTGACTTCACCTTCTCCTTCTCCTTCTTCTGCTTCTTCTGATTCACCCTCCAGGCTTCACCTTCTCCTTCTCCTTCTTCTACTTCTTCTGATTCACCCTCCTGACTTCACCTTCTCCTTCTCCTTCTTCTGTTTCTTCTGATTCACCCTCCTGACTTCACCTTCTCCTTCTCCTTCTTCTACTTCTTCCGATTCAACCTCCAGACTTCACCTTCTCCATCTCCTTCTTCTGCTTCTTCTGATTCACCCTCCAGACTTCACCTTCTCCTTCTCCTTCTTCTACTTCTTCTGATTCACCCTCCAGACTTCACCTTCGCCTTCTCCTTCTTCCACTTCTTCTGCTTCACCCTCCAGACTTCACCGTCTCCTTCTCCTTCTTCTACTTCTTCTGATTCATCCTCCAGACTTCACCTTCTCCTTCTCCTTCTTCTGCTTCTTCTGCTTCACCCTCCAGACTTCACCTTCTCCTTCTCCTTCTTCTACTTCTTCTGATTCACCCTCCTGACTTCACCTTCTCCTTCTCCTTCTTCTGCTTCTTCTGATTCACCCTCCTGACTTCACCTTCTCCTTCTCCTTCTTCTGCTTCTTC
This sequence comes from Somniosus microcephalus, assembly GCF_052327205.1. Taxonomy (NCBI): domain Eukaryota; kingdom Metazoa; phylum Chordata; class Chondrichthyes; order Squaliformes; family Somniosidae; genus Somniosus; species Somniosus microcephalus. Next base: position 21,536 of record NW_028225473.1, read on the forward strand.
TGATTCACCCTCCTGACTTCACCTTCTCCTTCTCCTTCTTGACTTCTTCTGCTTCACCCTCCAGACTTCACCTTCTCCTTCTCCGTCTTCTGCTTCTTCTGATTCACCCTCCTGACTTCACCTTCTCCTTCTCCTTCTTCTGCTTCTTCTGATTCTCCCTCCTGACTTCACCTTCTCCTTCTCCTTCTTCTGCTTCTTCTGATTCACCCTCCAGACTTCACCTCCTCCTTCTCCTTCTTCTGCTTCTTCTGATTCACCCTCCTGACTTCACCTTCTCCTTCTCCTTCTTCTGCTTGTTCTGATTCACCCTCCAGACTTCACCTTCTCCTTCTCCTTCTTCTACTTCTGCTTCTTCTGGTTCACCCTCCAGACTTCACCTTCTCCTTCTCCTTTTCTGCTTCTTCTGATTCACCCTCCAGACTTCACCTTCTCCTTCTCCTTCTTCTACTTCTTCTGATTCACCCTCCAGACTTAACCTTCTCCTTCTCCTTCTTCTACTTCTTCTGATTCACCCTCCTGACTTCACCTTCTCCTTCTCATTCTTCTGCTTCTTCTGCTTCACCCTCCTGACTTCACCTTCTCCTTCTCCTTCTTCTACTTCTTCTCATTCACCCTCCAGACTTCACCTTCTCCTTCTCCTTCTTCTACTTCTTCTGCTTCACCGTCCAGACTTCACCTTCTCCTTCTCCTTCGTCTACTTCTTCTGATTCGCCCTCCTGACTCCACCTTCGCCTTCTCCTTCTTCTACTTCTGCATCTTTTGATTCACACTCCAGACTTCACCTTCTCCTTCTCCTTCTTCTGCTTCTTCTGATTCACCCTCCAGACTTCACCATCTCCTTCTCCTTCTTCTACTTCTGTTTCTTCTGATTCACCCTTCAGACTTCACCTTCTCCTTCTCCTTCTTCTGCTTCTTCTTATTCACCCTCCCGACATCACCTTCTCCTTCTCCTTCTTCTGCTTCTTCTGATTCACCCTCCAGACTTCACCTTCTCCTTCTCTTTCTTCTGCTTCTTCTGATTCACCCTCCAGACTTCAACTTCTCCTTCTTCTTCTACTTCTTCTGATTCACCCTCCAGACTTCACCTTCTCCTTCTCATTCTTCTCTTTCTTCTGATTCACCCTCCAGACTTCACCTTCTCCTTCTCCTTCTTCTACTTCTGCATCTTCTGATTCACACTGCAGACTTCACCTTCTCCTTCTCCTTCTTCTGCTTCTTCTGATTCACCCTCCAGACTTCACCTTCTCCTTCTCCTTCTTCTGCTTCTTCTGATTCACCCTCCAGACTTCACCTTCTCCTTCTCCTTCTTCTACTTTTGTTTCTTCTGATTCACCCTTCAGACTTCACCTTCTCCTTCTCCTTCTTCTGCTTCTTCTTATTCACCCTCCAGACTTCACCTTCTCCTTCTCCTTCTTCTACTTCTTCTGATTCACCCTCCAAACTTAACCTTCTCCTTCTCCTTCTTCTACTTCTTCTGATTCACCCTCCTGACTTCACCTTCTCCTTCTCCTTCTTCTGCTTCTTCTGATTCACCCTCCTGACTTCACCTTCTCCTTCTCCTTCTTCTACTTCGTCTGATTCACCCTCCAGACTTCACCTTCTCCTTCTCCTTCTTCTACTTCTTCTGCTTCACCGTCCAGACTTCATCTTCTCCTTCTCCTTCTTCTACTTCTTCTGATTCGCCCTCCTGACTTCACCTTCGCCTTCTCCTTCTTCTACTTCTGCATCTTCTGATTCACACTCCAGACTTCACCTTCTCCTTCTCCTTCTTCTGCTTCTTCTGATTCACCCTCCAGACTTCACCTTCTCCTTGTCCTTCTTCTGCTTCTTCTGATTCACCCTCCAGACTTCACCATCTCCTTCTCCTTCTTCTGCTTCTTTTGATTCACCCTCCAGACTTCACCTTCTCCTTCTCTTTCTTCTACTTCTTCTGATTCACCCTCCAGACTTCAACTTCTCCTTCTTCTTCTACTTCTTCTGATTCACCCTCCTGACTTGACCTTCTCCTTCTCATTCTTCTCTTTCTTCTGATTCAACCTCCAGACTTCACCTTCTCCTTCTCCTTCTTCTGCTTCTTCTGATTCACCCTCCAGACTTCACCTTCTCCTTCTCCTTCTTCTACTTCTTCTGATTCACCCTCCAGAATTCACCTTCTCCTTCTCCTTCTTCTACTTCTTCTGATTCACCCTCCTGACTTCACCTTCTCCTTCTCCTTCTTCTGCTTCTTCTGATTCACCCTCCAGACTTCACCTTCTCCTTCTCCTTCTTCTACTTCTTCTGATTCACCCTCCTGACTTCACCTTCTCCTTCTCCTTCTTCTGTTTCTTCTGATTCACCCTCCTGACTTCACCTTCTCCTTCTCCTTCTTCTACTTCTTCCGATTCAACCTCCAGACTTCACCTTCTCCATCTCCTTCTTCTGCTTCTTCTGATTCACCCTCCAGACTTCACCTTCTCCTTCTCCTTCTTCTACTTCTTCTGATTCACCCTCCAGACTTCACCTTCGCCTTCTCCTTCTTCCACTTCTTCTGCTTCACCCTCCTGACTTCACCTTCTCCTTCTCCTTCTTCTGCTTCTTCTGATTCACCCTCCTGACTTCACCTTCTCCTTCTCCTTCTTGACTTCTTCTGCTTCACCCTCCAGACTTCACCTTCTCCTTCTCCTTCTTCTGCTTCTTCTGATTCACCCTCCTGACTTCACCTTCTCCTTCTCCTTCTTCTGCTTCTTCTGATTCTCCCTCCTGACTTCACCTTCTCCTTCTCCTTCTTCTGCTTCTTCTGATTCACCCTCCAGACTTCACCTTCTCCTTCTCCTTCTTCTGCTTCTTCTGATTCACCCTCCTGACTTCACCTTCTCCTTCTCCTTCTTCTGCTTGTTCTGATTCACCCTCCAGACTTCACCTTCTCCTTCTCCTTCTTCTACTTCTTCTGATTCACCCTCCAGACTTCACCTTCTCCATCTCCTTCTTCTGCTTCTTCTGATTCACCCTCCAGACTTCACCTTCTCCTTCTCCTTCTTCTACTTCTTCTGATTCACCCTCCAGACTTCACCTTCTACTTCTCCTTCTTCTACTTCTTCTGATTCACCCTCCAGACTTCACCTTCTCCATCTCCTTCTTCTGCTTCTTCTGATTCACCCTCCAGACTTCACCTTCTCCTTCTCCTTCTTCTGCTTCTTCTGATTCACCCTCCAGACTTCACCTTCTCCTTCTCCTTCTTCTGCTTCTTCTGATTCACCCTCCAGACTTCACCTTCTCCTTCTCCTTCTTCTACTTCTTCTGCTTCACCCTCCTGACTTCACCTTCTCCTTCTCCTTCTTCTGCTTCTTCTGCATCACCCTCCAGACTTCACCTTCTCCATCATCTTCTTCTGCTTCTTCTGATTCACCCTCCAGACTTCACCTTCTCCTTCTCCTTCTTCTACTTCTTCTGATTCACCCTCCAGACTTCACCTTCTCCATCTCCTTCTTCTGCTTCTGCTAATTCACCCTGCTGATTTCACCTTCTCCTTCTCCTTCTTCTGTTTCTTCTGATTCACCCTCCAGACTTCACCTTCTCCTTCTCCTTCTTCTACTGCTTCTGCTTCACCCTCCTGACTTCACCTTCTCCTTCTTCTGCTTCTTCTGCATCACCCTCCAGACTTCACCTTCTCCATCATCTTCTTCTGCTTCTCCTGATTCACCCTCCAGACTTCACCTTCTCCTTCTCCTTCTTCAACTTCTTCTGATTCACCCTCCTGACTTCACCTTCTCCTTCTTCTGCTTCTGCTGATTCACCCTGCTGATTTCACCTTCTCCTTCTCCTTCTTCTGTTTCTTCTGATTCACCCTCCAGACTTCACCTTCTCCTTCCCCTTCTTCTACTGCTTCTGCTTCACCCTCCAGATTTCACCTTCTCCTTCTCCTTCATCTACTTCTTCTGATTCGCCCTCCTGTTTCACCTTCGCCTTCTCCTTCTTCTACTTCTGCATCTTCTGATTCACACTGCAGACTTCACCTTCTCCTTCTCCTTCTTCTGCTTCTCCTGATTCACCCTCCAGACTTCACCTTCTCCTTCTCCTTCTTCTGCTTCTACTGATTCACCCTCCAGACTTCACCTTCTCCTTCTCCTTCTTCTACTTCTGTTTCTTCTGATTCACCCTTCAGACTTCACCTTCTCCTTCGCCTTCTTCCGCTTCTTCTTATTCACCCTCCAGACTTCACCTTCTCCTTCTCCTTCTTCTACTTCTTCTGATTCACCCTCCAGACTTAACCTTCTCCTTCTCCTTCTTCTACTTCTTCTGATTCACCCTCCTGACTTCACCTTCTCCTTCTCCTTCTTCTGCTTCTTCTGATTCACCCTCCTGACTTCACCTTCTCCTTCTCCTTCTTCTACTTCTTCTGATTCAATCTCCAGACTTCACCTTCTCCTTATCCTTCTTCTACTTCTTCTGCTTCACCGTCCAGACTTCACCTTCTCCTTCTCCTTCTTCTACTTCTTCTGATTCACCCTCCAGACTTCACCTTCTCCTTCTCCTTCTTCTACTTCTTCTGATTCCCCCTCCTGACGTCACCTTCTCCTTCTCCTTCTTCTGCTTCCTCTGATTCACCCTCCAGACTTCACCTTCTCCTTCTCCTTCTTCTGCTTCTTCTGATTCACCCTCCAGACTTCACCTTCTCCTTCTCTTTCTTCTGCTTCTTCTGATTCACCGTCCTGACTTCAACCTCTCCTTCTTCTTCTACTTCTTCTGATTCACCCTCCTGACTTCACCTTCTCCTTCTCATTCTTCTCTTTCTTCTGATTCACCCTCCAGACTTTACCTTCTCCTTCTCCTTCTTCTGCTTCTTCTGATTCACCCTCCAGACTTCACCTTCTCCTTCTCCTTCTTCTACTTCTTCTGATTCACCCTCCAGACTTCTCCTTCTACTTCTCCTTCTTCTACTTCTTCTGATTCACCCTCCTGACTTCACCTTCTCCTTCTCCTTCTTCTGCTTCTTCTGATTCAGCCTCCAGACTTCACCTTCTCCTTCTCCTTCTTCTACTTCTTCTGATTCACCCTCCTGACTTCACCTTCTCCTTCTCCTTCTTCTGTTTCTTCTGATTCACCCTCCTGACTTCACCTTCTCCATCTCCTTCTTCTACTTCTTCCGATTCAACCTCCAGACTTCACCTTCTCCATCTCCTTCTTCTGCATCTTCTGATTCACGCTGCAGACTTCACCTTCTCCTTCTCCTTCTTCTGCTTCTTCTGATTCACCCTCCAGACTTCACCTTCTCCTTCTCCTTCTTCTGCTTCTTCTGATTCACCCTCCAGACTTCACCATCTCCTTCTCCTTCTTCTACTTCTGCTTCTTCTGATTCACCCTTCAGACTTCACCTTCTCCTTCTCCTTCTTCTGCTTCTTCTGATTCACCCTCCAGACATCACCTTCTCCTTATCCTTCTTCTGCTTCTTCTGATTCACCCTCCAGACTTCAACTTCTCCTTCTTCTTCTACTTCTTCTGATTCACCCTCCTGACTTCACCTTCTCCTTCTCATTCTTGTCTTTCTTCTGATTCAACCTCCAGACTTCACCTTCTCCTTCTCCTTCTTCTGCTTCTTCTGATTCACCCTCCAGACTTCACCTTCTCCTTCTCCTTCTTCTACTTCTTCTGATTCACCCTCCTGACTTCACCTTCTCCTTCTCCTTCTTCTGCTTCTTCTGATTCACCCTCCAGGCTTCACCTTCTCCTTCTCCTTCTTCTACTTCTTCTGATTCACCCTCCTGACTTCACCTTCTCCTTCTCCTTCTTCTGTTTCTTCTGATTCACCCTCCTGACTTCACCTTCTCCTTCTCCTTCTTCTACTTCTTCCGATTCAACCTCCAGACTTCACCTTCTCCATCTCCTTCTTCTGCTTCTTCTGATTCACCCTCCAGACTTCACCTTCTCCTTCTCCTTCTTCTACTTCTTCTGATTCACCCTCCAGACTTCACCTTCGCCTTCTCCTTCTTCCACATCTTCTGCTTCACCCTCCAGACTTCACCGTCTCCTTCTCCTTCTTCTACTTCTTCTGATTCATCCTCCAGACTTCACCTTCTCCTTCTCCTTCTTCTGCTTCTTCTGCTTCACCCTCCAGACTTCACCTTCTCCTTCTCCTTCTTCTACTTCTTCTGATTCACCCTCCTGACTTCACCTTCTCCTTCTCCTTCTTCTGCTTCTTCTGATTCACCCTCCTGACTTCACCTTCTCCTTCTCCTTCTTCTGCTTCTCCTGATTCACCCTCCTGACTTCACCTTCTCCTTCTCCTTCTTGACTTCTTCTGCTTCACCCTCCAGACTTCACCTTCTCCTTCTCCGTCTTCTGCTTCTTCTGATTCACCCTCCTGACTTCACCTTCTCCTTCTCCTTCTTCTGCTTCTTCTGATTCTCCCTCCTGACTTCACCTTCTCCTTCTCCTTCTTCTGCTTCTTCTGATTCACCCTCCAGACTTCACCTTCTCCTTCTCCTTCTTCTGCTTCTTCTGATTCACCCTCCTGACTTCACCTTCTCCTTCTCCTTCTTCTGCTTGTTCTGATTCACCCTCCAGACTTCACCTTCTCCTTCTCCTTCTTCTACTTCTGCTTCTTCTGGTTCACCCTCCAGACTTCACCTTCTCCTTCTCCTTCTTCTGCTTCTTCTGATTCACCCTCCAGACTTCACCTTCTCCTTCTCCTTCTTCTACTTCTTCTGATTCACCCTCCAGACTTAACCTTCTCCTTCTCCTTCTTCTACTTCTTCTGATTCACCCTCCTGACTTCACCTTCTCCTTCTCATTCTTCTGCTTCTTCTGCTTCACCCTCCTGACTTCACCTTCTCCTTCTCCTTCTTCTACTTCTTCTGATTCACCCTCCAGACTTCACCTTCTCCTTCTCCTTCTTCTACTTCTTCTGCTTCACCGTCCAGACTTCACCTTCTCCTTCTCCTTCGTCTACTTCTTCTGATTCGCCCTCCTGACTTCACCTTCGCCTTCTCCTTCTTCTACTTCTGCATCTTTTGATTCACACTCCAGACTTCACCTTCTCCTTCTCCTTCTTCTGCTTCTTCTGATTCACCCTCCAGACTTCACCATCTCCTTCTCCTTCTTCTACTTCTGCTTCTTCTGATTCACCCTTCAGACTTCACCTTCTCCTTCTCCTTCTTCTGCTTCTTCTTATTCACCCTCCAGACATCACCTTCTCCTTCTCCTTCTTCTGCTTCTTCTGATTCACCCTCCAGACTTCAACTTCTCCTTCTCTTTCTTCTGCTTCTTCTGATTCACCCTCCAGACTTCAACTTCTCCTTCTTCTTCTACTTCTTCTGATTCACCCTCCAGACTTCACCTTCTCCTTCTCATTCTTCTCTTTCTTCTGATTCACCCTCCAGACTTCACCTTCTCCTTCTCCTTCTTCTACTTCTGCATCTTCTGATTCACACTGCAGACTTCACCTTCTCCTTCTCCTTCTTCTGCTTCTTCTGATTCACCCTCCAGACTTCACCTTCTCCTTCTCCTTCTTCTGCTTCTTCTGATTCACCCTCCAGACTTCACCTTTTCCTTCTCCTTCTTCTACTTTTGTTTCTTCTGATTCACCCTTCAGACTTCACCTTCTCCTTCTCCTTCTTCTGCTTCTTCTTATTCACCCTCCAGACTTCACCTTCTCCTTCTCCTTCTTCTACTTCTTCTGATTCACCCTCCAGACTTAACCTTCTCCTTCTCCTTCTTCTACTTCTTCTGATTCACCCTCCTGACTTCACCTTCTCCTTCTCCTTCTTCTGCTTCTTCTGACTCACCCTCCTGACTTCACCTTCTCCTTCTCCTTCTACTTCGTCTGATTCACCCTCCAGACTTCACCTTCTCCTTCTCCTTCTTCTACTTCTTCTGCTTCACTGTCCAGACTTCACCTTCTCCTTCTCCTTCTTCTACTTCTTCTGATTCGCCCTCCTGACTTCACCTTCGCCTTCTCCTTCTTCTACTTCTGCATCTTCTGATTCACACTCCAGACTTCACCTTCTCCTTCTCCTTCTTCTGCTTCTTCTGATTCACCCTCCAGACTTCACCTTCTCCTTGTCCTTCTTCTGCTTCTTCTGATTCACCCTCCAGACTTCACCATCTCCTTCTCCTTCTTCTACTTCTTCTGATTCACCCTTCAGACTTCACCTTCTCCTTCTCCTTCTTCTGCTTCTTCTGATTCACCCTCCAGACTTCACCTTCTCCTTCTCTTTCTTCTGCTTCTTCTGATTCACCCTCCAGACTTCAACTTCTCCTTCTTCTTCTACTTCTTCTGATTCACCCTCCTGACTTCACCTTCTCCTTCTCATTCTTCTCTTTCTTCTGATTCAACCTCCAGACTTCACCTTCTCCTTCTCCTTCTTCTGCTTCTTCTGATTCACCCTCCAGACTTCACCTTCTCCTTCTCCTTCTTCTACTTCTTCTGATTCACCCTCCAGACTTCACCATCTCCTTCTCCTTCTTCTACTTCTGCTTCTTCTGATTCACCCTTCAGACTTCACCTTCTCCTTCTCCTTCTTCTGCTTCTTCTGATTCACCCTCCAGACTTCACCTTCTCCTTCTCTTTCTTCTGCTTCTTCTGATTCACCCTCCAGACTTCAACTTCTCCTTCTTCTTCTACTTCTTCTGATTCACCCTCCTGACTTCACCTTCTCCTTCTCATTCTTCTCTTTCTTCTGATTCAACCTCCAGACTTCACCTTCTCCTTCTCCTTCTTCTGCTTCTTCTGATTCACCCTCCAGACTTCACCTTCTCCTTCTCCTTCTTCTACTTCTTCTGATTCACCCTCCAGAATTCACCTTCTCCTTCTCCTTCTTCTACTTCTTCTGATTCACCCTCCTGACTTCACCTTCTCCTTCTCCTTCTTCTGCTTCTTCTGATTCACCCTCCAGACTTCACCTTCTCCTTCTCCTTCTTCTACTTCTTCTGATTCACCCTCCTGACTTCACCTTCTCGTTTTCCTTCTTCTGTTTCTTCTGATTCACCCTCCAGACTTCACCTTCTCCTTCTCCTTCTTCTACTTCTTCTGATTCACCCTCCAGAATTCACCTTCTCCTTCTCCTTCTTCTACTTCTTCTGATTCACCCTCCTGACTTCACCTTCTTCATCTCCTTCTTCTGCTTCTTCTGATTCACCCTCCAGACTTCACCTTCTCCTTCTCCTTCTTCTACTTCTTCTGATTCACCCTCCTGACTTCACCTTCTCGTTTTCCTTCTTCTGTTTCTTCTGATTCACCCTCCAGACTTCACCTTCTCCTTCTCCTTCTTCTACTTCTTCTGATTCACCCTCCAGAATTCACCTTCTCCTTCTCCTTCTTCTACTTCTTCTGATTCACCCTCCTGACTTCACCTTCTTCATCTCCTTCTTCTGCTTCTTCTGATTCACCCTCCAGACTTCACCTTCTCCTTCTCCTTCTTCTACTTCTTCTGATTCACCCTCCAGACTTCACCTTCGCCTTCTCCTTCTTCTGCTTCCTCTGCTTCACCCTCCAGACTTCACCTTCTCCTTCTCCTTCTTCTACTTCTTCTGATTCACCCTCCTGACTTCACCTTCTCCTTCTCCTTCTTCTGCTTCTTCTGATTCACCCTCCTGACTTCACCTTCTCCTTCTCCTTCTTCTGCTTCTTCTGATTCACCCTCCTGACTTCACCTTCTCCTTCTCCTTCTTGACTTCTTCTGATTCACCCTCCTGACTTCACCTTCTCCTTCTCCTTCTTCTGCTTCTTCTGATTCTCCCTCCTGACTTCACCTTCTCCTTCTCCTTCTTCTGCTTCTTCTGATTCACCCTCCAGACTTCACCTTCTCCTTCTCCTTCTTCTGCTTCTTCTGATTCACCCTCCTGACTTCACCTTCTCCTTCTCCTTCTTCTGCTTGTTCTGATTCACCCTCCAGACTTCACCTTCTCCTTCTCCTTCTTCTACTTCTTCTGATTCACCCTCCAGACTTCACCTTCTCCATCTCCTTCTTCTGCTTCTTCTGATTCAGCCTCCAGACTTCACCTTCTCCTTCTCCTTCTTCTACTTCATCTGATTCACCCTCCAGACTTCACCTTCTCCTTCTCCTTCTTCTACTTCTTCTGATTCACCCTCCAGACTTCACCTTCTCCATCTCCTTCTTCTGCTTCTTCTGATTCACCCTCCAGACTTCACCTTCTCCTTCTCCTTCTTCTGCTTCTTCTGATTCTCCCTCCAGACTTCACCTTCTCCTTCTCCTTCTTCTACTTCTTCTGATTCACCCTCCTGACTTCATCTTCTCCTTCTTCTGCTTCTGCTGATTCACCCTCCTGACTTCACCTTCTCCTTCTCCTTCTTCTGCTTCTTCTGATCCACCCTCCAGACTTCACCTTCTCCTTCTCCTTCTTCTGCTTCTTCTGATTCACCCTCCAGACTTCACCTTCTCCTTCTCCTTCTTCTACTTCTTCTGCTTCACCCTCCTGACTTCACCTTCTCCTTCTCCTTCTTCTGCTTCTTCTGCATCACCCTCCAGACTTCACCTTCTCCATCATCTTCTTCTGCTTCTTCTGATTCACCCTCCAGACTTCACCTTCTCCTTCTCCTTCTTCTACTTCTTCTGATTCACCCTCCTGACTTCACCTTCTCCTTCTTCTGCTTCTGCTGATTCACCCTGCTGATTTCACCTTCTCCTTCTCCTTCTTCTGTTTCTTCTGATTCACCCTCCAGACTTCACCTTCTCCTTCTCCTTCTTCTACTGCTTCTGCTTCACCCTCCAGACTTCACCTTCTCCTTCTCCTTCATCTACTTCTTCTGATTCGCCCTCCTGTTTCACCTTCGCCTTCTCCTTCTTCTACTTCTGCATCTTCTGATTCACACTGCAGACTTCACCTTCTCCTTCTCCTTCTTCTGCTTCTCCTGATTCACCCTCCAGACTTCACCTTCTCCTTCTCCTTCTTCTGCTTCTACTGATTCACCCTCCAGACTTCACCTTCTCCTTCTCCTTCTTCTACTTCTGTTTCTTCTGATTCACCCTTCAGACTTCACCTTCTCCTTCTCCTTCTTCTGCTTCTTCTTATTCACCCTCCAGACTTCACCTTCTCCTTCTCCTTCTTCTACTTCTTCTGATTCACCCTCCAGACTTCACCTTCTCCATCTCCTTCTTCTGCTTCTTCTGATTCACCCTCCAGACTTCACCTTCTCCTTCTCCTTCTTCTGCTTCTTCTGATTCACCCTCCAGACTTCACCTTCTCCTTCTCCTTCTTCTACTTCTTCTGATTCACCCTCCTGACTTCATCTTCTCCTTCTCCTTCTTCTGCTTCTGCTGATTCACCCTCCTGACTTCACCTTCTCCTTCTCCTTCTTCTGCTTCTTCTGATTCACCCTCCAGACTTCACCTTCTCCTTCTCCTTCTTCTGCTTCTTCTGATTCACCCTCCAGACTTCACCTTCTCCTTCTCCTTCTTCTACTTCTTCTGCTTCACCCTCCTGACTTCACCTTCTCCTTCTCCTTCTTCTGCTTCTTCTGCATCACCCTCCAGACTTCACCTTCTCCATCATCTTCTTCTGCTTCTTCTGATTCACCCTCCAGACTTCACCTTCTCCTTCTCCTTCTTCTACTTCTTCTGATTCACCCTCCTGACTTCACCTTCTCCTTCTTCTGCTTCTGCTGATTCACCCTGCTGATTTCACCTTCTCCTTCTCCTTTTTCTGTTTCTTCTGATTCACCCTCCAGACTTCACCTTCTCCTTCTCCTTCTTCTACTGCTTCTGCTTCACCCTCCAGACTTCACCTTCTCCTTCTCCTTCATCTACTTCTTCTGATTCGCCCTCCTGTTTCACCTTCGCCTTCTCCTTCTTCTACTTTGCATCTTCTGATTCACACTGCAGACTTCACCTTCTCCTTCTCCTTCTTCTGCTTCTCCTGATTCACCCTCCAGACTTCACCTTCTCCTTCTCCTTCTTCTGCTTCTACTGATTCACCCTCCAGACTTCACCTTCTCCTTCTCCTTCTTCTACTTCTGTTTCTTCTGATTCACCCTTCAGACTTCACCTTCTCCTTCTCCTTCTTCTGCTTCTTCTTATTCACCCTCCAGACTTCACTTTCTCCTTCTCCTTCTTCTACTTCTTCTGATTCACCCTCCAGACTTAATCTTCTCCTTCTCCTTCTTCTACTTCTTCTGATTCACCCTCCTGACTTCACCTTCTCCTTCTCCTTCTTCTGCTTCTTCTGATTCACCCTCCTGACTTCACCTTCTCCTTCTCCTTCTTCTACTTCTTCTGATTCACCCTCCAGACTTCACCTTCTCCTTATCCTTCTTCTACTTCTTCTGCTTCACCGTCCAGACTTCACCTTCTCCTTCTCCTTCTTCTACTTCTTCTGATTCACCCTCCAGACTTCACCTTCTCCTTCTCCTTCTTCTACTTCTTCTGATTCCCCCTCCTGACGTCACCTTCTCCTTCTCCTTCTTCTGCTTCCTCTGATTCACCCTCCAGACTTCACCTTCTCCTTCTCCTTCTTCTGCTTCTTCTGATTCACCCTCCAGACTTCACCTTCTCCTTCTCTTTCTTCTGCTTCTTCTGATTCACCCTCCAGACTTCAACCTCTCCTTCTTCTTCTACTTCTTCTGATTCACCCTCCTGACTTCACCTTCTCCTTCTCATTCTTCTCTTTCTTCTGATTCACCCTCCAGACTTTACCTTCTCCTTCTCCTTCTTCTGCTTCTTCTGATTCACCCTCCAGACTTCACCTTCTCCTTCTCCTTCTTCTACTTCTTCTGATTCACCCTCCAGACTTCTCCTTCTACTTCTCCTTCTTCTACTTCTTCTGATTCACCCTCCTGACTTCACCTTCTCCTTCTCCTTCTTCTGCTTCTTCTGATTCACCCTCCAGACTTCACCTTCTCCTTCTCCTTCTTCTACTTCTTCTGATTCACCCTCCTGACTTCACCTTCTCCTTCTCCTTCTTCTGTTTCTTCTGATTCACCCTCCTGACTTCACCTTCTCCTTCTCCTTCTTCTACTTCTTCCGATTCAACCTCCAGACTTCACCTTCTCCATCTCCTTCTTCTGCTTCTTCTGATTCACCCTCCAGACTTCACCTTCTCCTTCTCCTTCTTCTACTTCTTCCGATTCACCCTCCAGACTTCACCTTCGCCTTCTCCTTCTTCTACTTCTTCTGCTTCACCCTCCAGACTTCACCTTCTCCTTCTCCTTCTTCGACTTGTTCTGATTCATCCTCCAGACTTCACCTTCTCCTTCTCCTTCTTCTGCTTCTTCTGCTTCACCCTCCAGACTTCACCTTCTCCTTCTCCTTCTTCTACTTCTTCTGATTCACCCTCCTGACTTCACCTTCTCCTTCTCCTTCTTCTGCTTCTTCTGATTCATCCTCCTGACTTCACCTTCTCCTTCTCCTTCTTCTGCTACTTCTGATTCACCCTCCTGACTTCACCTTCTCCTTCTCCTTCTTCTACTTCTTCTGCTTCACCCTCCAGACTTCACCTTCTCCTTCTCCTTCTTCTGCTTCTTCTGATTCACCCTCCTGACTTCACCTTCTCCTTCTCCTTCTTCTGCTTCTTCTGATTCACCCTCCTGACTTCACCTTCTCCTTCTCCTTCTTCTGCTTCTTCTGATTCACCCTCCAGACTTCACCTTCTCCTTCTCCTTCTTCTACTTCTTCTGATTCCCCCTCCTGACATCACCTTCTCCTTCTCCTTCTTCTGCTTCCTCTGATTGACCCTCCAGACTTCACCTTCTCCTTCTCCTTCTTCTGCTTCTTCTGATTCACCCTCCAGACTTCACCTTCTCCTTCTCTTTCTTCTGCTTCTTCTGATTCACCCTCCAGACTTCAACCTCTCCTTCTTCTTCTACTTCTTCAGATTCACCCTCCTGACTTCACCTTCTCCTTCTCATTCTTCTCTTTCTTCTGATTCACCCTCCAGACTTTACCTTCTCCTTCTCCTTCTTCTGCTTCTTCTGATTCACCCTCCAGACTTCACCTTCTCCTTCTCCTTCTTCTACTTCTTCTGATTCACCCTCCAGACTTCTCCTTCTCCTTCTCCTTCTTCTACTTCTTCTGATTCACCCTCCTGACTTCACCTTCTCCTTCTCCTTCTTCTGCTTCTTCTGATTCACCCTCCAGACTTCACCTTCTACTTCTCCTTCTTCTACTTCTTCTGATTCATCCTCCTGACTTCACCTTCTCCTTCTCCTTCTTCTGTTTCTTCTGATTCACCCTCCTGACTTCACCTTCTCCTTCTCCTTCTTCTACTTCTTCCGATTCAACCTCCAGACTTCACCTTCTCCATCTCCTTCTTCTGCTTCTTCTGATTCAGTCTCCAGACTTCACCTTCTCCTTCTCCTTCTTCTACTTCTTCTGATTCACCCTCCAGACTTCACCTTCACCTTCTCCTTCTTCTACTTCTTCTGCTTCACCCTCCAGACTTCACCTTCTCCTTCTCCTTCTTCTACTTCTTCTGATTCATCCTCCAGACTTCACCTTCTCCTTCTCCTTCTTCTGCTTCTTCTGCTTCACCCTCCAGACTTCACCTTCTCCTTCTCCTTCTTCTACTTCTTCTGATTCACCCTCCTGACTTCACCTTCTCCTTCTCCTTCTTCTGCTTCTTCTGATTCATCCTCCTGACTTCACCTTCTCCTTCTCCTTCTTCTGCTTCTTCTGATTCACCTTCCTGACTTCACCTTCTCCTTCTCCTTCTTCTGCTTCTTCTGATTCACCCTCCTGACTTCACCTTCTCCTTCTCCTTCTTCTGCTTCTTCTGATTCACCCTCCAGACTTCACCTTCTCCTTCTCCTTCTTCTGCTTCTTCTGATTCACCCTCCTGACTTCACCTTCTCCTTCTCCTTCTTCTGCTTCTTCTGATTCACCCTCCAGACTTCACCTTCTCCTTCTCCTTCTTCTACTTCTTCTGATTCACCCTCCAGACTTCACCTTCTTTTTCTCCTTCTTCTGCTTCTTCTGATTCACCCTCCAGACTTCACCTTCTCCATCTCCTTCTTCTGCTTCTTCTGATTCACCCTCCAGACTTCACCTTCCCCTTCTCCTTCTTCTGCTTCTTCTGATTCACCCTCCAGACTTCACCTTCTCCTTCTCCTTCTTCTACTTCTTCTGATTCACCCTCCTGACTTCATCTTCTCCTTCTCCTTCTTCTGCTTCTGCTGATTCACCCTCCTGACTTCACCTTCTCCTTCTCCTTCTTCTGCTTCTTCTGATTCACCCTCCAGACTTCACCTTCTCCTTCTCCTTCTTCTGCTTCTTCTGATTCACCCTCCAGACTTCACCTTCTTCTTCTCCTTCTTCCAATTCTTCTGCTTCACCCTCCTGACTTCACCTTCTCCTTCTCCTTCTTCTGCTTCTTCTGCGTCACCCTCCAGACTTCACCTTCTCCATCATCTTCTTCTGCTTCTTCTGATTCACCCTCCAGACTTCATCTTCTCCTTCTCCTTCTTCTACTTCTTCTGATTCACCCTCCTGACTTCACCTTCTCCTTCTCCTTCTTCTGCTTCTGCTGATTCACCCTGCTGACTTCACCTTCTCCTTCTCCTTCTTCTGTTTCTTCTGATTCACCCTCCAGACTTCACCTTCTCCTTCTGCTCCTTCTACTGCTTCTGCTTCACCCTCCAGACTTCACCTTCTCCTTCTCCTTCTTCTACTTCTTCTGATTCGCCCTCCTGACTTCACCTCCGCCTTCTCCTTCTTCTACTTCTGCATCTTCTGATTCACACTCCAGACTTCACCTTCTCCTTCTCCTTCTTCAGATTCACCCTCCAGACTTCACCTTCTCCTTCTCCTTCTTCTGCTTCTTCTGATTCACCCTCCAGACTTCACCTTCTCCTTCTCCTTCTCCTTCTTCTGCTTCTTCTGCTTCACCCTCCAGACTTCACCTTCTCCTTCTCCTTCTTCTGCTTCTTCTGATTCACCCTCCAGACTTCACCTTCTCCTTCTCCTTCTTCTCCTTCTTCAGATTCACCCTCCAGACTTCACCTTCTCCTTCTCCTTCTTCTGCTTCTTCTGATTCACCCTCCAGACTTCACCTTCGCCTTCTCCTTCTTCTACTTCTGCATCTTTTGATTCACACTCCAGACTTCACCTTCTCCTTCTCCTTCTTCTGCTTCTTCTGATTCACCCTCCAGACTTCACCTTCTCCTTCTCCTTCTTCTGCTTCTTCTGATTCACCCTCCAGACTTCACCTTCTCCTTCTCCTTCTTCTACTTCTGCTTCTTCTGATTCACCCTCCAGACTTCACCTTCTCCTTCTCCTTCTTCTGCTTCTTCTGATTCACCCTCCAGACTTCACCTTCTCCTTCTCCTTCTTCTACTTCTTCTGATTCACCCTCCAGACTTAACCTTCTCCTTCTCCTTCTTCTACTTCTTCTGATTCACCCGCCTGACTTCACCTTCTCCTTCTCCTTCTTCTGCTTCTTCTGATTCACCCTCCTGACTTCACCTTCTCCTTCTCCTTTTTCTACTTCTTCTTCTTCACCCTCCAGACTTCACCTTCTCCTTCTCCTTCTTCTGCTTCTTCTGATTCACCCTCCTGACTTCACCTTCTCCTTCTGCTCCTTCTACTGCTTCTGCTTCACCCTCCAGACTTCACCTTCTCCTTCTCCTTCTTCTACTTCTTCTGATTCGCCCTCCTGACTTCACCTTCGCCTTCTCCTTCTTCTACTTCTGCATCTTCTGATTCACACTCCAGACTTCACCTTCTCCTTCTCCTTCTTCAGATTCACCCTCCAAACTTCACCTTCTCCTTCTCCTTCTTCTGCTTCTTCTGATTCACCCTCCAGACTTCACCTTCTCCTTCTCCTTCTCCTTCTTCTGCTTCTTCTGCTTCACCCTCCAGACTTCACCTTCTCCTTCTCCTTCTTCTGCTTCTTCTGATTCACCCTCCAGACTTCACCTTCTCCTTCTCCTTCTTCTACTTCTTCTTCTTCACCCTCCTGACTTCACCTTCTCCTTCTCCTTCTTCTGCTTCTTCTGCTTCACCCTCCAGACTTCACCTTCTCCATCATCTTCTTCTGCTTCTTCTGATTCACCCTCCAGACTTCACCTTCTCCTTCTCCTTCTTCTACTTCTTCTGATTCACCCTCCTGACTTCACCTTTTCCTTCTCCTTCTTCTGCTTCTGCTGATTCACCCTGCTGACTTCACCTTCTCCTTCTCCTTCTTCTGTTTCTTCTGATTCACCCTCCAGACTTCACCTTCTACTTCTCCTTCTTCTACTGCTTCTGCTTCACCCTCCAGACTTCACCTTCTCCTTCTCCTTCTTCTGCTTCTTCTGATTCGGCCTCCTGACTTCACCTTCGCCTTCTCCTTCTTCTACTTCTGCATCTTCTGATTCACACTCCAGACTTCACCTTCTCCTTCTCCTTGTTCTGCTTCTTCTGATTCACCCTCCAGACTTCACCTTCTCCTTCTCCTTCTTCTGCTTCTTCTGATTCACCCTCCAGACTTCACCTTCTCCTTCTCCTTCTTCTACTTCTGCTTCTTCTGATTCACCCTCCAGACTTCACCTTCTCCTTCTCCTTCTTCTGCTTCTTCTGATTCACCCTCCAGACTTCACCTTCTCCTTCTCCTTCTTCTACTTCTTCTGATTCACCCTCCAGACTTAACCTTCTCCTTCTCCTTCTTCTACTTCTTCTGATTCACCCGGCTGACTTCACCTTCTCCTTCTCCTTCTTCTGCTTCTTCTGATTCACCCTCCTGACTTCACCTTCTCCTTCTCCTTCTACTTCTTCTGCTTCACCCTCCAGACTTCACCTTCTCCTTCTCCTTCTTCTGCTTCTTCTGATTCACCCTCCTGACCTCACCTTCTCCTTCTCCTTCTTCTGCTTCTTCTGATTCACCCTCCTGACTTCACCTTCTCCTTCTCCTTCTTCTGCTTCTTCTGATTCACCCTCCAGACTTCACCTTCTCCTTCTCCTTCTTCTACTTCTTCTGATTCCCCCTCCTGACGTCACCTTCTCCTTCTCCTTCTTCTGCTTCCTCTGATTCACCCTCCAGACTTCACCTTCTCCTTCTCCTTCTTCTGCTTCTTCTGATTCACCCTCCAGACTTCACCTTCTCCTTCTCTTTCTTCTGCTTCTTCTGATTCACCCTCCAGACTTCAACCTCTCCTTCTTCTTCTACTTCTTCAGATTCACCCTCCTGACTACACCTTCTCCTTCTCATTCTTCTCTTTCTTCTGATTCACCCTCCAGACTTTACCTTCTCCTTCTCCTTCTTCTGCTTCTTCTGATTCACCCTCCAGACTTCACCTTCTCCTTCTCCTTCTTCTACTTCTTCTGATTCACCCTCCAGACTTCTCCTTCTCCTTCTCCTTCTTCTACTTCTTCTGATTCACCCTCCTGACTTCACCTTCTCCTTCTCCTTCTTCTGCTTCTTCTGATTCACCCTCCAGACTTCACCTTCTACTTCTCCTTCTTCTAGTTCTTCTGATTCACCCTCCTGACTTCACCTTCTCCTTCTCCTTCTTCTGTTTCTTCTGATTCACCCTCCTGACTTCACCTTCTCCTTCTCCTTCTTCTACTTCTTCCGATTCAACCTCCAGACTTGACCTTCTCCATCTCCTTCTTCTGCTTCTTCTGATTCAGTCTCCAGACTTCACCTTCTCCTTCTCCTTCTTCTACTTCTTCTGATTCACCCTCCAGACTTCACCTTCGCCTTCTCCTTCTTCTACTTCTTCTGCTTCACCCTCCAGACTTCACCTTCTCCTTCTCCTTCTTCTACTTCTTCTGATTCATCCTCCAGACTTCACCTTCTCCTTCTCCTTCTTCTGCTTCTTCTGCTTCACCCTCCAGACTTCACCTTCTCCTTCTCCTTCTTCTACTTCTTCTGATTCACCCTCCTGACTTCACCTTCTCCTTCTCCTTCTTCTGCTTCTTCTGATTCACCCTCCAGACTTCACCTTCTCCTTCTCCTTCTTCTACTTCTTCTGATTCACCCTCCAGACTTCACCTTCTTTTTCTCCTTCTTCTGCTTCTTCTGATTCACCCTCCAGACTTCACCTTCTCCATCTCCTTCTTCTGCTTCTTCTGATTCACCCTCCAGACTTCACCTTCCCCTTCTCCTTCTTCTGCTTCTTCTGATTCACCCTCCAGACTTCACCTTCTCCTTCTCCTTCTTCTACTTCTTCTGATTCACCCTCCTGACTTCATCTTCTCCTTCTCCTTCTTCTGCTTCTGCTGATTCACCCTCCTGAATTCACCTTCTCCTTCTCCTTCTTCTGCTTCTTCTGATTCACCCTCCAGACTTCACCT
Organism: Somniosus microcephalus; assembly: GCF_052327205.1. Classification (NCBI taxonomy): domain Eukaryota; kingdom Metazoa; phylum Chordata; class Chondrichthyes; order Squaliformes; family Somniosidae; genus Somniosus; species Somniosus microcephalus. The sequence continues at coordinate 40,735 of NW_028225473.1, forward strand.
TCTCCTTCTCCTTCTTCTGCTTCTTCTGATTCACCCTCCAGACTTCACCTTCTTCTTCTCCTTCTTCTACTTCTTCTGCTTCACCCTCCTGACTTCACCTTCTCCTTCTCCTTCTTCTGCTTCTTCTGCGTCACCCTCCAGACTTCACCTTCTCCATCATCTTCTTCTGCTTCTTCTGATTCACCCTCCAGACTTCACCTTCTCCTTCTCCTTCTTCTACTTCTTCTGATTCACCCTCCTGACTTCATCTTCTCCTTCTCCTTCTTCTGCTTCTGCTGATTCACCCTGCTGACTTCACCTTCTCCTTCTCCTTCTTCTGTTTCTTCTGATTCACCCTCCAGTCTTCACCTTCTCCTTCTGCTTCTTCTACTGCTTCTGCTTCACCCTCCAGACTTCACCTTCTCCTTCTCCTTCTTCTACTTCTTCTGATTCGCCCTTCTGACTTCACCTTCGCCTTCTCCTTCTTCTACTTCTGCATCTTCTGATTCACACTCCAGACTTCACCTTCTCCTTCTCCTTCTTCAGATTCACCCTCCAGACTTCACCTTCTCCTTCTCCTTCTTCTGCTTCTTCTGATTCACCCTCCAGACTTCACCTTCTCCTTCTCCTTCTCCTTCTTCTGCTTCTTCTGCTTCACCCTCCAGACTTCACCTTCTCCTTCTCCTTCTTCTGCTTCTTCTGATTCACCCTCCAGACTTCACCTTCTCCTTCTCCTTCTTCTACTTCTTCTTCTTCACCCTCCTGACTTCACCTTCTCCTTCTCCTTCTTCTGCTTCTTCTGCTTCACCCTCCAGACTTCACCTTCTCCATCATCTTCTTCTGCTTCTTCTGATTCACCCTCCAGACTTCACCTTCTCCTTCTCCTTCTTCTACTTCTTCTGATTCACCCTCCTGACTTCACCTTTTCCTTCTCCTTCTTCTGCTTCTGCTGATTCACCCTGCTGACTTCACCTTCTCCTTCTCCTTCTTCTGTTTCTTCTGATTCACCCTCCAGACTTCACCTTCTACTTCTCCTTCTTCTACTGCTTCTGCTTCACCCTCCAGACTTCACCTTCTCCTTCTCCTTCTTCTGCTTCTTCTGATTCGCCCTCCTGACTTCACCTTCGCCTTCTCCTTCTTCTACTTCTGCATCTTCTGATTCACACTCCAGACTTCACCTTCTCCTTCTCCTTCTTCTGCTTCTTCTGATTCACCCTCCAGACTTCACCTTCTCCTTCTCCTTCTTCTGCTTCTTCTGATTCACCCTCCAGACTTCACCTTCTCCTTCTCCTTCTTCTACTTCTGCTTCTTCTGATTCACCCTCCAGACTTCACCTTCTCCTTCTCCTTCTTCTGCTTCTTCTGATTCACCCTCCATACTTCACCTTCTCCTTCTCCTTCTTCTACTTCTTCTGATTCACCCTCCAGACTCAACCTTCTCCTTCTCCTTCTTCTACTTCTTCTGATTCACCCGCCTGACTTCACCTTCTCCTTCTCCTTCTTCTGCTTCTTCTGATTCACCCTCCTGACTTCACCTTCTCCTTCTCCTTCTTCTGCTTCTTCTGATTCACCCTCCTGACTTCAGCTTCTCCTTCTCCTTCTTCTGCTTCTTCTGATTCACCCTCCAGACTTCACCTTCTCCTTCTCCTTCTTCTACTTCTTCTGATTCCCCCTCCTGACGTCACCTTCTCCTTCTCCTTCTTCTGCTTCCTCTGATTCACCCTCCAGACTTCACCTTCTCCTTCTCCTTCTTCTGCTTCTTCTGATTCACCCTCCAGACTTCACCTTCTCCTTCTCTTTCTTCTGCTTCTTCTGATTCACCCTCCAGACTTCAACCTCTCCTTCTTCTTCTACTTCTTCAGATTCACCCTCCAGACTTCACCTTCGCCTTCTCCTTCTTCTGCTTCTTCTGATTCACCCTCCAGACTTCACCTTCTCCTTCTCTTTCTTCTGCTTCTTCTGATTCAGTCTCCAGACTTCACCTTCTCCTTCTCCTTCTTCTGCTTCTTCTGATTCACCCTCCAGACTTCACCTTCTCCTTCTCCTTCTTCTACTTCTTCTGATTCACCCTCCAGACTTCACCTTCTTTTTCTCCTTCTTCTGCTTCTTCTGATTCACCCTCCAGACTTCACCTTCTCCATCTCCTTCTTCTGCTTCTTCTGATTCACCCTCCAGACTTCACCTTCCCCTTCTCCTTCTTCTGCTTCTTCTGATTCACCCTCCAGACTTCACCTTCTCCTTCTCCTTCTTCTACTTCTTCTGATTCACCCTCCTGACTTCATCTTCTCCTTCTCCTTCTTCTGCTTCTGCTGATTCACCCTCCTGAATTCACCTTCTCCTTCTCCTTCTTCTGCTTCTTCTGATTCACCCTCCAGACTTCACCTTCTCCTTCTCCTTCTTCTGCTTCTTCTGATTCACCCTCCAGACTTCACCTTCTTCTTCTCCTTCTTCTACTTCTTCTGCTTCACCCTCCTGACTTCACCTTCTCCTTCTCCTTCTTCTGCTTCTTCTGCGTCACCCTCCAGACTTCACCTTCTCCATCATCTTCTTCTGCTTCTTCTGATTCACCCTCCAGACTTCACCTTCTCCTTCTCCTTCTTCTACTTCTTCTGATTCACCCTCCTGACTTCATCTTCTCCTTCTCCTTCTTCTGCTTCTGCTGATTCACCCTGCTGACTTCACCTTCTCCTTCTCCTTCTTCTGTTTCTTCTGATTCACCCTCCAGTCTTCACCTTCTCCTTCTGCTTCTTCTACTGCTTCTGCTTCACCCTCCAGACTTCACCTTCTCCTTCTCCTTCTTCTACTTCTTCTGATTCGCCCTTCTGACTTCACCTTCGCCTTCTCCTTCTTCTACTTCTGCATCTTCTGATTCACACTCCAGACTTCACCTTCTCCTTCTCCTTCTTCAGATTCACCCTCCAGACTTCACCTTCTCCTTCTCCTTCTTCTGCTTCTTCTGATTCACCCTCCAGACTTCACCTTCTCCTTCTCCTTCTCCTTCTTCTGCTTCTTCTGCTTCACCCTCCAGACTTCACCTTCTCCTTCTCCTTCTTCTGCTTCTTCTGATTCACCCTCCAGACTTCACCTTCTCCTTCTCCTTCTTCTACTTCTTCTTCTTCACCCTCCTGACTTCACCTTCTCCTTCTCCTTCTTCTGCTTCTTCTGCTTCACCCTCCAGACTTCACCTTCTCCATCATCTTCTTCTGCTTCTTCTGATTCACCCTCCAGACTTCACCTTCTCCTTCTCCTTCTTCTACTTCTTCTGATTCACCCTCCTGACTTCACCTTTTCCTTCTCCTTCTTCTGCTTCTGCTGATTCACCCTGCTGACTTCACCTTCTCCTTCTCCTTCTTCTGTTTCTTCTGATTCACCCTCCAGACTTCACCTTCTACTTCTCCTTCTTCTACTGCTTCTGCTTCACCCTCCAGACTTCACCTTCTCCTTCTCCTTCTTCTGCTTCTTCTGATTCGCCCTCCTGACTTCACCTTCGCCTTCTCCTTCTTCTACTTCTGCATCTTCTGATTCACACTCCAGACTTCACCTTCTCCTTCTCCTTCTTCTGCTTCTTCTGATTCACCCTCCAGACTTCACCTTCTCCTTCTCCTTCTTCTGCTTCTTCTGATTCACCCTCCAGACTTCACCTTCTCCTTCTCCTTCTTCTACTTCTGCTTCTTCTGATTCACCCTCCAGACTTCACCTTCTCCTTCTCCTTCTTCTGCTTCTTCTGATTCACCCTCCATACTTCACCTTCTCCTTCTCCTTCTTCTACTTCTTCTGATTCACCCTCCAGACTCAACCTTCTCCTTCTCCTTCTTCTACTTCTTCTGATTCACCCGCCTGACTTCACCTTCTCCTTCTCCTTCTTCTGCTTCTTCTGATTCACCCTCCTGACTTCACCTTCTCCTTCTCCTTCTTCTGCTTCTTCTGATTCACCCTCCTGACTTCAGCTTCTCCTTCTCCTTCTTCTGCTTCTTCTGATTCACCCTCCAGACTTCACCTTCTCCTTCTCCTTCTTCTACTTCTTCTGATTCCCCCTCCTGACGTCACCTTCTCCTTCTCCTTCTTCTGCTTCCTCTGATTCACCCTCCAGACTTCACCTTCTCCTTCTCCTTCTTCTGCTTCTTCTGATTCACCCTCCAGACTTCACCTTCTCCTTCTCTTTCTTCTGCTTCTTCTGATTCACCCTCCAGACTTCAACCTCTCCTTCTTCTTCTACTTCTTCAGATTCACCCTCCAGACTTCACCTTCGCCTTCTCCTTCTTCTGCTTCTTCTGATTCACCCTCCAGACTTCACCTTCTCCTTCTCTTTCTTCTGCTTCTTCTGATTCAGTCTCCAGACTTCACCTTCTCCTTCTCCTTCTTCTACTTCTTCTGATTCAGCCTCCAGACTTCACCTTCGCCTTCTCCTTCTTCTACTTCTTCTGCTTCACCCTCCAGACTTCACCTTCTCCTTCTCCTTCTTCTACTTTTTCTGATTCATCCTCCAGACTTCACCTTCTCCTTCTCCTTCTTCTGCTTCTTCTGCTTCACCCTCCAGACTTCACCTTCTCCTTCTCCTTTTCTGCTTCTTCTGATTCACCCTCCTGACTTCACCTTCTCCTTCTCCTTCTTCTGCTTCTTCTGATTCACCCTCCAGACTTCACCTTCTCCTTCTCCTTCTTCTGCTTCTTCTGATTCACCCTCCTGACTTCATCTTCTCCTTCTCCTTCTTCTGCTTCTTCTGATTCACCCTCCAGACTTCACCTTCTCCTTCTCCTTCTTCTACTTCTTCTGATTCACCCTCCAGACTTCACCTTCTTTTTCTCCTTCTTCTGCTTCTTCTGATTCACCCTCCAGACTTCACCTTCTCCATCTCCATCTTCTGCTTCTTCTGATTCACCCTCCAGACTTCACCTTCCCCTTCTCCTTCTTCTGCTTCTTCTGATTCACCCTCCAGACTTCACCTTCTCCTTCTCCTTCTTCTACTTCTTCTGATTCACCCTCCTGACTTCATCTTCTCCTTCTCCTTTTCTGCTTCTGCTGATTCACCCTCCTGACTTCACCTTCTCCTTCTCCTTCTTCTGCTTCTTCTGATTCACCCTCCAGACTTCACCTTCTACTTCTCCTTCTTCTGCTTCTTCTGATTCACCCTCCAGACTTCACCTTCTTCTTCTCCTTCTTCTACTTCTTCTGCTTCACCCTCCTGACTTCACCTTCTCCTTCTCCTTCTTCTGCTTCTTCTGCGTCACCCTCCAGACTTCACCTTCTCCATCATCTTCTTCTGCTTCTTCTGATTCACCCTCCAGACTTCACCTTCTCCTTCTCCTTCTTCTACTTCTTCTGATTCACCCTCCTGACTTCACCTTCTCCTTCTCCTTCTTCTGCTTCTGCTGATTCACCCTGCTGACTTCACCTGCTCCTTCTCCTTCTTCTGTTTCTTCTGATTCACCCTCCAGACTTCACCTTCTCCTTCTGCTTCTTCTACTGCTTCTGCTTCACCCTCCAGACTTCACCTTCTCCTTCTCCTTCTTCTACTTCTTCTGATTCGCCCTCCTGACTTCACCTTCGCCTTCTCCTTCTTCTACTTCTGCATCTTCTGATTCACACTCCAGACTTCACCTTCTCCTTCTCCTTCTTCAGATTCACCCTCCAGACTTCACCTTCTCCTTCTCCTTCTTCTGCTTCTTCTGATTCACCCTCCAGACTTCACCTTCTCCTTCTCCTTCTTCTACTTCTGCTTCTTCTGGTTCACCCTCCAGACTTCACCTTCTCCTTCTCCTTCTTCTGCTTCTTCTGATTCACCCTCCAGACTTCACCTTCTCCTTCTCCTTCTTCTACTTCTTCTGATTCACCCTCCAGACTTAACCTTCTTCTTCACCTTCTTCTACTTCTTCTGATTCACCCTCCTGACTTCACCTTCTCCTTCTCCTTCTTCTGCTTCTTCTGATTCACCCTCCTGACTTCACCTTCTCATTCTCCTTCTTCTACTTCTTCTGATTCACCCTCCAGACTTCACCTTCTCCTTCTCCTTCTGCTACTTCTTCTGCTTCACCCTCCTGACTTCACCTTCTCCTTCTCCTTCTTCTACTTCTTCTGCTTCAGCCTCCAGACTTCAGCTTCTCCTTCTCCTTCTTCTACTTCTTCTGCTTCACCCTCCTGACTTCAACTTCTCCTTCTCCTTATTCTACTTCTTCTGCTTCTCCCTCCTGACTTCACCTTCTCCTTCTCCTTCTTCTGCTTCTTCTGCTTCACCCTCCAGACTTCACCTTCTCCTTCTCCTTCTTCTGCTTCTTCTGATTCACCCTCCAGACTTCACCTTCTCCTTCTCCTTCTTCTACTTCCTCTTCTTCACCCTCCTGACTTCACCTTCTCCTTCTCCTTCTTCTGCTTCTTCTGCTTCACCCTCCAGACTTCACCTTCTCCATCATCTTCTTCTGCTTCTTCTGATTCACCCTCCAGACTTCACCTTCTCCTTCTCCTTCTTCTACTTCTTCTGATTCACCCTCCTGACTTCACCTTTTCCTTCTCCTTCTTCTGCTTCTGCTGATTCACCCTGCTGACTTCACCTTCTCCTTCTCCTTCTTCTGTTTCTTCTGATTCACCCTCCAGACTTCACCTTCTCCTTCTCCTTCTTCTACTGCTTCTGCTTCACCCTCCAGACTTCACCTTCTCCTTCTCCTTCTTCTACTTCTGATTCGCCCTCCTGACTTCACCTTCGCCTTCTCCTTCTTCTACTTCTGCATCTTCTGATTCACACTCCAGACTTCACCTTCTCCTTCTCCTTCTTCTGCTTCTTCTGATTCACCCTCCAGACTTCACCTTCTCCTTCTCCTTCTTCTGCTTCTTCTGATTCACCCTCCAGACTTCACCTTCTCCTTCTCCTTCTTCTACTTCTGCTTCTTCTGATTCACCCTCCAGACTTCACCTTCTCCTTCTCCTTCTTCTGCTTCTTCTGATTCACCCTCCAGACTTCACCTTCTCCTTCTCCTTCTTCTACTTCTTCTGATTCACCCTCCTGACTTCACCTTCTCCTTCTCCTTATTCTGCTTCTTCTGATTCACCCTCCAGACTTCACATTCTCCTTCTCCTTCTTCTGCTTCTTCTGATTCACCCTCCGGACTTCACCTTCTCCTTCTCCTTCTTCTGCTTCTTCTGATTCACCATCCAGACTTCACCTTCTTCTTCTCCTTCTTCTGCTTCTTCTGATTCACCCTCCTGACTTCACCTTCTCCTTCTCCTTCTTCTGATTTCTCTGATTCACCCTCCTGACTTCACCATCTCCTTCTCCTTCTTCTACTTCTTTTGATTCACCCTCCTGACTTCACCTTCTCCTTCTCCTTCTTGTACTTCTTCTGATTCACCCTGCTGACTTCACCTTCTCCTTCTCCTTGTTCTACCTCTTCTGATTCACCCTCCAGACTTCACCTTCTCCTTCTCCTTCTTCTACTTCTTCTGCTTCACCCTCCAGACTTCAGCTTCTCCTTCTCCTTCTTCTACTTCTTCTGCTGCACCCTCCTGACTTCACCTTCTCCTTCTCCTTCTTCTGCTTCTGCTGATTCACCCTGCTGACTTCACCTTCTCCTTCTCCTTTTTCTACTTCTTCTGATTCACCCTCCTGACTTCACCTTCTCCTTCTCCTTCTTCTACTTCTTCTGATTCACCCTCCAGACTTCACCTTCTCCTTTTCCTTCTTCTGCTTCTTCTGATTCACCCTCCAGACTTCACCTTCTCCTTCTCCTTCTTCTACTTCTTCTGATTCGCGCTCCAGACTTCACCTTCTTCTTCTCCTTCTTCTACTTCTTCTGATTCAACCTCCTGACTTCACCTTCTCCTTCTCCTTTTTCTGCTTCTTCTGATTCACCCTCCAGACTTCACCTTCTCCTTCTCCTTCTTCTACTTCTTCTGATTCACCCTCCTGACTTCACCTTCTCCTTCTCCTTCTTCTGCTTCTTCTGATTCACCTTCCAGACTTCACCTTCTCCTTCTCCTTCTTCTACTTCTTCTGATTCACCCTTCAGACTTCACCTTCTCCTTCTCCTTTTTCTCCTTCTTCTGATTCATCCTCAAGACTTCACCTTCTCCTTCTCCTTCTTCTGCTTCCTCTGATTCACCCTCCTGACTTCACCTTCTCCTTCTCCTTCTTCTACTTCTTCTGATTCACCCTCCTGACTTCACCTTCTCCTTCTCCTTCTTCTGCTTCTTCTGATTCGCCCTGCAGACTTCACCTTCTCCTTCTCCTTCTTCTGCTTCTTCTGATTCACCCTCCAGACTTCACCTGCTCTTTCTCCTTCTTCTGCTTCTTCTGATTCTCCCTCCAGACTTCACCTTCTCCTTCTCCTTCTTCTGCTTCCTCTGATTCACGCTCCTGACTTCACCTTCTCCTTCTCCTTCTTCTACTTCTTCTGATTCAACCTCCTGACTTCACCTTCTCCTTCTCCTTCTTGTCCTTCTTCTGATTCACCCTCCAGACTTCACCTTCTCCTTCTCCTTCTTCTGCTTCTTCAGATTCACCCTCCTAACTTCACCTTCTCCTTCTCCTTCTTCTGCTTCTTCTGATTCACCCTCCAGACTTCACCTTCTCCTTCTCCTTCTTCTGCTTCTTCTGATTCACCCTCCAGACATCAGCTTCTCCTTCTCCTTCTTCTACTTCTTCTGATTCACCCTCCAGGCTTCACCTTCTCCTTCTCCTTCTTCTGCTTCTTCTGATTCACCCTCCTGACTTTACCTTCTCCTTCTCCTTCTTCTGCATCTTCTGCTTCACCCTGCTGACTTCACCTTCGCCTTCTCCTTCTTCTACTTCTTCTGATTCACCCTCCAGACTTCACCTTCTCCTTCTCCTTCTTCTCCTTCTTCTGATTCACCCTCAAGACTTCCCCTTCTCCTTCTCCTTCTTCTGCTTCCACTGATTCACCATCCTGTCTTCATCTCCTCCTTCTCCTTCTTCTACTTCTTCTGCTTCACCCTCCAGACTTCAGCTTCTCCTTCTCCTTCTTCTACTTCTTCTGCTTCACCCTCCAGACTTCAGCTTCTCCTTCTCCTTCTTCTGCTTCTTCTGATTCACCCTCCAGACTTCACCTTCTCCTTCTCCTTCTTCTGCTTCTTCTGATTCACCCTCCAGACTTCAGCTTCTACTTCTCCTTCTTCGACTTCTTCTGATTCACCCTCCAGACTTCACCTTCTCCTTCTCCTTCTTCTGCTTCTTCTGATTCACCCTCCTAACTTCACCTTCTCCTTCTCCTTCTTCTGCTTCTTCTGCTTCACCCTCCTGACTTCACCTTCGCCTTCTCCTTCTTCTACTTCTTCTGATTCACCCTCCAGACTTCACCTTCTCCTTCTCCTTCTTCTCCTTCTTCTGATTCATCCTCAAGACTTCACCTTCTCCTGCTCCTTCTTCTGCTTCCTCTGATCCACCCTCCTGACTTAACCTTCTCCTTCTCCTTCTTCTACTTCTTCTGATTCACCCTCCTGACTTCACCTTCTCCTTCTCCTTCTTCTGCTTCTTCTGATTCGCCCTGCAGACTTCACCTTCTCCTTCTCCTTCTTCTGCTTCTTCTGATTCACCCTCCAGACTTCACCTTCTCCTTCTCCTTCTTCTGCTTCTTCTGATTCACCCTCCAGACTTCACCTGCTCTTTCTCCTTCTTCTGCTTCTTCTGATTCACCCTCCAGACTTCACCTTCTCCTTCTCCTTCTTCTGCTTCCTCTGATTCACGCTCCTGACTTCACCTTCTCCTTCTCCTTCTTCTACTTCTTCTGATTCAACCTCCTGACTTCACCTTCTCCTTCTCCTTCTTGTCCTTCTTCTGATTCACCCTCCAGACTTCACCTTCTCCTTCTCCTTCTTCTGCTTCTTCAGATTCACCCTCCTAACTTCACCTTCTCCTTCTCCTTCTTCTGCTTCTTCTGATTCACCCTCCAGACTTCACCTTCTCCTTCTCCTTCTTCTGCTTCTTCTGATTCACCCTCCAGACTTCAGCTTCTCCTTCTCCTTCTTCTACTTCTTCTGATTCACCCTCCAGACTTCACCTTCTCCTTCTCCTTCTTCTGCTTCTTCTGATTCACCCTCCTGACTTTACCTTCTCCTTCTCCTTCTTCTGCTTCTTCTGCTTCACCCTGCTGACTTCACCTTCGCCTTCTCCTTCTTCTACTTCTTCTGATTCACCCTCCAGACTTCACCTTCTCCTTCTCCTTCTTCTCCTTCTTCTGATTCACCCTCAAGACTTCCCCTTCTCCTTCTCCTTCTTCTGCTTCCACTGATTCACCATCCTGTCTTCATCTCCTCCCTCTCCTTCTTCTACTTCTTCTGATTCACCCTCCTGACTTTACCTTCTCCTTCTCCTTCTTCTGCTTCTTCTGATTCACCCTCCAGACTTCACATTCTCCTTATCCTTCTTCTGCCTCTTCTGATTCACCCTCCAGACTTCACCTTCTCCTTCTCCTTCTTCTGCTTCTTCTGATTCACCCTCCAGACTTCACCTTCTCCTTCTCCTTCTTCTGCTTCTTCTGATTCACCCTCCAGACTTCATCTCCTTCTCCTTCTTCTGCTTTCTCTGATTCACCTTCCTGACTTCACCTTCTCCTTCTCCTTCTTCTGCTTCTTCTGATTCACCCTCCTGACTTCACCTTCTCCTTCTCCTTCTGCTACCTCTTCTGATTCACCCTCCAGACTTCACCTTCTCCTTCTCCTTCTTCTGCTTCTTCTGATTCACCCTCCAGACTTCACCTTCTCCTTCTCCTTCTTCTACTTCTTCTGCTTCACCCTCCAGACTTCAGCTTCTCCTTCTCCTTCTTCTGCTTCTGCTGATTCACCCTGCTGACTTCACCTTCTCCTTCTCCTTCTTCTGCTTCTTCTGATTCACCCTCCAGACTTCACCTTCTCCTTCTCCTTCTTCTACTTCTTATGCTGCACCCTCCTGACTTCACCTTCTCCTTCTCCTTCTTCTGCTTCTGCTGATTCACCCTGCTGACTTCACCTTCTCCTTCTCCTTCTTCTGCTTCTTCTGATTCACCCTCCAGACTTCACCTTCTCCTTCTCCTTCTTCTACTGCTTCTGCTTCACACTCCAGACTTCACCTTCTCCTTCTCCTTCTTCTACTTCTTCTGATTCACCCTCCTGACGTCACCTTCTCCTTCTCCTTCTTCTGCTTCCTCTGATTCACCCTCCAGACTTCACCTTCTCCTTCTCCTTCTTCTACTTCTTCTTTTTCACCCTCCAGACTTCACCTTCTCCTTCTCCTTCTTCTACTTCTTCTGATTCACCCTCCAGAATTCTCCTTCTCCTTCTCCTTCTTCTACTTCTTCTGATTCACCCTCCTGACTTCACCTTCTCCTTCTCCTCCTTCTACTTCTTCTGCTTCTCCCTCCAGACTTCACCATCTCCTTCTCCTTCTTCTACTTCTTCTGATTCACCCTCCAGACTTCACCTTCTCCTTCTCCTTCTTCTGCTTCTTCTGATTCACCCTCCTGACTTCACCTTCTCCTTCTCCTTCTTCTGCTTCTTCTGATTCACCCTCCAGACTTCACCTTCTCCTTCTCCTTCTTCTGCTTCGTCTGATTCACCCTCCAGACTTCAGCTTCTCCTTCTCCTTCTTCTACTTCTTCTGATTCACCCTCCAGACTTCACCTTCTCCTTCTCCTTCTTCTGCTTCTTCTGATTCACCCTCCTGACTTCACCCTCTCCTTCTCCTTCTTCTGCTTCTTCTGCTTCACCCTCCTGACTTCACCTTCGCCTTCTCCTTCTTCTACTTCTTCTGATTCACCCTCCAGACTTCACCTTCTCCTTCTCCTTCTTCTCCTTCTTCTGATTCACCCTCAAGACTTCACCTTCTCCTTCTCCTTCGTCTGCTTCCTCTGATTCACCCTCCTGACTTCACCTTCTCCTTCTCCTTCTTCTACTTCCACTGATTCACCCTCCTGACATCACCTTCTCCTTCTCCTTCTTCTGCTTCTTCTGATTCACCCTCCAGACTTCACCTTCTCCTTCTCCTTCTTCTGCTTCTTCTGATTCACCCTCCAGACTTCACCTTCTCCTTCTCCTTCTTCTGCTTCTTCTGATTCACCCTCCTGACTTCCCCTTCGCCTTCTCCTTCTTCTGCTTCTTCTGATTCACCCTCCAGACTTCACCATCTCCTTCTCCTTCTTCTCCTTCTTCTGATTCACCCTCAAGACTTCACCTTCTCCTTCTCATTCTTCTGCTTCCTCTGATTCACCCTCCTGACTTCTCCTTCTCCTTCTCCTTCTTCTACTTCTTCTGATTCACCCTCCTGACTTCACCTTCTCCTTCTCCTTATTCTGCTTCTTCTGATTCACCCTCCAGACTTCACATTCTCCTTCTCCTTCTTCTGCTTCTTCTGATTCACCCTCCAGACTTCACCTTCTCCTTCTCCTTCTTCTGCTTCTTCTGATTCACCCTCCAGACTTCACCTTCTTCTTCTCCTTCTTCTGCTTCTTCTGATTCACCCTCCTGACTTCACCTTCTCCTTCTCCTTCTTCTGATTTCTCTGATTCACCCTCCTGACTTCACCATCTCCTTCTCCTTCTTCTACTTCTTTTGATTCACCCTCCTGACTTCACCTTCTCCTTCTCCTTCTTGTACTTCTTCTGATTCACCCTGCTGACTTCACCTTCTCCTTCTCCTTGTTCTACCTCTTCTGATTCACCCTCCTGACTTCACCTTCTCCTTCTCCTTCTTCTACTTCTTCTGATTCACCCTCCAGACTTCACCTTCTCCTTTTCCTTCTTCTGCTTCTTCTGATTCACCCTCCAGACTTCACCTTCTCCTTCTCCTTCTTCTACTTCTTCTGATTCGCGCTCCAGACTTCACCTTCTTCTTCTCCTTCTTCTACTTCTTCTGATTCACCCTCCTGACTTCACCTTCTCCTTCTCCTTCTTCTGCTTCTTCTGATTCACCCTCCAGACTTCACCTTCTCCTTCTCCTTCTTCTACTTCTTCTGATTCACCCTCCTGACTTCACCTTCTCCTTCTCCTTCTTCTGCTTCTTCTGATTCACCCTCCTCACTTCACCTTCTCCTTCTCCTTCTTCGACTTCTTCTGATCCACCCTCCAGACTTCACCTTCTCCTTCTCCTTCTTCTACTTCTTCTGCTTCACCCTCCAGACTTCACCTTCTCCTTCTCCTTCTTCTGCTTCTTCTGTTTCACCCTCCAGACTTCACCTTCTCCTTCTCCTTCTTCTACTTCTTCTGATTCACCCTCCTGACTTCACCTTCTCCTTCTCCTTCTTCTGCTTCTTCTGATTCACCCTCGAGACTTCACCTTCTCCTTCTCCTTCTTCTGCTTCTTCCGCTTCACCCTCCAGACTTCACCTTCTCCTTCTCCTTCTTCTGCTTCCACTGATTCACCATCCTGTCTTCATCTCCTCCTTCTCCTTCTTCTACTTCTTCTGATTCACCCTCCTGACTTTACCTTCTCCTTCTCCTTCTTCTGCTTTTTCTGATTCACCCTCCAGACTTCACATTCTCCTTCTCCTTCTTCTGCCTCTTCTGATTCACCCTCCAGACTTCATCTTCTCCTTCTCCTTCTTCTGCTTCTTCTGATTCACCCTCCAGACTTCACCTTCTCCTTCTCCTTCTTCTGCTTCTTCTGATTCACCCTCCAGACTTCATCTCCTTCTCCTTCTTCTGCTTTCTCTGATTCACCTTCCTGACTTCACCTTCTCCTTCTCCTTCTTCTGCTTCTTCTGATTCACCCTCCTGACTTCACCTTCTCCTTCTCCTTCTTCTACCTCTTCTGATTCACCCTCCAGACTTCACCTTCTCCTTCTCCTTCTTCTGCTTCTTCTGATTCACCCTCCTGACTTCACCTTCTCCTTCTCCTTCTTCTGCTTCTTCTGATTCACCCTCCAGACTTCACCTTCTCCTTCTCCTTCTTCTGCTTCGTCTGATTCACCCTCCAGACTTCAGCTTCTCCTTCTCCTTCTTCTACTTCTTCTGATTCACCCTCCAGACTTCACCTTCTCCTTCTCCTTCTTCTGCTTCTTCTGATTCACCCTCCTGACTTCACCCTCTCCTTCTCCTTCTTCTGCTTCTTCTGCTTCACCCTCCTGACTTTACCTTCGCCTTCTCCTTCTTCTACTTCTTCTGATTCACCCTCCAGACTTCACCTTCTCCTTCTCCTTCTTCTCCTTCTTCTGATTCACCCTCAAGACTTCACCTTCTCCTTCTCCTTCGTCTGCTTCCTCTGATTCACCCTCCTGACTTCACCTTCTCCTTCTCCTTCTTCTACTTCCACTGATTCACCCTCCTGACATCACCTTCTCCTTCTCCTTCTTCTGCTTCTTCTGATTCACCCTCCAGACTTCACCTTCTCCTTCTCCTTCTTCTGCTTCTTCTGATTCACCCTCCAGACTTCACCTTCTCCTTCTCCTTCTTCTGCTTCTTCTGATTCACCCTCCTGACTTCCCCTTCGCCTTCTCCTTCTTCTGCTTCTTCTGATTCACCCTCCAGACTTCACCTTCTCCTTCTCCTTCTTCTCCTTCTTCTGATTCACCCTCAAGACTTCACCTTCTCCTTCTCATTCTTCTGCTTCCTCTGATTCACCCTCCTGACATCTCCTTCTCCTTCTCCTTCTTCTACTTCTTCTGATTCACCCTCCTGACTTCACCTTCTCCTTCTCCTTATTCTGCTTCTTCTGATTCACCCTCCAGACTTCACATTCTCCTTCTCCTTCTTCTGCTTCTTCTGATTCACGCTCCAGACTTCACCTTCTCCTTCTCCTTCTTCTGCTTCTTCTGATTCACCCTCCAGACTTCACCTTCTTCTTCTCCTTCTTCTGCTTCTTCTGATTCACCCTCCTGACTTCACCTTCTCCTTCTCCTTCTTCTGATTTCTCTGATTCACCCTCCTGACTTCACCATCTCCTTCTCCTTCTTCTACTTCCTTTGATTCACCCTCCTGACTTCACCTTCTCCTTCTCCTTCTTGTACTTCTTCTGATTCACCCTGCTGACTTCACCTTCTCCTTCTCCTTGTTCTACCTCTTCTGATTCACCCTCCTGACTTCACCTTCTCCTTCTCCTTCTTCTACTTCTTCTGATTCACCCTCCAGACTTCACCTTCTCCTTTTCCTTCTTCTGCTTCTTCTGATTCACCCTCCAGACTTCACCTTCTCCTTCTCCTTCTTCTACTTCTTCTGATTCGCGCTCCAGACTTCACCTTCTTCTTCTCCTTCTTCTACTTCTTCTGATTCACCCTCCTGACTTCACCTTCTCCTTCTCCTTCTTCTGCTTCTTCTGATTCACCCTCCAGACTTCACCTTCTCCTTCTCCTTCTTCTACTTCTTCTGATTCACCCTCCTGACTTCACCTTCTCCTTCTCCTTCTTCTGCTTCTTCTGATTCACCCTCCTCACTTCACCTTCTCCTTCTCCTTCTTCGACTTCTTCTGATTCACCCTCCAGACTTCACCTTCTCCTTCTCCTTCTTCTACTTCTTCTGCTTCACCCTCCAGACTTCACCTTCTCCTTCTCCTTCTTCTGCTTCTTCTGTTTCACCCTCCAGACTTCACCTTCTCCTTCTCCTTCTTCTACTTCTTCTGATTCACCCTCCTGACTTCACCTTCTCCTTCTCCTTCTTCTGCTTCTTCTGATTCACCCTCGAGACTTCACCTTCTCCTTCTCCTTCTTCTGCTTCTTCCGCTTCACCCTCCAGACTTCACCTTCTCCTTCTCCTTCTTCTGCTTCCACTGATTCACCATCCTGTCTTCATCTCCTCCTTCTTCTTCTTCTACTTCTTCTGATTCACCCTCCTGACTTTACCTTCTCCTTCTCCTTCTTCTGCTTCTTCTGATTCACCCTCCAGACTTCACATTCTCCTTCTCCTTCTTCTGCCTCTTCTGATTCACCCTCCAGACTTCACCTTCTCCTTCTCCTTCTTCTGCTTCTTCTGATTCACCCTCCAGACTTCACCTTCTCCTTCTCCTTCTTCTGCTTCTTCTGATTCACCCTCCAGACTTCATCTCCTTCTCCTTCTTCTGCTTTCTCTGATTCACCTTCCTGACTTCACCTTCTCCTTCTCCTTCTTCTGCTTCTTCTGATTCACCCTCCTGACTTCACCTTCTCCTTCTCCTTCTTCTACCTCTTCTGATTCACCCTCCAGACTTCACCTTCTCCTTCTCCTTCTTCTGCTTCTTCTGATTCACCCTCCAGACTTCACCTTCTCCTTCTCCTTCTTCTACTTCTTCTGCTTCACCCTCCAGACTTCAGCTTCTCCTTCTCCTTCTTCTGCTTCTGCTGATTCACCCTGCTGACTTCACCTTCTCCTTCTCCTTCTTCTGCTTCTTCTGATTCACCCTCCAGACTTCACCTTCTCCTTCTCCTTCTTCTACTTCTTATGCTGCACCCTCCTGACTTCACCTTCTCCTTCTCCTTCTTCTGCTTCTGCTGATTCACCCTGCTGACTTCACCTTCTCCTTCTCCTTCTTCTGCTTCTTCTGATTCACCCTCCAGACTTCACCTTCTCCTTCTCCTTCTTCTACTGCTTCTGCTTCACACTCCAGACTTCACCTTCTCCTTCTCCTTCTTCTACTTCTTCTGATTCACCCTCCTGACGTCACCTTCTCCTTCTCCTTCTTCTGCTTCCTCTGATTCACCCTCCAGACTTCACCTTCTCCTTCTCCTTCTTCTACTTCTTCTTTTTCACCCTCCAGACTTCACCTTCTCCTTCTCCTTCTTCTACTTCTTCTGATTCACCCTCCAGAATTCTCCTTCTCCTTCTCCTTCTTCTACTTCTTCTGATTCACCCTCCTGACTTCACCGTCTCCTTCTCCTCCTTCTACTTCTTCTGCTTCTCCCTCCAGACTTCACCATCTCCTTCTCCTTCTTCTACTTCTTCTGATTCACCCTCCAGACTTCACCTTCTCCTTCTCCTTCTTCTGCTTCTTCTGATTCACCCTCCTGACTTCACCTTCTCCTTCTCCTTCTTCTGCTTCTTCTGATTCACCCTCCAGACTTCACCTTCTCCTTCTCCTTCTTCTGCTTCGTCTGATTCAACCTCCAGACTTCAGCTTCTCCTTCTCCTTCTTCTCCTTCTTCTGATTCACCCTCCAGACTTCACCTTCTCCTTCTCCTTCTTCTGCTTCTTCTGATTCACCCTCCTGACTTCACCCTCTCCTTCTCCTTCTTCTGCTTCTTCTGCTACACCCTCCTGACTTCACCTTCGCCTTCTCCTTCTTCTACTTCTTCTGATTCACCCTCCAGACTTCACCTTCTCCTTCTCCTTCTTCTCCTTCTTCTGATTCACCCTCAAGACTTCACCTTCTCCTTCTCCTTCTTCTGCTTCCTCTGATTCCCCCTCCTGACTTCACCTTCTCCTTCTCCTTCTTCTACTTCCTCTGATTCACCCTCCTGACTTCACCTTCTCCTTCTCCTTCTTCTGCTTCTTCTGATTCACACTGCAGACTTCACCTTCTCCTTCTCCTTCTTCTGCTTCTTCTGATTCACCCTCCAGACTTCACCTTCTCCTTCTCCTTCTTCTGCTTCTTCTGATTCACCCTCCTGACTTCACCTTCGCCTTCTCCTTCTTCTGCATCTTCTGATTCACCCTCCAGACTTCACCTTCTCCTTCTCCTTCTTCTCCTTTTTCTGATTCACCCTCAAGACTTCACCTTCTCCTTCTCCTTCTTCTGCTTCCTCTGATTCACCATCCTGACTTCTCCTTCTCCTTCTCCTTCTTCTACTTCTTCTGATTCACCCTCCTGACTTCACCTTCTCCTTCTCCTTATTCTGCTTCTTCTGATTCACCCTCCAGACTTCACATTCTCCTTCTCCTTCTTCTGCTTCTTCTGATTCACCCTCCAGACTTCACCTTCTCCTTCTCCTTCTTCTGCTTCTTCTGATTCACCCTCCAGACTTCACCTTCTTCTTCTCCTTCTTCTGCTTCTTCTGATTCACCCTCCTGACTTCACCTTCTCCTTCTCCTTCTTCTGATTTCTCTGATTCACCCTCCTGACTTCACCATCTCCTTCTCCTTCTTCTACTTCTTCTGATTCACCCTCCTGACTTCACCTTCTCCTTCTCCTTCTTGTACTTCTTCTGATTCACCCTCCTGACTTCACCTTCTCCTTCTCCTTGTTCTACCTCTTCTGATTCACCCTCCAGACTTCACCTTCTCCTTCTCCTTCTTCTACTTCTTCTGCTTCACCCTCCAGACTTCAGCTTCTCCTTCTCCTTCTTCTACTTCTTCTGCTGCACCCTCCTGACTTCACCTTCTCCTTCTCCTTCTTCTGCTTCTGCTGATTCACCCTGCTGACTTCACCTTCTCCTTCTCCTTTTTCTACTTCTTCTGATTCACCCTCCTGACTTCACCTTCTCCTTCTCCTTCTTCTACTTCTTCTGATTCACCCTCCAGACTTCACCTTCTCCTTCTCCTTCTTCTGCTTCTTCTGATTCACCCTCCAGACTTCACCTTCTCCTTCTCCTTCTTCTACTTCTTCTGATTCGCGCTCCAGACTTCACCTTCTTCTTCTCCTTCTTCTACTTCTTCTGATTCACCCTCCTGACTTCACCTTCTCCTTCTCCTTCTTCTGCTTCTTCTGATTCACCCTCCAGACTTCAACTTCTCCTTCTCCTTCTTCTACTTCTTCTGATTCACCCTCCTGACTTCACCTTCTCCTTCTCCTTCTTCTGCTTCTTCTGATTCACCCTCCTCACTTCACCATCTCCTTCTCATTCTTCGACTTCTTCTGATTCACCCTCCAGACTTCACCTTCTCCTTCTCCTTCTTCTACTTCTTCTGCTTCACCCTCCAGACTTCACCCTCTTCTTCTCCTTCTTCTGCTTCTTCTGTTTCATCCTCCAGACTTCACCTTCTCCTTCTCCTTCTTCTACTTCTTCTGATTCACCCTCCTGACTTCACCTTCTCCTTCTCCTTCTTCTGCTTCTTCTGATTCACCCTCGAGACTTCACCTTCTCCTTCTCCTTCTTCTGCTTCTTCCGCTTCACCCTCCAGACTTCACCTTCTCCTTCTCCTTCTTCTGCTTCTTCTGATTCACCCTCCAGACTTCACCTTCTCCTTCTTCTACTTCTTCTGATTCACCCTCCAGATTTCACGTTTTCCTTCTCCTTTCCCTGCTTCTTCTGATTCACCCTCCAGACTTCACCTTCTCCTTCTCCTTCTTCTACTTCTTCTGATTCACCCTCCTGACTTCACCTTCTCCTTCTCCTTCTTCTACTTCTTCTGCTTCACCCTCCAGACTTCACCTTCTCCTTCTCCTTCTTCTGCTTCTTCTGATTCACCCTCCAGACTTCACCTCCTCCTTCTCCCTCTTCTACTTCTTCTGATTCACCCTCCAGACTTCACCTTCTCCATCTCCTTCTTCTGCTTCTTCTGATTCACCCTCCAGACTTCACCTTCTCCTTCTCCTTCTTCTGCTTCTTCTGATTCACCCTCCTGACTTCACTTTCTCCTTCTCCTTCTTCTACTTCTTCTGCTTCACCCTCCAGACTTCACCTTCTCCTTCTCCTTCTTCTGCTTCTTCTGATTCACCCTCCTGACTTCACCTTCTCCTTCTCCTTCTTTTGCTTCTTCTGATTCACCCTCCTGACTTCACATTCTCCTTCTCCTTCTTCTGCTTCTTCTGATTCACCCTCCAGGCTTCACCTTCTCCTTCTCCTTCTTCTGCTTCTTCTGATTCACCCTCGTGACTTCACCTTCTCCTTCTCCTTCTTCTGCTTCTTCTGATTCACCCTCCAGACTTCACCTTCTCCTTCTCCTTCTTCTACTTCTTCTTATTCACCCTCCAGACTTCACCTTCTCCATCTCCTTCTTCTGCTTCTTCTGATTCACCCTCCAGACTTCACCTTCTCCTTCTCCTTCTTCTCCTCCTTCTGATTCACACTCCAGACTTCACATTCTCCTTCTCCTTCTTCTGCTTCTTATGATTCACCCTTCAGACTTCACCTTCTCCATCTCCTTCTTCTGCTTCTTCTGATTCACCCTCCAGACTTCACCTTCTCCTTCTCCTTCTTCAGCTTCCTCTGATTCACCCTCCAGACTTCACCTTCTCCTTCTCCTTCTTCTACTTCTTCTGATTCACCCTCCTGGCTTCACCTTCTCCTTCTCCTTCTTCTGCTTCTTCTGATTCACCCTCCTGACTTCACCTTCTCCTTCTCCTTCTTCTGCTTCTTCTGATTCACCCTCCTGACTTCACCTTCTACTTCTCCTTCTTCTACTTCTTCTGCTTCACCCTCCAGACTTCACCTTCTCCTTCTCCTTCTTCTACTTCTTCTGCTTCTCCCTCCAGACTTCACCTTCTCCTTCTTCTTCTTCTACTTCTTCTGATTCACCCTCCAGACTTCACCTTCTCCTTCTCCTTCTTCTGCTTCTTCTGATTCACCCTCCTGACTTCACCTTCTCCTTCTCCTTCTTCTGCTTCTTCTGATTCACCCTCCAGACTTCACCTTCTCCTTCTCCTTCTTCTTATTCACCCTCCAGACTTCACCTTCTCCATCTCCTTCTTCTGCTTCTTCTGATTCACCCTCCAGACTTCACCTTCTCCTTCTCCTTCTTCTCCTCCTTCTGATTCACACTCCAGACTTCACATTCTCCTTCTCCTTCTTCTGCTTCTTATGATTCACCCTTCAGACTTCACCTTCTCCATCTCCTTCTTCTGCTTCTTCTGATTCACCCTCCAGACTTCACCTTCTCCTTCTCCTTCTTCAGCTTCTTCTGATTCACCCTCCAGACTTCACCTTCTCCTTCTCCTTCTTCTACTTCTTCTGATTCACCCTCCTGACTTCACCTTCTCCTTCTCCTTCTTCTGCTTCTTCTGATTCGCCCTCGAGACTTCACCTTCTCCTTCTCCTTCTTCTGCTTCTTCCGCTTCACCCTCCAGACTTCACCTTCTCCTTCTCCTTCTTCTGCTTCTTCTGATTCACCCTCCAGACTTCACCTTCTCCTTCTTCTACTTCTTCTGATTCACCCTCCAGATTTCACGTTTTCCTTCTCCTTTCCCTGCTTCTTCTGATTCACCCTCCAGACTTCACCTTCTCCTTCTCCTTCTTCTACTTCTTCTGATTCACCCTCCTGACTTCACCTTCTCCTTCTCCTTCTTCTACTTCTTCTGCTTCACCCTCCAGACTTCACCTTCTCCTTCTCCTTCTTCTGCTTCTTCTGATTCACCCTCCAGACTTCACCTTCTCCTTCTCCCTCCTCTACTTCTTCTGATTCACCCTCCAGACTTCACCTTCTCCATCTCCTTCTTCTGCTTCTTCTGATTCACCCTCCAGACTTCACCTTCTCCTTCTCCTTCTTCTGCTTCTTCTGATTCACCCTCCTGACTTCAATTTCTCCTTCTCCTTCTTCTACTTCTTCTGCTTCACCCTCCAGACTTCACCTTCTCCTTCTCCTTCTTCTGCTTCTTCTGATTCACCCTCCTGACTTCACCTTCTCCTTCTCCTTCTTTTGCTTCTTCTGATTCACCCTCCTGACTTCACATTCTCCTTCTCCTTCTTCTGCTTCTTCTGATTCACCCTCCAGGCTTCACCTTCTCCTTCTCCTTCTTCTGCTTCTTCTGATTCACCCTCGTGACTTCACCTTCTCCTTCTCCTTCTTCTGCTTCTTCTGATTCACCCTCCAGACTTCACCTTCTCCTTCTCCTTCTTCTACTTCTTCTTATTCACCCTCCAGACTTCACCTTCTCCATCTCCTTCTTCTGTTTCTTCTGATTCACCCTCCAGACTTCACCTTCTCCTTCTCCTTCTTCTCGTCCTTCTGATTCACACTCCAGACTTCACATTCTCCTTCTCCTTCTTCTGCTTCTTATGATTCACCCTTCAGACTTCACCTTCTCCATCTCCTTCTTCTGCTTCTTCTGATTCACCCTCCAGACTTCACCTTCTCCTTCTCCTTCTTCAGCTTCCTCTGATTCACCCTCCAGACTTCACCTTCTCCTTCTCCTTCTTCTACTTCTTCTGATTCACCCTCCTGGCTTCACCTTCTCCTTCTCCTTCTTCTGCTTCTTCTGATTCACCCTCCTGACTTCACCTTCCCCTTCTCCTTCTTCTGCTTCTTCTGATTCACCCTCCTGACTTCACCTTCTACTTCTCCTTCTTCTACTTCTTCTGCTTCACCCTCCAGACTTCACCTTCTCCTTCTCCTTCTTCTACTTCTTCTGCTTCTCCCTCCAGACTTCACCTTCTCCTTCTTCTTCTTCTACTTCTTCTGATTCACCCTCCAGACTTCACCTTCTCCTTCTCCTTCTTCTGCTTCTTCTGATTCACCCTCCTGACTTCACCTTCTCCTTCTCCTTCTTCTGCTTCTTCTGATTCACCCTCCAGACTTCACCTTCTCCTTCTCCTTCTTCTTATTCACCCTCCTGACTTCACCTTCTCCATCTCCTTCTTCTGCTTCTTCTGATTCACCCTCCAGACTTCACCTTCTCCTTCTCCTTCTTCTCCTCCTTCTGATTCACACTCCAGACTTCACATTCTCCTTCTCCTTCTTCTGCTTCTTATGATTCACCCTTCAGACTTCACCTTCTCCATCTCCTTCTTCTGCTTCTTCTGATTCACCCTCCAGACTTCACCTTCTCCTTCTCCTTCTTCAGCTTCTTCTGATTCACTCTCCAGACTTCACCTTCTCCTTCTCCTTCTTCTACTTCTTCTGATTCACCCTCCTGGCTTCACCTTCTCCTTCTCCTTCTTCTGCTTCTTCTGATTCACCCTCCTGACTTCACCTTCTCCTTCTCCTTCTTCTGCTTCTTCTGATTCACCCTCCTGACTTCACCTTCTCCTTCTTCTACTTCTTCTGCTTCACCCTCCAGACTTCACCTTCTCCTTCTCCTTCTTCTACTTCTTCTGCTTCTCCCTCCAGACTTCACCTTCTCCTTCTTCTTCTTCTGCTTCTTCTGATTCACCCTCCAGACTTCACCTTCGCCTTCTCCTTCTTCTACTTCTGCATCTTCTGATTCACCATCCAGACTTCACCTTCTCCTTCTCCTTCTTCTGCTTCTTCTGATTCACCCTCCAGACTTCACCTTCTCCTTCTCCTTCTTCTGCTTCTTCTGATACACCCTCCAGACTTCACTTTCTCCTTCTCCTTCTTCTTCTTCTGCTCCTTCTGATTCACCCTCCAGACTTCACCTTCTACTTCTCCTTCTTCTGCTTCTTCTGATTCCCCCTCCAGACTTCACCTTCTCCTTCTCCTTCTTCTACTTCTGATTCACCCTCCAGACTTAACCTTCTCCTTCTCCTTCTTCTACTTCTTCTGATTCACCCTCCTGACTTCACCTTCTCCTTCTGCTTCTTCTGCTTCTTCTGATTCACCCTCCTGACTTCACCTTCTCCTTCTCCTTCTTCTACTTCTTCTGATTCACCCACCAGACTTCAACTTCTCCTTCTCCTTATTCTATTTCTTCTGCTTCACCCTCCTGACTTCACCTTCTCCTTCTCCTTCTTCTACTTCTTCTGCTTCACCCTCCAGACTTCAGCTTCTCCTTCTCCTTCTTCTGCTTCACCCTCCTGACTTCACCTTCTCCTTCTCCTTATTCTACTTCTTCTGCTTCTCCCTCCTGACTTCACCTTCTCCTTCTTCTTCTGCTTCTTCTGCTTCACCCTCCAGACTTCACCTTCTCCTTCTCCTTCTTCTACTTCTTCTGCTTCACCCTCCTGACTTCACCTTCTCCTTCTCCTTCTTCTGCTTCTTCTGATTCACCCTCCAGACTTCACCTTCTCCTTCTCCTTCTTCTACTTCTTCTGCTTCTCCCTCCAGACTTCACCTTCTCCTTCTCCTTCTTCTGCTTCTTCTGATTCACCCTCCAGACTTCAGCTTCTCCTTCTCCTTCTTCTACTTCTTCTGATTCACCCTCCAGACTTCACCTTCTCCTTCTCCTTCTTCTGCTTCTTCTGATTCACCCTCCTGACTTCACCTTCTCCTTCTCCTTCTTCTGCTTGTTCTGCTTCACCCTCCTGACTTCTCCTTCGCCTTCTCCTTCTTCTACTTCTTCGGATTCACCCTCCAGACTTCACCTTCTCCTTCCCCTTCTTCTACTTCTTCTGCTTCACCCTCCTGACTTCACCTTCTCCTTCTCCTTCTTCTCCTTCTTCTGATTCACCCTCAAGACTTCAGCTTCTCCTTGTCCTTCTTCTGCTTCTTTTGATTCACCCTCCAGACTTCACCTTCTCCTTCTCCTTCTTCTGCTTCTTCTGATTCACCCTCCAGACTTCAGCTTCTCCTTCTCCTTCTTCTACTTCTTCTGATTCACCCTCCAGACTTCACCTTCTCCTTCTCCTTCTTCTGCTTCTTCTGATTCACCCTCCTGACTTCACCTTCTCCTTCTCCTTCTTCTGCTTCTTCTGCGTCACCCTCCTGACTTCACCTTCGGCTTCTCCTTCTTCTACTTCTTCTGATTCACCCTCCAGACTTCACCTTCTCCTTCTCCTTCTTCTCCTTCTTCTGATTCACCCTCAAGACTTCCCCTTCTCCTTCTCCTTCTTCTGCTTCCTCTGATTCACCATCCTGACTTCACTTTCTCCTTCTCCTTCTTCTACTTCTTCTGATTCACCCTCCTGACTTCACCTTCTCCTTCTCCTTCTTCTGCTTCTTCTGATTCACCCTCCAGACTTCACCTTCTCCTTCTCCTTCTACTGCTTCTTCTGATTCACCCTCCAGACTTCACCTTCTCCTTCTCCTTCTTCTGCTTCTTCTGATTCACCCTCCAGACTTCACCTGCTCCTTCTCCTTCTTCTGCTTCTTCTGATTCACCCTCCAGACTTCACCTTCTCCTTCTCCTTCTTCTGCTTCCTCAGATTCACCCTCCTGACTTCACCTTCTCCTTCTCCTTCTTCTACTTCTTCTGATTCACCCTCCTGATTTCACCTTCTCCTTCTCCTTCTTGTACTTCTTCTGATTCACCCTCCAGACTTCACCATCTCCTTCTCCTTCTTCGGCTTCTTCAGATTCACCCTCCTGACTTCACCTTCTCCTTCTCCTTCTTCTGCTTCTTCTGATTCACCCTCCAGACTTCACCTTCTCCTTCTCCTTCTTCTGCTTCTTCTGATTCACCCTGCAGACTTCAGCTTCTCCTTCTCCTTCTTCTACTTCTTGTGATTCACCCTCCAGACTTCACCTTCTCCTTCTCCTTCTGCTTCTTCTGATTCACCCTCCTGACTTCACCTTCTCCTTCTCCTTCTTCTGCTTCATCTGCTTCACCCTCCTGACTTCACCTTCACCTTCTCCTTCTTCTACTTCTTCTGATTCACCCTGCAGATTTCACCTTCTCCTTCTCCTTCTTCTCCTTCTTCTGATTCACCCTCAAGACTTCACCTTCTTCTTCTCCTTCTTCTGCTTCCTCTGATTCACCCTCCTGACTTCATCTCCTCCTTCTCCTTCTTCAACTTCTTCTGATTCACCCTCCTGACTTCACCTTCTCCTTCTCCTTCTTCCGCTTCTTCTGATTCACCCTCCAGACTTCACATTCTCCTTCTCCTTCTTCTGCTTCTTCTGATTCACGCTCCAGACTTCACCTTCTCCTTCTCCTTCTTCTGCTTCTTCTGATTCACCCTCCAGACTTCACCTTCTCCTTCTCCTTCTTCTGCTTCTTCTGATTCACCCTCCAGACTTCACCTTCTCCTTCTCCTTCTTCTGCTTTCTCTGATTCACCCTCCTGACTTCACCTTCTCCTTCTCCTTCTTCTACTTCTTCTGCTTCTCCCTCCAGACTTCACCTTCTCCTTCTCCTTCTTCTGCTTCTTCTGATTCACCCTCCTGACATCACCTTCTACTTCTGCTTCTTCTGCTTCTTCTGATTCACCCTCCAGACTTCACATTCTCCTTCTCCTTCTTCTACTTCTTCTGCTTCTCCCTCCAGGCTTCACCGTCTCCTTCTCCTTCTTCTACTTCTTCTGATTCACCCTCCAGACTTCACCTTCTCCTTCTCCTTCTTCTGCTTCTTCTGATTCACCCTCCTGACTTCACCTTCTACTTCTCCTTCTTCTGCTTCTTCTGATTCACCCTCCAGACTGCACCTTCTCCTTCTCCTTCTTCTGCTTCTTCTGATTCACCCTCCAGGCTTCAGCTTCTCCTTCTCCTTCTTCTACTTCTTCTGATTCACCCTCCAGACTTCACCTTCTCCTTCTCCTTCTTCTGCTTCTTCTGATTCACCCTCGAGACTTCACCTTCTCCTTCTCCTTCTTCTGCTTCTTCTGCTTCACCCTCCAGACTTCACCTTCTCCTTCTCCTTCTTCTGCTTCTTCTGATTCACCCTCCAGACTTCACCTTCTCCTTCTCCTTCTTCTGCTTCTTCTGATTCACCCTCCTGACTTCACCTTCTCCTTCTCCTTCTTCTACTTCTTCTGCTTCACCCTCCTGACTTCACCTTCTCCTTCTCCTTCTTCTGCTTCTTCTGCTTCACCCTCCAGACTTCACCTTCTCCATCCCCTTCTTCTGCTTCTTCTGATTCACCCTCCAGACTTCACCTTCTCCTTCTCCTTCTTCTACTTCTTCTGATTCACCCTCCTGACTTCACCTTCTCCTTCTCCTTCTTCTGCTTCTGCTGATTCACCCTGCTGACTTCACCGTCTCCTTCTCCTTCTTCTGTTTCTTCTGATTCACCCTCCAGACTTCACCTTCTCCTTCTCCTTCTTCTACTGCTTCTGCTTCACCCTCCAGACTTCACCTTCTCCTTCTCCTTCTTCTACTTCTTCTGATTCGCCCTCCTGACTTCACCTTCGCCTTCTCCTTCTTCTACTTCTGCATCTTCTGATTCACACTCCAGACTTCACCTTCTCCTTCTCCTTCTTCTGCTTCTACTGATTCACCCTCCAGACTTCACCTTCTCCTTCTCCTTCTTCTGCTTCTTCTGATTCACCCTCCAGACTTCACCTTCTCCTTCTCCTTCTTCTACTTCTTATGATTCACCCTCCAGACTTCATCGTCTACTTCTCCTTCTTCTACTTCTTCTGATTCACCCTCCAGACTTCACCTTCTCCTTCTCCTTCTTCTACTTCTTCTGATTCACCCTCCTGACTTCACCTTCTCCTTCTCCTTCTTCTACTTCTTCTGCTTCTCCCTCCAGACTTCACCTTCTCCTTCTCCTTCTTCTACTTCTTCTGATTCACCCTCCAGACTTCACCTTCTCCTTCTCCTTCTTTTGCTTCTTCTGATTCACCCTCCTGACTTCACCTTCTCCTTCTCCTTCTTCTGCTTCTTCTGATTCACCCTCCAGACTTCACCTTCTCCTTCTCCTTCTTCTCCTGCTTCTGCTTCACCCTCCAGACATCACCTTCTCCTTCTCCTTCTTCTGCTTCTTCTGATTCACCCTCCAGACTTCACTTTCTCCTTCTCCTTCTTATGCTTCTTCTGATTCACCCTCCAGACTTCACCTTCTCCTTCTCCTTCTTCTACTTCTGCTTCTTCTGATTCACCCTCCAGGCTTCACCTTCTCCTTCTCCTGCTTCTGCTTCTTCTGATTCACCCTCCAGACTTCCCCTTCTCCTTCTCCTTCTTCTACTTCTTCTGATTCACCCTCCAGACTTAACCTTCTCCTTCTCCTTCTTCTACTTCTTCTGATTCACCCTCCTGACTTCCCCTTCTCCTTCTCCTTCTTCTGCTTCTTCTGATTCACCCTCCTGACTTCACCTTCTCCTTCTCCTTCTTCTACTTCTTCTGATTCACCCTCCAGACTTCACCTTCTCCTTCTCCTTCTTCTACTTCTTCTGCTTCACCCTCCTGACTTCACCTTATCCTTCTCCTTCTTCTACTTCTTCTGCTTCACCCTCCAGACTTCAGCTTCTCCTTCTCCTTCTTCTACTGATTCTGCTTCACCCTCCTGACTTCACCTTCTCCTTCTCCTTCTTCTACTTCTTCTGATTCACCCTCCAGACTTAACCTTCTCCTTCTCCTTCTTCTACTTCTTCTGATTCACCCTCCTGACTTCCCCTTCTCCTTCTCCTTCTTCTGCTTCTTCTGATTCACCCTCCTGACTTCACCTTCTCCTTCTCCTTCTTCTACTTCTTCTGATTCACCCTCCAGACTTCACCTTCTCCTTCTCCTTCTTCTACTTCTTCTGCTTCACCCTCCTGACTTCACCT
The DNA here is from genome assembly GCF_052327205.1 of Somniosus microcephalus. Lineage (NCBI taxonomy): Eukaryota > Metazoa > Chordata > Chondrichthyes > Squaliformes > Somniosidae > Somniosus > Somniosus microcephalus. The sequence goes on from NW_028225473.1 coordinate 68,730, forward strand.
TATCCTTCTCCTTCTTCTACTTCTTCTGCTTCACCCTCCAGACTTCAGCTTCTCCTTCTCCTTCTTCTACTGATTCTGCTTCACCCTCCTCACTTCACCTTCTCCTTCTCCTTCTTCTACTTCTTCTGATTCACCCTCCAGACTTCACCTTCTCCTTCTCCTTATTCGACTTCTTCTGCTTCTCCCTCCTGACTTCACCTTCTCCTTCTCCTTCTTCTACTTCTTCTGCTTCACCCTCCAGACTTCAGCTTCTCCTTCTCCTTCTTCTACTTCTTCTGCTTCACCCTCCAGACTTCAGCTTCTCCTTATCCTTCTTCTGCTTCTTCTGATTCACCCTCCAGACTTCACCTTCTCCTTCTCCTTCTTCTGCTTCTTCTGATTCACCCTCCAGACTTCAGCTTCTCCTTCTCCTTCTTCTACTTCTTCTGATTCACCCTCCAGACTTCACCTTCTCCTTCTTCTGCTTCTTCTGATTCACCCTCCTGACTTCACCTTCTCCTTCTCCTTCTTCTGCTTCTTCTGCTTCACCCTCCAGACTTCACCTTCGCCTTCTCCTTCTTCTACTTCTTCTGATTCACCCTCCAGACTTCACCTTCTCCTTCTCCTTCTTCTCCTTCTTCTGATTCACCATCAAGACTTCACCTTCTCCTTCTCCTTCTTCTGCTTCCTCTGATTCACCCTCCTGACTTCACCTTCTCCTTCTCCTTCTTCTACTTCTTCTGATTCACCCTCCTGACTTCACCTTCTCCTTCTCCTTCTTCTGCTTCTTCTGATTCACCCTCCAGACTTCACCTTCTCCTTCTCCTTCTGCTGCTTCTTCTGATTCACCCTCCAGACTTCACCTTCTGCTTCTCCTTCTTCTGCTTCTTCTGATTCACCCTCCAGACTTCATCTTCTCCTTCTCCTTCTTCTGCTTCCTCAGATTCACCCTCCTGACTTCACCTTCTCCTTCTCCTTCTTCTACTTCTTCTGATTCACCCTCCTGACTTCAACTTCTCCTTCTCCTTCTTGCACTTCTTCTGATTCACCCTCCAGACTTCACCTTCTCCTTCTCCTTCTTCTGCTTCTTCAGATTCACCCTCCTGACTGCACCTTCTCCTTCTCCTTCTTCTGCTTCTTCTGATTCACCCTCCAGACTTCACCATCTCCTTCTCCTTCTTCTGCTCCTTCTGATTCACCCTGCAGACTTCAGCTTCTCCTTCTCCTTCTTCTACTTCTTCTGATTCACCCTCCAGACTTCACCTTCTCCTTCTCCTTCTTCTACTTCTTCTGATTCACCCTCCAGATTTCAACTTCTCCTTCTCCTCCTTCTCCTTCTTCTGATTCACCCTCAAGACTTCACCTTCTCCTTCTTCTGCTTCCTCTGATTCACCCTCCTGACTTCATCTCCTCCTTCTCCTTCTTCTACTTCTTCTGATTCACCCTCCTGACTTCACCTTCTCCTTCTCCTTCTTCTGCTTCTTCTGATTCACCCTCCAGACTTCACATTCTCCTTCTCCTTCTTCTGCTTCTTCTGATTCACCCTCCAGACTTCACCTTCTCCTTCTCCTTCTACTGCTTCTTCTGATTCACCCTCCAGACTTCACCTTCTCCTTCTCCTTCTTCTGCTTCTTCTGATTCACCCTCCAGACTTCACCTTCTCCTTCTCCTTCTTCTGCTTTCTCTGATTCACCCTCCTGACTTCACCTTCTCCTTCTCCTTCTTCTACTTCTTCTGATTCACCCTCCAGACTTCACCTTCTCCTTCTCCTTCTTCTGCTTCTTCTGATTCACCCTCCTGACTTCACCTTCTCCTTCTCCTTCTTCTGCTTCGTCTGATTCACCCTCCAGACTTCACCTTCTCCTTCTCCTTCTTCTACTGCTTCTGCTTCAACCTCCAGACTTCACCTTCTCCTTCTCCTTCCTCTACTTCTTCTGATTCGCCCTCCTGACTTCACCTTCGCCTTCTCCTTCTTCTACTTCTGCATCTTCTCATTCACCCTCCAGACTTCACCTTCTCCTTCTCCTTCTTCTGCTTCTTCTGATTCACCGTCCAGACTTCACCTTCTCCTTCTCCCTCTTATGCTTCTTCTGATTCACCCTCCAGACTTCACCTTCTCCTTCTCCTTCTTCTACTTCTGCTTCTTCTGATTCACCCTCCAGACTTCACCTTCTCCTTCTCCTTCTTCTGCTTCTTCTGATTCACCCTCCAGACTTCACCTTCTCCTTCTCCTTCTTCTACTTCTTCTGATTCACCCTCCAGACTTAACCTTCTCCTTCTCCTTCTTCTACTTCTTCTGATTCACCCTCCTGACTTCACCTTCTCCTTCTCCTTCTTCTGCTTCTTCTGATTCACCCTCCTGACTTCACCTTCTCCTTCTCCTTCTTCTACTACTTCTGATTCACCCTCCAGATTCACCTTCTCCTTCTCCTTCTTCTACTTCTTCTGCTTCACCTTCCTGACTTCACCTTCTCCTTCTCCTTCTTCTACTTCTTCTGCTTCACCCTCCAGACTTCAGCTTCTCCTTCTCCTTCTTCTACTTCTTCTGCTTCACCCTCCTGACTTCACCTTCTTCTTATTCTACTTCTTCTGCTTCTCCCTCCTGACTTCACCTTCTCCTTCTCCTTCTTCTACTTCTTCTGCTTCACCCTCCAGACTTCAGCTTCTCCTTCTCCTTCTTCTACTTCTTCTGCTTCACCCTCCAGACTTCAGCTTCTCCTTCTCCTTCTTCTGCTTCTTCTGATTCACCCTCCAGACTTCACCTTCTCCTTCTCCTTCTTCTGCTTCTTCTGATTCACCCTCCAGACTTCAGCTTCGACTTCTCCTTCTTCTGCTTCTTCTGATTCACCCTCCAGACTTCACCTTCTCCTTCTCCTTCTTCTGCTTCTTCTGACTCACCCTCCTAACTACACCTTCTCCTTCTCCTTCTTCTGCTTCTTCTGCTTCACCCTCCTGACTTCACCTTCGCCTTCTCCTTCTTCTACTTCTTCTGATTCACCCTCCAGACTTCACCTTCTCCTTCTCCTTCTTCTCCTTCTTCTGATTCACCCTCAAGACTTCACCTTCTCCTTCTCCTTCTTCTGCTTCCTCTGATTCACCCTCCTGACTTCACCTTCTCCTTCTCCTTCTTCTACTTCTTCTGATTCACCCTCCTGACTTCACCTTCTCCTTCTCCTTCTTCTGCTTCTTCTGATTCATCCTCCAGACTTCACCTTCTCCTTCTCCTTCTTCTGCTTCTTCTGATTCACCCTCCAGACTTCACCTTCTCCTTCTCCTTCTTCTGCTTCTTCTGATTCACCCTCCAGACTTCACCTGCTCTTTCTCCTTCTTCTGCTTCTTCTGATTCACCCTCCAGACTTCACCTTCTCCTTCTCCTTCTTCTGCTTCCTCTGATTCACGCTCCTGACTACACCTTCTCCTTCTCCTTCTTCTACTTCTTCTGATTCACCCTCCTGACTTCACCTTCTCCTTCTCCTTCTTGTACTTCTTCTGATTCACCCTCCAGACTTCACCTTCTCCTTCTCCTTCTTCTGCTTCTTCAGATGCACCCTCCTGACTTCACCTTCTCCTTCTCCTTCTTCTGCTTCTTCTGCTTCACCCTCCTGACTTCACCTTCGCCTTCTCCTTCTTCTACTTCTTCTGATTCACCCTCCAGATTTCAACTTCTCCTTCTCCTCCTTCTCCTTCTTCTGATTCACCCTCAAGACTTCACCTTCTCCTTCTTCTGCTTCCTCTGATTCACCCTCCTGACTTCATCTCCTCCTTCTCCTTCTTCTACTACTTCTGATTCACCCTCCTGACTTCACCTTCTCCTTCTCCTTCTTCTGCTTCTTCTGATTCACCCTCCAGACTTCACATTCTCCTTCTCCTTCTTATGCTTCTTCTGATTCACCCTCCAGACTTCACCTTCTCCTTCTCCTTCTACTGCTTCTTCTGATTCACCCTCCAGACTTCACCTTCTCCTTCTCCTTCTTCTGCTTCTTCTGATTCACCCTCCAGACTTCACCTTCTCCTTCTCCTTCTTCTGCTTTCTCTGATTCACCCTCCTGACTCCACCTTCTCCTTCTCCTTCTTCTACTTCTTCTGATTCACCCTCCAGACTTCACCTTCTCCTTCTCCTTCTTCTGCTTCTTCTGATTCACCCTCCTGACTTCACCTTCTCCTTCTCCTTCTTCGGCTTCTTCTGATTCACCCTCCAGACTTCACCTTCTCCTTCTCCTTCTTCTACTGCTTCTGCTTCACCCTCCAGACTTCACCTTCTCCTTCTCCTTCTTCTACTTCTTCTGATTCGCCCTCCTGACTTCACCTTCGCCTTCTCCTTCTTCTACTTCTGCATCTTCTCATTCACCCTCCAGACTTCACCTTCTCCTTCTCCTTCTTCTGCTTCTTCTGATTCACCGTCCAGACTTCACCTTCTCCTTCTCCCTCTTATGCTTCTTCTGATTCACCCTCCAGACTTCACCTTCTCCTTCTCCTTCTTCTACTTCTGCTTCTTCTGATTCACCCTCCAGACTTCACCTTCTCCTTCTCCTTCTTCTGCTTCTTCTGATTCACCCTCCAGACTTCACCTTCTCCTTCTCCTTCTTCTACTTCTTCTGATTCACCCTCCAGACTTCACCTTCTCCTTCTCCCTCTTATGCTTCTTCTGATTCACCCTCCAGACTTCACCTTCTCCTTCTCCTTCTTCTACTTCTGCTTCTTCTGATTCACCCTCCAGACTTCACCTTCTCCTTCTCCTCCTTCTGCTTCTTCTGATTCACCCTCCAGACTTCACCTTCTCCTTCTCCTTCTTCTACTTCTTCTGATTCACCCTCCAGACTTAACCTTCTCCTTCTCCTTCTTCTACTTCTTCTGATTCACCCTCCTGACTTCACCTTCTCCTTCTCCTTCTTCTACTTCTTCTGATTCACCCTCCAGACTTCACATTCTCCTTCTCCTTCTTCTGCTTCTTCTGATTCACCCTCCAGACTTCACCTTCTCCTTCTCCTTCTACTGCTTCTTCTGATTCACCCTCCAGACTTCACCTTCTCCTTCTCCTTCTTCTGCTTCTTCTGATTCACCCTCCAGACTTCACCTTCTCCTTCTCCTTCTTCTGCTTTCTCTGATTCACCCTCCTGACTTCACCTTCTCCTTCTCCTTCTTCTACTTCTTCTGATTCACCCTCCAGACTTCACCTTCTCCTTCTCCTTCTTCTGCTTCTTCTGATTCACCCTCCTGACTTCACCTTCTCCTTCTCCTTCTTCTGCTTCTTCTGATTCACCCTCCAGACTTCACCTTCTCCTTCTCCTTCTTCTACTGCTTCTGCTTCAACCTCCAGACTTCACCTTCTCCTTCTCCTTCCTCTACTTCTTCTGATTCGCCCTCCTGACTTCACCTTCGCCTTCTCCTTCTTCTACTTCTGCATCTTCTTACTCACCCTCCAGACTTCACCTTCTCCTTCTCCTTCTTCTTCTTCTTCTGATTCACCGTCCAGACTTCACCTTCTCCTTCTCCCTCTTATGCTTCTTCTGATTCACCCTCCAGACTTCACCTTCTCCTTCTCCTTCTTCTACTTCTGCTTCTTCTGATTCACCCTCCAGACTTCACCTTCTCCTTCTCCTTCTTCTGCTTCTTCTGATTCACCCTCCAGACTTCACCTTCTCCTTCTCCTTCTTCTACTTCTTCTGATTCACCCTCCAGACTTAACCTTCTCCTTCTCCTTCTTCTACTTCTTCTGATTCACCATCCTGACTTCACCTTCTCCTTCTCCTTCTTCTGCTTCTTCTGATTCACCCTCCTGACTTCACCTTCTCCTTCCCCTTCTTCTACTTCTTCTGATTCACCCTCCAGATTCACCTTCTCCTTCTCCTTCTTCTACTTCTTCTGCTTCACCTTCCTGACTTCACCTTCTCCTTCTCCTTCTTCTACTTCTTCTGCTTCACCCTCCAGACTTCAGCTTCTCCTTCTCCTTCTTCTACTTCTTCTGCTTCACCCTCCTGACTTCACCTTCTCCTTATTCTACTTCTTCTGCTTCTCCCTCCTGACTTCACCTTCTCCTTCTCCTTCTTCTACTTCTTCTGCTTCACCCTCCAGACTTCAGCTTCTCCTTCTCCTTCTTCTACTTCTTCTGCTTCACCCTCCAGACTTCAGCTTCTCCTTCTCCTTCTTCTGCTTCTTCTGATTCACCCTCCAGACTTCACCTTCTCCTTCTCCTTCTTCTGCTTCTTCTGATTCACCCTCCAGACTTCAGCTTCGACTTCTCCTTCTTCTGCTTCTTCTGATTCACCCTCCAGACTTCACCTTCTCCTTCTCCTTCTTCTGCTTCTTCTGACTCACCCTCCTAACTACACCTTCTCCTTCTCCTTCTTCTGCTTCTTCTGCTTCACCCTCCTGACTTCACCTTCGCCTTCTCCTTCTTCTACTTCTTCTGATTCACCCTCCAGACTTCACCTTCTCCTTCTCCTTCTTCTACTTCTGCTTCTTCTGATTCACCCTCCAGACTTCACCTTCTCCTTCTCCTTCTTCTGCTTCTTCTGATTCACCCTCCAGACTTCACCTTCTCCTTCTCCTTCTTCTACTTCTTCTGATTCACCCTCCAGACTTCACCTTCTCCTTCTCCCTCTTATGCTTCTTCTGATTCGCCCTCCAGACTTCACCTTCTCCTTCTCCTTCTTCTACTTCTGCTTCTTCTGATTCACCCTCCAGACTTCACCTTCTCCTTCTCCTCCTTCTGCTTCTTCTGATTCACCCTCCAGACTTCACCTTCTCCTTCTCCTTCTTCTACTTCTTCTGATTCACCCTCCAGACTTAACCTTCTCCTTCTCCTTCTTCTACTTCTTCTGATTCACCCTCCTGACTTCACCTTCTCCTTCTCCTTCTTCTACTTCTTCTGATTCACCCTCCAGACTTCACATTCTCCTTCTCCTTCTTCTGCTTCTTCTGATTCACCCTCCAGACTTCACCTTCTCCTTCTCCTTCTACTGCTTCTTCTGATTCACCCTCCAGACTTCACCTTCTCCTTCTCCTTCTTCTGCTTCTTCTGATTCACCCTCCAGAATTCACCTTCTCCTTCTCCTTCTTCTGCTTTCTCTGATTCACCCTCCTGACTTCACCTTCTCCTTCTCCTTCTTCTACTTCTTCTGATTCACCCTCCAGACTTCACCTTCTCCTTCTCCTTCTTCTGCTTCTTCTGATTCACCCTCCTGACTTCACCTTCTCCTTCTCCTTCTTCTGCTTCTTCTGATTCACCCTCCAGACTTCACCTTCTCCTTCTCCTTCTTCTACTGCTTCTGCTTCAACCTCCAGACTTCACCTTCTCCTTCTCCTTCCTCTACTTCTTCTGATTCGCCCTCCTGACTTCACCTTCGCCTTCTCCTTCTTCTACTTCTGCATCTTCTTACTCACCCTCCAGACTTCACCTTCTCCTTCTCCTTCTTCTTCTTCTTCTGATTCACCGTCCAGACTTCACCTTCTCCTTCTCCCTCTTATGCTTCTTCTGATTCACCCTCCAGACTTCACCTTCTCCTTCTCCTTCCTCTACTTCTTCTGATTCGCCCTCCTGACTTCACCTTCGCCTTCTCCTTCTTCTACTTCTGCATCTTCTTACTCACCCTCCAGACTTCACCTTCTCCTTCTCCTTCTTCTTCTTCTTCTGATTCACCGTCCAGACTTCACCTTCTCCTTCTCCCTCTTATGCTTCTTCTGATTCACCCTCCAGACTTCACCTTCTCCTTCTCCTTCTTCTACTTCTGCTTCTTCTGATTCACCCTCCAGACTTCACCTTCTCCTTCTCCTTCTTCTGCTTCTTCTGATTCACCCTCCAGACTTCACCTTCTCCTTCTCCTTCTTCTACTTCTTCTGATTCACCCTCCAGACTTAACCTTCTCCTTCTCCTTCTTCTACTTCTTCTGATTCACCCTCCTGACTTCACCTTCTCCTTCTCCTTCTTCTGCTTCTTCTGATTCACCCTCCTGACTTCACCTTCTCCTTCCCCTTCTTCTACTTCTTCTGATTCACCCTCCAGATTCACCTTCTCCTTCTCCTTCTTCTACTTCTTCTGCTTCACCTTCCTGACTTCACCTTCTCCTTCTCCTTCTTCTACTTCTTCTGCTTCACCCTCCAGACTTCAGCTTCTCCTTCTCCTTCTTCTACTTCTTCTGCTTCACCCTCCTGACTTCACCTTCTCCTTATTCTACTTCTTCTGCTTCTCCCTCCTGACTTCACCTTCTCCTTCTCCTTCTTCTACTTCTTCTGCTTCACCCTCCAGACTTCAGCTTCTCCTTCTCCTTCTTCTACTTCTTCTGCTTCACCCTCCAGACTTCAGCTTCTCCTTCTCCTTCTTCTGCTTCTTCTGATTCACCCTCCAGACTTCACCTTCTCCTTCTCCTTCTTCTGCTTCTTCTGATTCACCCTCCAGACTTCAGCTTCGACTTCTCCTTCTTCTGCTTCTTCTGATTCACCCTCCAGACTTCACCTTCTCCTTCTCCTTCTTCTGCTTCTTCTGACTCACCCTCCTAACTACACCTTCTCCTTCTCCTTCTTCTGCTTCTTCTGCTTCACCCTCCTGACTTCACCTTCGCCTTCTCCTTCTTCTACTTCTTCTGATTCACCCTCCAGACTTCACCTTCTCCTTCTCCTTCTTCTCCTTCTTCTGATTCACCCTCAAGACTTCACCTTCTCCTTCTCCTTCTTCTGCTTCCTCTGATTCACCCTCCTGACTTCACCTTCTCCTTCTCCTTCTTCTACTTCTTCTGATTCACCCTCCTGACTTCACCTTCTCCTTCTCCTTCTTCTGCTTCTTCTGATTCATCCTCCAGACTTCACCTTCTCCTTCTCCTTCTTCTGCTTCTTCTGATTCACCCTCCAGACTTCACCTTCTCCTTCTCCTTCTTCTGCTTCTTCTGATTCACCCTCCAGACTTCACCTGCTCTTTCTCCTTCTTCTGCTTCTTCTGATTCACCCTCCAGACTTCACCTTCTCCTTCTCCTTCTTCTGCTTCCTCTGATTCACGCTCCTGACTTCACCTTCTCCTTCTCCTTCTTCTACTTCTTCCGATTCACCCTCCAGACTTCACCTTCTCCTTCTCCTTCTTCTACTGCTTCTGCTTCACCCTCCAGACTTCACCTTCTCCTTCTCCTTCTTCTACTTCTTCTGATTCGCCCTCCTGACTTCACCTTCGCCTTCTCCTTCTTCTACTTCTGCATCTTCTCATTCACCCTCCAGACTTCACCTTCTCCTTCTCCTTCTTCTGCTTCTTCTGATTCACCGTCCAGACTTCACCTTCTCCTTCTCCCTCTTATGCTTCTTCTGATTCACCCTCCAGACTTCACCTTCTCCTTCTCCTTCTTCTACTTCTGCTTCTTCTGATTCACCCTCCAGACTTCACCTTCTCCTTCTCCTTCTTCTGCTTCTTCTGATTCACCCTCCAGACTTCACCTTCTCCTTCTCCTTCTTCTACTTCTTCTGATTCACCCTCCAGACTTCACCTTCTCCTTCTCCCTCTTATGCTTCTTCTGATTCACCCTCCAGACTTCACCTTCTCCTTCTCCTTCTTCTACTTCTGCTTCTTCTGATTCACCCTCCAGACTTCACCTTCTCCTTCTCCTCCTTCTGCTTCTTCTGATTCACCCTCCAGACTTCACCTTCTCCTTCTCCTTCTTCTACTTCTTCTGATTCACCCTCCAGACTTAACCTTCTCCTTCTCCTTCTTCTACTTCTTCTGATTCACCCTCCTGACTTCACCTTCTCCTTCTCCTTCTTCTACTTCTTCTGATTCACCCTCCAGACTTCACATTCTCCTTCTCCTTCTTCTGCTTCTTCTGATTCACCCTCCAGACTTCACCTTCTCCTTCTCCTTCTACTGCTTCTTCTGATTCACCCTCCAGACTTCACCTTCTCCTTCTCCTTCTTCTGCTTCTTCTGATTCACCCTCCAGACTTCACCTTCTCCTTCTCCTTCTTCTGCTTTCTCTGATTCACCCTCCTGACTTCACCTTCTCCTTCTCCTTCTTCTACTTCTTCTGATTCACCCTCCAGACTTCACCTTCTCCTTCTCCTTCTTCTGCTTCTTCTGATTCACCCTCCTGACTTCACCTTCTCCTTCTCCTTCTTCTACTGCTTCTGCTTCAACCTCCAGACTTCACCTTCTCCTTCTCCTTCCTCTACTTCTTCTGATTCGCCCTCCTGACTTCACCTTCGCCTTCTCCTTCTTCTACTTCTGCATCTTCTCATTCACCCTCCAGACTTCACCTTCTCCTTCTCCTTCTTCTGCTTCTTCTGATTCACCGTCCAGACTTCACCTTCTCCTTCTCCCTCTTATGCTTCTTCTGATTCACCCTCCAGACTTCACCTTCTCCTTCTCCTTCTTCTACTTCTGCTTCTTCTGATTCACCCTCCAGACTTCACCTTCTCCTTCTCCTTCTTCTGCTTCTTCTGATTCACCCTCCAGACTTCACCTTCTCCATCTCCTTCTTCTACTTCTTCTGATTCACCCTCCAGACTTAACCTTCTCCTTCTCCTTCTTCTACTTCTTCTGATTCACCCTCCTGACTTCACCTTCTCCTTCTCCTTCTTCTGCTTCTTCTGATTCACCCTCCTGACTTCACCTTCTCCTTCCCCTTCTTCTACTTCTTCTGATTCACCCTCCAGATTCACCTTCTCCTTCTCCTTCTTCTACTTCTTCTGCTTCACCTTCCTGACTTCACCTTCTCCTTCTCCTTCTTCTACTTCTTCTGCTTCACCCTCCAGACGTCAGCTTCTCCTTCTCCTTCTTCTACTTCTTCTGCTTCACCCTCCTGACTTCACCTTCTCCTTATTCTACTTCTTCTGCTTCTCCCTCCTGACTTCACCTTCTCCTTCTCCTTCTTCTACTTCTTCTGCTTCACCCTCCAGACTTCAGCTTCTCCTTCTCCTTCTTCTACTTCTTCTGCTTCACCCTCCAGACTTCAGCTTCTCCTTCTCCTTCTTCTGCTTCTTCTGATTCACCCTCCAGACTTCACCTTCTCCTTCTCCTTCTTCTGCTTCTTCTGATTCACCCTCCAGACTTCAGCTTCGACTTCTCCTTCTTCTGCTTCTTCTGATTCACCCTCCAGACTTCACCTTCTCCTTCTCCTTCTTCTGCTTCTTCTGACTCACCCTCCTAACTACACCTTCTCCTTCTCCTTCTTCTGCTTCTTCTGCTTCACCCTCCTGACTTCACCTTCGCCTTCTCGTTCTTCTACTTCTTCTGATTCACCCTCCAGACTTCACCTTCTCCTTCTCCTTCTTCTCCTTCTTCTGATTCACCCTCAAGCCTTCACCTTCTCCTTCTCCTTCTTCTGCTTCCTCTGATTCACCCTCCTGACTTCACCTTCTCCTTCTCCTTCTTCTACTTCTTCTGATTCACCCTCCTGACTTCACCTTCTCCTTCTCCTTCTTCTGCTTCTTCTGATTCATCCTCCAGACTTCACCTTCTCCTTCTCCTTCTTCTGCTTCTTCTGATTCACCCTCCAGACTTCACCTTCTCCTTCTCCTTCTTCTGCTTCTTCTGATTCACCCTCCAGACTTCACCTGCTCTTTCTCCTTCTTCTGCTTCTTCTGATTCACCCTCCAGACTTCACCTTCTCCTTCTCCTTCTTCTGCTTCCTCTGATTCACGCTCCTGACTTCACCTTCTCCTTCTCCTTCTTCTACTTCTTCTGATTCACCCTCCTGACTTCACCTTCTCCTTCTCCTTCTTGTACTTCTTCTGATTCACCCTCCAGACTTCACCTTCTCCTTCTCCTTCTTCTGCTTCTTCAGATGCACCCTTCTGACTTCACCTTCTCCTTCTCCTTCTTCTGCTTCTTCTGCTTCACCCTCCTGACTTCACCTTCGCCTTCTCCTTCTTCTACTTCTTCTGATTCACCCTCCAGATTTCAACTTCTCCTTCTCCTCCTTCTCCTTCTTCTGATTCACCCTCAAGACTTCACCTTCTCCTTCTTCTGCTTCCTCTGATTCACCCTCCTGACTTCATCTCCTCCTTCTCCTTCTTCTACTTCTTCTGATTCACCCTCCTGACTTCACCTTCTCCTTCTCCTTCTTCTGCTTCTTCTGATTCACCCTCCAGACTTCACATTCTCCTTCTCCTTCTTATGCTTCTTCTGATTCACCCTCCAGACTTCACCTTCTCCTTCTCCTTCTACTGCTTCTTCTGATTCACCCTCCAGACTTCACCTTCTCCTTCTCCTTCTTCTGCTTCTTCTGATTCACCCTCCAGACTTTACCTTCTCCTTCTCCTTCTTCTGCTTTCTCTGATTCACCCTCCTGACTCCACCTTCTCCTTCTCCTTCTTCTACTTCTTCTGATTCACCCTCCAGACTTCACCTTCTCCTTCTCCTTCTTCTGCTTCTTCTGATTCACCCTCCTGACTTCACCTTCTCCTTCTCCTTCTTCGGCTTCTTCTGATTCACCCTCCAGACTTCACCTTCTCCTTCTCCTTCTTCTACTGCTTCTGCTTCACCCTCCAGACTTCACCTTCTCCTTCTCCTTCTTCTACTTCTTCTGATTCGCCCTCCTGACTTCACCTTCGCCTTCTCCTTCTTCTACTTCTGCATCTTCTCATTCACCCTCCAGACTTCACCTTCTCCTTCTCCTTCTTCTGCTTCTTCTGATTCACCGTCCAGACTTCACCTTCTCCTTCTCCCTCTTATGCTTCTTCTGATTCACCCTCCAGACTTCACCTTCTCCTTCTCCTTCTTCTACTTCTGCTTCTTCTGATTCACCCTCCAGACTTCACCTTCTCCTTCTCCTTCTTCTGCTTCTTCTGATTCACCCTCCAGACTTCACCTTCTCCTTCTCCTTCTTCTACTTCTTCTGATTCACCCTCCAGACTTCACCTTCTCCTTCTCCCTCTTATGCTTCTTCTGATTCACCCTCCAGCCTTCACCTTCTCCTTCTCCTTCTTCTACTTCTGCTTCTTCTGATTCACCCTCCAGACTTCACCTTCTCCTTCTCCTCCTTCTGCTTCTTCTGATTCACCCTCCAGACTTCACCTTCTCCTTCTCCTTCTTCTACTTCTTCTGATTCACCCTCCAGACTTAACCTTCTCCTTCTCCTTCTTCTACTTCTTCTGATTCACCCTCCTGACTTCACCTTCTCCTTCTCCTTCTTCTGCTTCTTCTGATTCACACTCCTGACTTCACCTTCTCCTTCTCCTTCTTCTACTTCTTCTGATTCACCCTCCAGATTCACCTTCTCCTTCTCCTTCTTCTACTTCTTCTGCTTCACCTTCCTGACTTCACCTTCTCCTTCTCCTTCTTCTACTTCTTCTGCTTCACCCTCCAGACTTCAGCTTCTCCTTCTCCTTCTTCTACTTCTTCTGCTTCACCCTCCTGACTTCACCTTCTCCTTATTCTACTTCTTCTGCTTCTCCCTCCTGACTTCACCTTCTCCTTCTCCTTCTTCTACTTCTTCTGCTTCACCCTCCAGACTTCAGCTTCTCCTTCTCCTTCTTCTACTTCTTCTGCTTCACCCTCCAGACTTCAGCTTCGACTTCTCCTTCTTCTGCTTCTTCTGATTCACCCTCCAGACTTCACCTTCTCCTTCTCCTTCTTCTGCTTCTTCTGATTCACCCTCCAGACTTCAGCTTCTACTTCTCCTTCTTCTGCTTCTTCTGATTCACCCTCCAGACTTCACCTTCTCCTTCTCCTTCTTCTGCTTCTTCTGATTCACCCTCCTAACTACACCTTCTCCTTCTCCTTCTTCTGCTTCTTCTGCTTCACCCTCCTGACTTCACCTTCGCCTTCTCCTTCTTCTACTTCTTCTGATACACCCTCCAGACTTCACCTTCTCCTTCTCCTTCTTCTCCTTCTTCTGATTCACCCTCAAGACTTCACCTTCTCCTTCTCCTTCTTCTGCTTCCTCTGATTCACCCTCCTGACTTCACCTTCTCCTTCTCCTTCTTCTACTTCTTCTGATTCACCCTCCTGACTTTACCTTCTCCTTCTCCTTCTTCTGCTTCTTCTGGTTCATCCTCCAGACTTCACCTTCTCCTTCTCCTTCTTCTGCTTCTTCTGATTCACCCTCCAGACTTCACCTTCTCCTTCTCCTTCTTCTGCTTCTTCTGATTCACCCTCCAGACTTCACCTGCTCTTTCTCCTTCTTCTGCTTCTTCTGATTCACCCTCCAGACTTCACCTTCTCCTTCTCCTTCTTCTGCTTCCTCTGATTCACGCTCCTGACTTCACCTTCTCCTTCTCCTTCTTCTTCTTCTTCTGATTCACCCTCCTGACTTCACCTTCTCCTTCTCCTTCTTGTACTTCTTCTGATTCACCCTCCAGACTTCACCTTCTCCTTCTCCTTCTTCTGCTTCTTCAGATGCACCCTCCTGACTTCACCTTCTCCTTCTCCTTCTTCTACTTCTTCTGCTTCACCCTCCTGACTTCACCTTCTCCTTCTCCTTCTTCTGCTTCTTCTGCTTCACCCTCCAGACTTCACCTTCTCCATCCCCTTCTTCTGCTTCTTCTGATTCACCCTCCAGACTTCACCTTCTCCTTCTCCTTCTTCTACTTCTTCTGATTCACCCTCCTGACTTCACCTTCTCCTTCTCCTTCTTCTGCTTCTGCTGATTCACCCTGCTGACTTCACCGTCTCCTTCTCCTTCTTCTGTTTCTTCTGATTCACCCTCCAGACTTCACCTTCTCCTTCTCCTTCTTCTACTGCTTCTGCTTCACCCTCCAGACCTCACCTTCTCCTTCTCCTTCTTCTACTTCTTCTGATTCGCCCTCCTGACTTCACCTTCGCCTTCTCCTTCTTCCACTTCTGCATCTTCTGATTCACACTCCAGACTTCACCTTCTCCTTCTCCTTCTTCTGCTTCTACTGATTCACCCTCCAGACTTCACCTTCTCCTTCGCCTTCTTCTGCTTCTTCTGATTCACCCTCCAGACTTCACCTTCTCCTTCTCCTTCTTCTACTTCTGCTTCTTCTGATTCACCCTCCAGACTTCACCTTCTCCTTCTCCTTCTTCTGCTTCTTCTGATTCACCCTCCAGACTTCACTTTCTCCTTCTCCTTCTTCTACTTCTTCTGATACACCCTCCAGACTTAACCTTCTCCTTCTCCTTCTTCTACTTCTTCTGATTCACCCTCCAGACTTCACCTTCTCCTTCTCCTTCTTCTGCTTCTTCTGATTCACCCTCCTGACTTCACCTTCTCCTTCTCCTTCTTCTACTTCTTCTGATTCATCCTCCAGACTTCACCTTCTCCTTCTCCTTCTTCTACTTCTTCTGCTTCACCCTCCTGACTTCACCTTCTCCTTCTCCTTCTTTTGCTTCTTCTGCTTCACCCTCCAGACTTCACCTTCTCCTTCTCCTTCTTCTACTTCTTCTGCTTCTCCCTCCAGACTTCACCTTCTCCTTCTCCTTCTTCTGCTTCTTCTGATTCACCCTCCTGTCATCACCTTCTACTTCACCTTCTGCTTCTTCTGATTCACCCTCCAGACTTCACCTTCTCCTTCTCCTTCTTCTACTTCTTATGATTCACCCTCCAGACTTCATCTTCTCCTTCTCCTTCTTCTACTTCTGCTGATTCACCCTCCAGACTTCACCTTCTCCTTCTCCTTCTTCTACTTCTTCTGATTCACCCTCCTGACTTCACCTTCTCCTTCTCCTTCTTCTACTTCTTCTGCTTCTCCCTCCAGACTTCACCTTCTCCTTCTCCTTCTTCTACTTCTTCTGATTCACCCTCCAGACTTTACCTTCTCCTTCTCCTTCTTTTGCTTCTTCTGATTCACCCTCCTGACTTCACCTTCTCCTTCTCCTTCTTCTGCTTCTTCTGATTCACCCTCCAGACTTCACCTTCTCCTTCTCCTTCTTCTACTGCTTCTGCTTCACCCTCCAGACTTCACCTTCAACTTCTCCTTCTTCTAATTCTTCTGATTCGCCCTCCTGACTTCACCTTCGCCTTCTCCTTCTTCTACTTCTGCATCTTCTGATTCACCCACCAGACTTCACCTTCTCCTTCTCCTTCTTCTGCTTCTTCTGATTCACCCTCCAGACTTCACCTTCTCCTTCTCATTCTTATGCTTGTTCTGATTCACCCTCCAGACTTCACCTTCTCCTTCTCCTTCTTCTACTTCTGCTTCTTCTGATTCACCCTCCTGGCTTCACCTTCTCCTTCTCCTTCTTCTGCTTCTTCTGATTCACCCTCCAGACTTCCCCTTCTCCTTCTCCTTCTTCTACTTCTTCTGATACACCCTCCAGACTTAACCTTCTCCTTCTCCTTCTTCTCCTTCTTCTGATTCACCCTCCTGACTTCCCCTTCTCCTTCTCCTTCTTCTGCTTCTTCTGATTCACCCTCCTGACTTCACCTTCTCCTTCTCCTTCTTCTACTTCTTCTGATTCACCCTCCAGACTTCACCTTCTCCTTCTCCTTCTTCTACTTCTTCTGCTTCACCCTCCTGACTTCACCTTCTCCTTCTCCTTCTTCTACTTCTTCTGCTTCACCCTCCAGACTTCAGCTTCTCCTTCTCCTTCTTCTACTGATTCTGCTTCACCCTCCTGACGTCACCTTCTCCTTCTCCTTATTCTACTTCTTCTGCTTCTCCCTCCTGACTTCACCTTCTCCTTCTCCTTCTTCTACTTCTTCTGCTTCACCCTCCAGACTTCAGCTTCTCCTTCTCCTTCTTCTGCTTCTTCTGATTCACCCTCCAGACTTCACCTTCTCCTTCTCCTTCTTCTGCTTCTTCTGATTCACCCTCCAGACTTCACCTTCTCCTTCTTCTGCTTCTTCTGATTCACCCTCCTGACTTCACCTTCTCCTTCTCCTTCTTCTGCTTCTTCTGCTTCACCCTCCTGACTTCACCTTCGCCTTCTCCTTCTTCTACTTCTTCTGATTCACCCTCCAGACTTCACCTTCTCCTTCTCCTTCTTCTCCTTCTTCTGATTCACCCTCAAGACTTTACCTTCTCCTTCTCCTTCTTCTGCTTCCTCTGATTCACCCTCCTGACTTCACCTTCTCCTTCTCCTTCTTCTACTTCTTCTGATTCACCCTCCTGACTTCACCTTCTCCTTCTCCTTCTTCTGCTTCTTCTGATTCACCCTCCAGACTTCACCTTCTCCTTCTCCTTCTTCTGATTCACCCTCCAGACTTCACCTTCTGCTTCTCCTTCTTCTGCTTCTTCTGATTCACCCTCCAGACTTCACCTGCTCCTTCTCCTTCTTCTGCTTCTTCTGATTCACCCTCCAGACTTCATCTTCTCCTTCTCCTTCTTCTGCTTCCTCAGATTCACCCTCCTGACTTCACCTTCTCCTTCTCCTTCTTCTACTTCTTCTGATTCACCCTCCTGACTTCAACTTCTCCTTCTCCTTCTTGAACTTCTTCTGATTCACCCTCCAGACTTTACCTTCTCCTTCTCCTTCTTCTGCTTCTTCAGATTCACCCTCCTGACTGCACCTTCTCCTTCTCCTTCTTCTGCTTCTTCTGATTCACCCTCCAGACTTCACCTTCTCCTTCTCCTTCTTCTGCCTCTTCTGATTCACCCTGCAGACTTCAGCTTCTCCTTCTACTTCTTCTACTTCTTCTGATTCGCCCTCCAGACTTCACCTTCTCCTTCTCCTTCTTCTGCTTCTTCTGATTCACCCTCCTGACTTCACCTTCTCCTTCTCCTTCTTCTGCTTCTTCTGCTTCACCCTCCTGACTTCACCTTCGCCTTCTCCTTCTTCTACTTCTTCTGATTCACCCTCCAGATTTCACCTTCTCCTTCTCCTCCTTCTCCTTCTTCTGATTCACCCTCAAGACTTCACCTTCTCCTTCTTCAGCTTCCTCTGATTCACCCTCCTGACTTCATCTCCTCCTTCTCCTTCTTCTACTTCTTCTGATTCACCCTCCTGACTTCACCTTCTCCTTCTCCTTCTTCTGCTTCTTCTGATTCACCCTCCAGACTTCACATTCTCCTTCTCCTTCTTCTACTTCTTCTGCTTCATTCTCCAGACTTCAGCTTCTCCTTCTCCTTCTTCTACTTCTTCTGCTTCACCCTCCTGACTTCACCTTCTCCTTCTCCTTATTCTACTTCTTCTGCTTCTCCCTCCTGACTTCACCTTCTCCTTCTCCTTCTTCTACTTCTTCTGCTTCACCCTCCAGACTTCAGCTTCTCCTTCTCCTTCTTCTACTTCTTCTGCTTCACCCTCCAGACTTCAGCTTCTCCTTCTCCTTCTTCTGCTTCTTCTGATTCACCCTCCAGACTTCACCTTCTCCTTCTCCTTCTTCTGCTTCTTCTGATTCACCCTCCAGACTTCAGCTTCTACTTCTCCTTCTTCTTCTTCTTCTGATTCACCCTCCAGACTTCACCTTCTCCTTCTCCTTCTTCTGCTTCTTCTGATTCACCCTCCTAACTTCACCTTCTCATTCTCCTTCTTCTGCTTCTTCTGCTTCACCCTCCTGACTTCACCTTCGCCTTCTCCTTCTTCTACTTCTTCTGATTCACCCTCCAGACTTCACCTTCTCCTTCTCCTTCTTCTCCTTCTTCTGATTCACCCTCAAGACTTCACCTTCTACTTCTCCTTCTTCTGCTTCCTCTGATTCACCCTCCTGACTTCACCTTCTCCTTCTCCTTCTTGTACTTCTTCTGATTCACCCTCCAGACTTCACCTTCTCCTTCTCCTTCTTCTGCTTCTTCAGATTCACCCTCCTGACTTCACCTTCTCCTTCTCCTTCTCCTGCTTCTTCTGATTCACCCTCCAGACTTCACCTTCTCCTTCTCCTTCTTCTGCTTCTTCTGATTCACCCTCCAGACTTCAGCTTCTCCTTCTCCTTCTTCTACTTCTTCTGATTCACCCTCCAGACTTCACCTTCCCCTTCTCCTTCTTCTGCTTCTTCTGCTTCACCCTGCTGACTTCACCTTCGCCTTCTCCTTCTTCTAATTCTTCTGATTCACCCTCCAGACTTCACCTTCTCCTTCTCCTTCTTCTCCTTCTGCTGATTCACCCTCAAGACTTCCCCTTCTCCTTCTCCTTCTTCTGCTTCCACTGATTCACAATCCTGTCTTCATCTCCTCCTTCTCCTTCTTCTACTTCTTCTGAGTCACCCTCCTGACTTCACCTTCTCCTTCTCCTTCTTCTGCTTCTTCTGATTCACCCTCCAGACTTCACATTCTCCTTCTCCTTCTTCTGCTTCTTCTGATTCACCCTCCAGACTTCACCTTCTCCTTCTCCTTCTTCTGCTTCTTCTGATTCACCCTCCAGACTTCACATTCTCCTTCTCCTTTTTCTGCTTCTTCTGATTCACCCTCCAGACTTCACCTTCTCCTTCTCCTTCTTCTGCTTTCTCTGATTCACCTTCCTGACTTCACCTTCTCCTTCTCCGTCTTCTACTTATTCTGATTCACCCTCCTGACTTCACCTTCTCCTTCTCCTTCTTGTACTTCTTCTGATTCACCCTCCTGACTTCACCTTCTCCTTCTCCTTCTTCTACCTCTTCTGATTCACCCTCCAGACTTCACCTTCTCCTTCTCCTTCTTCTGCTTCTTCTGATTCACCCTCCAGACTTCACCTTCTCCTTCTCCTTCTTCTACTTCTTCTGCTTCACCCTCCAGACTTCAGCTTCTCCTTCTCCTTCTTCTACTTCTTATGCTGCACCCTCCTGACTTCACCTTCTCCTTCTCCTTCTTCTGCTTCTGCTGATTCACCCTGCTGACTTCACCTTCTCCTTCTCCTTCTTCTGCTTCTTCTGATTCACCCTCCAGACTTCACCTTCTCCTTCTCCTTCTTCTACTGCTTCTGCTTCACACTCCAGACTTCACCTTCTCCTTCTCCTTCTTCTACTTCTTCTGATTCACCCTCCTGACGTCACCTTCCCCTTCTCCTTCTTCTGCTTCCTCTGATTCACCCTCCAGACTTTACCTTCTCCTTCTCCTTCTTCTACTTCTTCTTTTTCACCCTCCAGACTTCACCTTCTCCTTCTCCTTCTTCTACTTCTTCTGATTCACCTTCCAGAATTCTCCTTCTCCTTCTCCTTCTTCTACTTCTTCTGATTCACCCTCCTGACTTCACCTTCTCCTTCTCCTCCCTCTACTTCTTCTGCTTCTCCCTCCAGACTTCACCATCCCCTTCTCCTTCTTCTACTTCTTCTGATTCACCCTCCAGACTTCACCTTCTCCTTCTCCTTCGTCTGCTTCTTCTGATTCACCCTCCTGACTTCACCTTCTCCTTCTCCTTCTTCTGCTTCTTCTGATTCACCCTCCAGACTTCACCTTCTCCTTCTACTTATTCTGCTTCTTCTTATTCACCCTCCAGACTTCAGCTTCTCCTTCTCCTTCTTCTACATCTTCTGATTCACCCTCCAGACATCACCTTCTCCTTCTCCTTCTTCTGCTTCTTCTGATTCACCCTCCTGACTTCACCCTCTCCTTCTCCTACTTCTGCTTCTTCTGCTTCACCCTCCTGACTTCATCTTCGCCTTCTCCTTCTTCTGCTTCTTCTGATTCACCCTCCAGACTTCACCTTCTCCTTCTCCTTCTTCTCCTTCTTCTGATTCACCCTCAAGACTTCACCTTCTCCTTCTCCTTCTTCTGCTGCCTCTGATTCACCCTGCTGACTTCACCTTCTCCTTCTCCTTCTTCTACTTCTTCTGATTCACCCTCCTGACTTCACCTTCTCCTTCTCCTTCTTGTACTTCTTCTGATTCACCCTCCAGACTTCACCTTCTCCTTCTCCTTCTTCTGCTTCTTCAGATTCACCCTCCTGACTTCACCTTCTCCTTCTCCTTCTTCTGCTTCTTCTGATTCACCCTCCAGACTTCACCTTCTCCTTCTCCTTCTTCTGCTTCTTCTGATTCACCCTCCAGACTTCAGCTTCTCCTTCTCCTTCTTCTACTTCTTCTGATTCACCCTCCAGACTTCACCTTCTCCTTCTCCTTCTTCTGCTTCTTCTGATTCACCCTCCTGACTTCACCTTCTCCTTCTCCTTCTTCTGCTTCTTCTGCTTCACCCTGCTGACTTCACCTTCGCCTTCTCCTTCTTCTAATTCTTCTGATTCACCCTCCAGACTTCACCTTCTCCTTCTCCTTCTTCTCCTTCTTCTGATTCACCCTCAAGACTTCCCCTTCTCCTTCTCCTTCTTCTGCTTCCACTGATTCACCATCCTGTCTTCATCTCCTCCTTTTCCTTCTTCTACTTCTTCTGATTCACCCTCCTGACTTCACCTTCTCCTTCTCCTTCTTCTGCTTCTTCTGATTCACCCTCCAGACTTCACATTCTCCTTCTCCTTCTTCTGCTTCTTCTGATTCACCCTTCAGACTTCACCTTCTCCTTCTCCTTCTTCTGCTTCTTCTGATTCACCCTCCAGACTTCACCTTCTCCTTCTCCTTCTTCTGCTTCTTCTGATTCACCCTCCAGACTTCACCTTCTCCTTCTCCTTCTTCTGCTTTCTCTGATTCACCTTCCTGACTTCACCTTCTCCTTCTCCGTCTTCTACTTCTTCTGATTCACCCTCCTGACTTCACCTTCTCCTTCTTGTACTTCTTCTGATTCACTCTCCTGACCTCACCTTCTCCTTCTCCTTCTTCTACCTCTTCTGATTCACCCTCCAGACTTCACCTTCTCCTTCTCCTTCTTCTGCTTCTTCTGATTCACCCTCCAGACTTCACCTTCTCCTTCTCCTTCTTCTACTTCTTCTGCTTCACCCTCCAGACTTCAGCTTCTCCTTCTCCTTCTTGTACTTCTTATGCTGCACCCTCCTGACTTCACCTTCTCCTTCTCCTACTTCTGCTTCTGCTGATTCACCCTGCTGACTTCACCTTCTCCTTCTCCTTCTTCTGCTTCTTCTGATTCACCCTCCAGACTTCACCTTCTCCTTCTCCTTCTTCTACTGCTTCTGCTTCACACTCCAGACTTCACCTTCTCCTTCTCCTTCTGCTACTTCTTCTGATTCACCCTCCTGACGTCACCTTCTCCTTCTCCTTCTTCTGCTTCCTCTGATTCACCCTCCAGACTTCACCTTCTCCTTCTCCTTCTTCTACTTCTTCTTTTTCACCCTCCAGAATTCACCTTCTCCTTCTCCTCCCTCTACTTCTTCTGCTTCTCCCTCCAGACTTCACCATCCCCTTCTCCTTCTTCTACTTCTTCTGATTCACCCTCCAGACTTCACCTTCTCCTTCTCCTTCGTCTGCTTCTTCTGATTCACCCTCCTGACTTCACCTTCTCCTTCTCCTTCTTCTGCTTCTTCTGATTCACCCTCCAGACTTCACCTTCTCCTTCTACTTATTCTGCTTCTTCTGATTCACCCTCCAGACTTCAGCTTCTCCTTCTCCTTCTTCTACATCTTCTGATTCAACCTCCAGACTTCACCTTCTCCTTCTCCTTCTTCTGCTTCTTCTGATTCACCCTCCTGACTTCACCCTCTCCTTCTCCTTCTTCTGCTTCTTCTGCTTCACCCTCCTGACTTCATCTTCGCCTTCTCCTTCTTCTGCTTCTTCTGATTCACCCTCCAGACTTCACCTTCTCCTTCTCCTTCTTCTCCTTCTTCTGATTCACCCTCAAGACTTCACCTTCTCCTTCTCCTTCTTCTGCTGCCTCTGATTCACCCTGCTGACTTCACCTTCTCCTTCTCCTTCTTCTACTTCTTCTGATTCACCCTCCTGACTTCACCTTCTCCTTCTCCTTCTTGTACTTCTTCTGATTCACCCTCCAGACTTCACCTTCTCCTTCTCCTTCTTCTGCTTCTTCAGATTCACCATCCTGACTTCACCTTCGCCTTCTCCTTCTTCTAATTCTTCTGATTCACCCTCCAGACTTCACCTTCTCCTTCTCCTTCTTCTCCTTCTTCTGATTCACCCTCAAGACTTCCCCTTCTCCTTCTCCTTCTTCTGCTTCCACTGATTCACCATCCTGTCTTCATCTCCTCCTTCTCCTTCTTCTGCTGCCTCTGATTCACCCTGCTGACTTCACCTTCTCCTTCTCCTTCTTCTACTTCTTCTGATTCACCCTCCTGACTTCACCTTCTCCTTCTCCTTCTTGTACTTCTTCTGATTCACCCTCCAGACTTCACCTTCTCCTTCTCCTTCTTCTGCTTCTTCAGATTCACCCTCCTGACTTCACCTTCTCCTTCTCCTTCTTCTGCTTCTTCTGATTCACCCTCCAGACTTCACCTTCTCCTTCTCCTTCTTCTGCTTCTTCTGATTCACCCTCCAGACTTCAGCTTCTCCTTCTCCTTCTTCTACTTCTTCTGATTCACCCTCCAGACTTCACCTTCTCCTTCTCCTTCTTCTGCTTCTTCTGATTCACCCTCCTGACTTCACCTTCTCCTTCTCCTTCTACTGCTTCTTCTGCTTCACCCTGCTGACTTCACCTTCGCCTTCTCCTTCTTCTAATTCTTCTGATTCACCCTCCAGACTTCACCTTCTCCTTCTCCTTCTTCTCCTTCTTCTGATTCACCCTCAAGACTTCCCCTTCTCCTTCTCCTTCTTCTGCTTCCACTGATTCACCATCCTGTCTTCATCTCCTCCTTCTCCTTCTTCTACTTCTTCTGATTCACCCTCCTGACTTCACCTTCTCCTTCTCCTTCTTCTGCTTCTTCTGATTCACCCTCCAGACTTCACATTCTCCTTCTCCTTCTTCTGCTTCTTCTGATTCACCCTTCAGACTTCACCTTCTCCTTCTCCTTCTTCTGCTTCTTCTGATTCACCCTCCAGACTTCACCTTCTCCTTCTCCTTCTTCTGCTTCTTCTGATTCACCCTCCAGACTTCACCTTCTCCTTCTCCTTCTTCTGCTTTCTCTGATTCACCTTCCTGACTTCACCTTCTCCTTCTCCGTCTTCTACTTCTTCTGATTCACCCTCCTGACTTCACCTTCTCCTTCTCCTTCTTGTACTTCTTCTGATTCACCCTCCTGACCTCACCTTCTCCTTCTCCTTCTTCTACCTCTTCTGATTCACCCTCCAGACTTCACCTTCTCCTTCTCCTTCTTCTGCTTCTTCTGATTCACCCTCCAGACTTCACCTTCTCCTTCTCCTTCTTCTACTTCTTCTGCTTCACCCTCCAGACTTCAGCTTCTCCTTCTCCTTCTTGTACTTCTTATGCTGCAGCCTCCTGACTTCACCTTCTCCTTCTCCTACTTCTGCTTCTGCTGATTCACCCTGCTGACTTCACCTTCTCCTTCTCCTTCTTCTGCTTCTTCTGATTCACCCTCCAGACTTCACCTTCTCCTTCTCCTTCTTCTACTGCTTCTGCTTCACACTCCAGACTTCACCTTCTCCTTCTCCTTCTTCTACTTCTTCTGATTCACCCTCCTGACGTCACCTTCTCCTTCTCCTTCTTCTGCTTCCTCTGATTCACCCTCCAGACTTCACCTTCTCCTTCTCCTTCTTCTACTTCTTCTTTTTCACCCTCCAGACTTCACCTTCTCCTTCTCCTTCTTCTACTTCTTCTGATTCACCCTCCAGAATTCTCCTTCTCCTTCTCCTTCTTCTACTTCTTCTGATTCACCCTCCTGACTTCACCTTCTCCTTCTCCTCGCTCTACTTCTTCTGCTTCTCCCTCCAGACTTCACCATCTTCTTCTCCTTCTTCTACTTCTTCTGATTCACCCTCCAGACTTCACCTTCTCCTTCTCCTTCGTCTGCTTCTTCTGATTCACCCTCCTGACTTCACCTTCTCCTTCTCCTTCTTCTGCTTCTTCTGATTCACCCTCCAGACTTCACCTTCTCCTTCTCCTTCTTCTGCTTCTTCTGATTCACCCTCCAGACTTCAGCTTCTCCTTCTCCTTCTTCTACATCTTCTGATTCACCCTCCAGACTTCACCTTCTCCTTCTCCTTCTTCTGCTTCTTCTGATTCACCCTCCTGACTTCACCCTCTCCTTCTCCTTCTTCTGCTTCTTCTGATTCACCCTCCTGACTTCACCTTCGCCTTCTCCTTCTTCTACTTCTTCTGATTCACCCTCCAGACTTCACCTTCTCCTTCTCCTTCTTCTCCTTCTTCTGATTCACCCTCAAGACTTCACCTTCTCCTTCTCCTTCTTCTGCTTCCTCTGATTCACCCTGCTGACTTCACCTTCTCCTTCTCCTTCTTCTACTTCTTCTGATTCACCCTCCAGACTTTACCTTCTCCTTCTCCTTCTTCTGCTTCTTCTGATTCACCCTCCTGAATTCACCTTCGCCTTCTCCTTCTTCTACTTCTTCTGATTCACCCTCCAGACTTCACCTTCTCCTTCTCCTTCTTCTCCTTCTTCTGATTCACCCTCCAGACTTCACCTTCTCCTTCTCCTTCTTCTACTTCTTCTGCTTCACCCTCCAGACTTCAGCTTCTCCTTCTCCTTCTTGTACTTCTTATGCTGCACCCTCCTGACTTCACCTTCTCCTTCTCCTACTTCTGCTTCTGCTGATTCACCCTGCTGACTTCACCTTCTCCTTCTCCTTCTTCTGCTTCTTCTGATTCACCCTCCAGACTTCACCTTCTCCTTCTCCTTCTTCTACTGCTTCTGCTTCACACTCCAGACTTCACCTTCTCCTTCTCCTTCTTCTACTTCTTCTGATTCACCCTCCTGACGTCACCTTCTCCTTCTCCTTCTTCTGCTTCCTCTGATTCACCCTCCAGACTTCACCTTCTCCTTCTCCTTCTTCTACTTCTTCTTTTTCACCCTCCAGACTTCACCTTCTCCTTCTCCTTCTTCTACTTCTTCTGATTCACCCTCCAGAATTCTCCTTCTCCTTCTCCTTCTTCTACTTCTTCTGATTCACCCTCCTGACTTCACCTTCTCCTTCTCCTCGCTGTACTTCTTCTGCTTCTCCCTCCAGACTTCACCATCTCCTTCTCCTTCTTCTACTTCTTCTGATTCACCCTCCAGACTTCACCTTCTCCTTCTCCTTCGTCTGCTTCTTCTGATTCTCCCTCCTGACTTCACCTTCTCCTTCTCCTTCTTCTGCTTCTTCTGATTCACCCTCCAGACTTCACCTTCTCCTTCTCCTTCTTCTGCTTCTTCTGATTCACCCTCCAGACTTCAGCTTCTTCTTCTCCTTCTTCTACATCTTCTGATTCACCCTCCAGACTTCACCTTCTCCTTCTCCTTCTTCTGCTTCTTCTGATTCACCCTCCTGACTTCACCCTCTCCTTCTCCTTCTTCTGCTTCTTCTGATTCACCCTCCTGACTTCACCTTCGCCTTCTCCTTCTTCTACTTCTTCTGATTCACCCTCCAGACTTCACCTTCTCCTTCTCCTTCTTCTCCTTCTTCTGATTCACCCTCAAGACTTCACCTTCTCCTTCTCCTTCTTCTGCTTCCTCTGATTCACCCTGCTGACTTCACCTTCTCCTTCTCCTTCTTCTACTTCTTCTGATTCACCCTCCAGACTTTACCTTCTCCTTCTCCTTCTTCTGCTTCTTCTGATTCACCCTCCTGAATTCACCTTCGCCTTCTCCTTCTTCTACTTCTTCTGATTCACCCTCCAGACTTCACCTTCTCCTTCTCCTTCTTCTCCTTCTTCTGATTCACCCTCAAGACTTCACCTTCTCCTTCTCCTTCTTCTGCTTCCTCTGATTCACCCTCCTGACTTCAACTTCTCCTTCTCCTTCTTCTACTTCTTCTGATTCACCCTCCTGACTTCACCTTCTCCTTCTCCTTATTCTGCTTCTTCTGATTCACCCTCCAGACTTCACATTCTCCTTCTCCTTCTTCTGCTTCTTCTGATTCACCCTCCAGACTTCACCTTCTCCTTCTCCTTCTTCTGCTTCTTCTGATTCACCCTCCAGACTTCACCTTCTTCTTCTCCTTCTTCTGCTTCTTCTGATTCACCCTCCTGACTTCACCTTCTCCTTCTCCTTCTGCTTTCTCTGATTCACCCTCCTGACTTCACCATCTCCTTCTCCTTCTTCTACTTCTTCTGATTCACCCTCCTGACTTCACCTTCTCCTTCTCCTTCTTGTACTTCTTCTGATTCACCCTCCTGACTTCACCTTCTCCTTCTCCTTGTTCTACCTCTTCCTATTCACCCTCCAGACTTCACCTTCTCCTTCTCCTTCTTCTACTTCTTCTGCTTCACCCTCCAGACTTCAGCTTCTCCTTCTCCTTCTTCCACTTCTCCTGCTGCACCCTCCTGACTTCACCTTCTCCTTCTCCTTCTTCTGCTTCTGCTGATTCACCCTGCTCACTTCACCTTCTCCTTCTCCTTCTTCTGCTTCTTCTGATTCACCCTCCAGACTTCACCTTCTCCTTCTCCTTCTTCTACTGCTTCTGCTTCACCCTCCAGACTTCACCTGCTCCTTCTCCTTCTTCTACTTCCTCTGATTCATCCTCCTGACGTCACCTTCTCCTTCTCCTTCTTCTGCTTCCTCTGATTCACCCTCCAGACTTCACCTTCTCCTTCTCCTTCTTCGGCTTCTTCTGATTCACCCTCCAGACTTCACCTTCTCCTTCTTTTTCTTCTGCTTCTTCTGATTCACCCTCCAGACTTCAACTTCTCCTTCTCCTTTTTCTACTTCTTCTGATTCACCCTCCTGACTTCACCTTCTCCTTCTCCTTCTTCTACTTCTTCTGATTCACCCTCCAGACTTCACCTTCTCCTTCTCCTTCTTCTGCTTCTTCTGATTCACCCTCCAGACTTCACCTTCTCCTTCTCCTTCTTCTACTTCTTCTGATTCGCGCTCCAGACTTCACCTTCTTCTTCTCCTTCTTCTACTTCTTCTGATTCACCCTCCTGACTTCACCTTCTCCTTCTCCTTCTTCTGCTTCTTCTGATTCACCCTCCAGACTTCACCTTCTCTTCTCCTTCTTCTACTTCTTCTGATTCACCCTCCTGACTTCACCTTCTCCTTCTCCTTCTCCTGCTTCTTCTGATTCACCCTCCTCACTTCACCTTCTCCTTCTCCTTCTTATACTTCTTCTGATTCACCCTCCAGACTTCACCTTCTCCTTCTCCTTCTTCTACTTCTTCTGCTTCACCCTCCAGACTTCACCTTCTCCTTCTCCTTCTTGTACTTCTTCTGATTCACCCTCCAGACTTCACCTTCTCCTTCTCCTTCTTCTGCTTCTTCAGATTCACCCTCCTGACTTCACCTTCTCCTTCTCCTTCTCCTGCTTCTTCTGATTCACCCTCCAGACTTCACCTTCTCCTTCTCCTTCTTCTGCTTCTTCTGATTCACCCTCCAGACTTCAGCTTCTCCTTCTCCTTCTTCTACTTCTTCTGATTCACCCTCCAGACTTCACCTTCTCCTTCTCCTTCTTCTGCTTCTTCTGATTCACCCTCCTGACTTCACCTTCTCCTTCTCCTTCTTCTGCTTCTTCTGCTTCACCCTGCTGACTTCACCTTCGCCTTCTCCTTCTTCTAATTCTTCTGATTCACCCTCCAGACTTCACCTTCTCCTTCTCCTTCTTCTCCTTCTTCTGATTCACCCTCAAGACTTCCCCTTCTCCTTCTCCTTCTTCTGCTTCCACTGATTCACCATCCTGTCTTCATCTCCTCCTTCTCCTTCTTCTACTTCTTCTGAGTCACCCTCCTGACTTCACCTTCTCCTTCTCCTTCTTCTGCTTCTTCTGATTCACCCTCCAGACTTCACATTCTCCTTCTCCTTCTTCTGCTTCTTCTGATTCACCCTCCAGACTTCACCTTCTCCTTCTCCTTCTTCTGCTTCTTCTGATTCACCCTCCAGACTTCACATTCTCCTTCTCCTTCTTCTGCTTCTTCTGATTCACCCTCCAGACTTCACCTTCTCCTTCTCCTTCTTCTGCTTTCTCTGATTCACCTTCCTGACTTCACCTTCTCCTTCTCCGTCTTCTACTTCTTCTGATTCACCCTCCTGACTTCACCTTCTCCTTCTCCTTCTTGTACTTCTTCTGATTCACCCTCCTGACTTCACCTTCTCCTTCTCCTTCTTCTACCTCTTCTGATTCACCCTCCAGACTTCACCTTCTCCTTCTCCTTCTTCTGCTTCTTCTGATTCACCCTCCAGACTTCACCTTCTCCTTCTCCTTCTTCTACTTCTTCTGTTTCACCCTCCAGACTTCAGCTTCTCCTTCTCCTTCTTCTACTTCTTATGCTGCACCCTCCTGACTTCACCTTCTCCTTCTCCTTCTTCTGCTTCTGCTGATTCACCCTGCTGACTTCACCTTCTCCTTCTCCTTCTTCTGCTTCTTCTGATTCACCCTCCAGACTTCTCCTTCTCCTTCTCCTTCTTCTACTGCTTCTGCTTCACACTCCAGACTTCACCTTCTCCTTCTCCTTCTTCTACTTCTTCTGATTCACCCTCCTGACGTCACCTTCCCCTTCTCCTTCTTCTGCTTCCTCTGATTCACCCTCCAGACTTCACCTTCTCCTTCTCCTTCTTCTACTTCTTCTTTTTCACCCTCCAGACTTCACCTTCTCCTTCTCCTTCTTCTACTTCTTCAGATTCACCTTCCAGAATTCTCCTTCTCCTTCTCCTTCTTCTACTTCTTCTGATTCACCCTCCTGACTTCACCTTCTCCTTCTCCTCCCTCTACTTCTTCTGCTTCTCCCTCCAGACTTCACCATCTCTTTCTCCTTCTTCTACTTCTTGTGATTCACCCTCCAGACTTCACCTTCTCCTTCTCCTTCGTCTGCTTCTTCTGATTCACCCTCCTGACTTCACCTTCTCCTTCTCCTTCTTCTGCTTCTTCTGATTCACCCTCCAGACTTCACCTTCTCCTTCTACTTATTCTGCTTCTTCTGATTCACCCTCCAGACTTCAGCTTCTCCTTCTCCTTCTTCTACATCTTCTGATTCACCCTCCAGACTTCACCTTCTCCTTCTCCTTCTTCTGCTTCTTCTGATTCACCCTCCTGACTTCACCCTCTCCTTCTCCTTCTTCTGCTTCTTCTGCTTCACCCTCCTGACTTCATCTTCGCCTTCTCCTTCATCTGCTTCTTCTGATTCACCCTCCAGACTTCACCTTCTCCTTCTCCTTCTTCTCCTTCTTCTGATTCACCCTCAAGACTTCACCTTCTCCTTCTCCTTCTTCTGCTTCCTCTGATTCACCCTGCTGACTTCACCCTCTCCTTCTCCTTCTTCTACTTCTTCTGATTCACCCTCCTGACTTCACCATCTCCTTCTCCTTCTTGTACTTCTTCTGATTCACCCTCCAGACTTCACCTTCTCCTTCTCCTTCTTCTGCTTCTTCAGATTCACCCTCCTGACTTCACCTTCTCCTTCTCCTTCTTCTGCTTCTTCTGATTCACCCTCCAGACTTCAGCTTCTCCCTCTCCTTCTTCTACTTCTTCTGATTCACCCTCCAGACTTCACCTTCTCCTTCTCCTTCTTCTGCTTCTTCTGATTCACCCTCCTGACTTCACCTTCTCCTTCTCCTTCTTCTGCTTCTTCTGCTTCACCCTGCTGACTTCACCTTCGCCTTCTCCTTCTTCTAATTCTTCTGATTCACCCTCCAGACTTCACCTTCTCCTTCTCCTTCTTCTCCTTCTTCTGATTCACCCTCAAGACTTCCCCTTCTCCTTCTCCTTCTTCTGCTTCCACTGATTCACCATCCTGTCTTCATCTCCTCCTTCTCCTTCTTCTACTTCTTCTGATTCACCCTCCTGACTTCACCTTCTCCTTCTCCTTCTTCTGCTTCTTCTGATTCACCCTCCAGACTTCACATTCTCCTTCTCCTTCTTCTGCTTCTTCTGATTCACCCTTCAGACTTCACCTTCTCCTTCTCCTTCTTCTGCTTCTTCTGATTCACCCTCCAGACTTCACCTTCTCCTTCTCCTTCTTCTGCTTCTTCTGATTCACCCTCCAGACTTCACCTTCTCCTTCTCCTTCTTCTGCTTTCTCTGATTCACCTTCCTGACTTCACCTTCTGCTTCTCCGTCTTCTACTTCTTCTGATTCACCCTCCTGACTTCACCTTCTCCTTCTCCTTCTTGTACTTCTTCTGATTCACCCTCCTGACCTCACCTTCTCCTTCTCCTTCTTCTACCTCTTCTGATTCACCCTCCAGACTTCACCTTCTCCTTCTCCTTGTTCTGCTTCTTCTGATTCACCCTCCAGACTTCACCTTCTCCTTCTCCTTCTTCTACTTCTTCTGCTTCACCCTCCAGACTTCAGCTTCTCCTTCTCCTTCTTGTACTTCTTATGCTGCAACCTCCTGACTTCACCTTCTCCTTCTCCTACTTCTACTTCTTCTGATTCACCCTCCTGACTTCACCTTCTCCTTCTCCTCCCTCTACTTCTTCTGCTTCTCCCTCCAGACTTCACCATCTCCTTCTCCTTCTTCTACTTCTTCTGATTCACCGTCCAGACTTCACCTTCTCCTTCTCCTTCGTCTGCTTCTTCTGATTCACCCTCCTGACTTCACCTTCTCCTTCTCCTTCTTCTGCTTCTTCTGATTCACCCTCCAGACTTCACCTTCTCCTTCTCCTTCTTCTGCTTCTGCTGATTCACCCTGCTGACTTCACCTTCTCCTTCTCCTTCTTCTGCTTCTTCTGATTCACCCTCCAGACTTCTCCTTCTCCTTCTCCTTCTTCTACTGCTTCTGCTTCACACTCCAGACTTCACCTTCTCCTTCTCCTTCTTCTACTTCTTCTGATTCACCCTCCTGACGTCACCTTCCCCTTCTCCTTCTTCTGCTTCCTCTGATTCACCCTCCAGACATCACCTTCTCCTTCTCCTTCTTCTACTTCTTCTTTTTCACCCTCCAGACTTCACCTTCTCCTTCTCCTTCTTCTACTTCTTCAGATTCACCTTCCAGAATTCTCCTTCTCCTTCTCCTTCTTCTACTTCTTCTGATTCACCCTCCTGACTTCACCTTCTCCTTCTCCTCCCTCTACTTCTTCTGCTTCTCCCTCCAGACTTCACCATCTCTTTCTCCTTCTTCTACTTCTTGTGATTCACCCTCCAGACTTCACCTTCTCCTTCTCCTTCGTCTGCTTCTTCTGATTCACCCTCCTGACTTCACCTTCTCCTTCTCCTTCTTCTGCTTCTTCTGATTCACCCTCCAGACTTCACCTTCTCCTTCTACTTATTCTGCTTCTTCTGATTCACCCTCCAGACTTCAGCTTCTCCTTCTCCTTCTTCTACATCTTCTGATTCACCCTCCAGACTTCACCTTCTCCTTCTCCTTCTTCTGCTTCTTCTGATTCACCCTCCTGACTTCACCCTCTCCTTCTCCTTCTTCTGCTTCTTCTGCTTCACCCTCCTGACTTCATCTTCGCCTTCTCCTTCATCTGCTTCTTCTGATTCACCCTCCAGACTTCACCTTCTCCTTCTCCTTCTTCTCCTTCTTCTGATTCACCCTCAAGACTTCACCTTCTCCTTCTCCTTCTTCTGCTTCCTCTGATTCACCCTGCTGACTTCACCCTCTCCTTCTCCTTCTTCTACTTCTTCTGATTCACCCTCCTGACTTCACCATCTCCTTCTCCTTCTTGTACTTCTTCTGATTCACCCTCCAGACTTCACCTTCTCCTTCTCCTTCTTCTGCTTCTTCAGATTCACCCTCCTGACTTCACCTTCTCCTTCTCCTTCTTCTGCTTCTTCTGATTCACCCTCCAGACTTCAGCTTCTCCCTCTCCTTCTTCTACTTCTTCTGATTCACCCTCCAGACTTCACCTTCTCCTTCTCCTTCTTCTGCTTCTTCTGATTCACCCTCCTGACTTCACCTTCTCCTTCTCCTTCTTCTGCTTCTTCTGCTTCACCCTGCTGACTTCACCTTCGCCTTCTCCTTCTTCTAATTCTTCTGATTCACCCTCCAGACTTCACCTTCTCCTTCTCCTTCTTCTCCTTCTTCTGATTCACCCTCAAGACTTCCCCTTCTCCTTCTCCTTCTTCTGCTTCCAGTGATTCACCATCCTGTCTTCATCTCCTCCTTCTCCTTCTTCTACTTCTTCTGATTCACCCTCCTGACTTCACCTTCTCCTTCTCCTTATTCTGCTTCTTCTGATTCACCCTCCAGACTTCACATTCTCCTTCTCCTTCTTCTGCTTCTTCTGATTCACCCTTCAGACTTCACCTTCTCCTTCTCCTTCTTCTGCTTCTTCTGATTCACCCTCCAGACTTCACCTTCTCCTTCTCCTTCTTCTGCTTCTTCTGATTCACCCTCCAGACTTCACCTTCTCCTTCTCCTTCTTCTGCTTTCTCTGATTCACCTTCCTGACTTCACCTTCTGCTTCTCCGTCTTCTACTTCTTCTGATTCACCCTCCTGACTTCACCTTCTCCTTCTCCTTCTTGTACTTCTTCTGATTCACCCTCCTGACCTCACCTTCTCCTTCTCCTTCTTCTACCTCTTCTGATTCACCCTCCAGACTTCACCTTCTCCTTCTCCTTGTTCTGCTTCTTCTGATTCACCCTCCAGACTTCACCTTCTCCTTCTCCTTCTTCTACTTCTTCTGCTTCACCCTCCAGACTTCAGCTTCTCCTTCTCCTTCTTGTACTTCTTATGCTGCAACCTCCTGACTTCACCTTCTCCTTCTCCTACTTCTACTTCTTCTGATTCACCCTCCTGACTTCACCTTCTCCTTCTCCTCCCTCTACTTCTTCTGCTTCTCCCTCCAGACTTCACCATCTCCTTCTCCTTCTTCTACTTCTTCTGATTCACCCTCCAGACTTCACCTTCTCCTTCTCCTTCGTCTGCTTCTTCTGATTCACCCTCCTGACTTCACCTTCTCCTTCTCCTTCTTCTGCTTCTTCTGATTCACCCTCCAGACTTCACCTTCTCCTTCTCCTTCTTCTGCTTCTTCTGATTCACCCTCCAGACTTCAGCTTCTCCTTCTCCTTCTTCTACATCTTCTGATTCACCCTCCAGACTTCACCTTCTCCTTCTCCTTCTTCTGCTTCTTCTGATTCACCCTCCTGACTTCACCCTCTCCTTCTCCTTCTTCTGCTTCTTCTGATTCACCCTCCTGACTTCACCTTCGCCTTCTCCTTCTTCTACTTCTTCTGATTCACCCTCCAGACTTCACCTTCTCCTTCTCCTTCTTCTCCTTCTTCTGATTCACCCTCAAGACTTCACCTTCTCCTTCTCCTTCTTCTGCTTCCTCTGATTCACCCTGCTGACTTCACCTTCTCCTTCTCCTTCTTCTGCTTCTTCTGATTCACCCTCCAGACTTCACCTTCTCCTTCTCCTTCTTCTGCTTCTTCTGATTCACCCTCCAGACTTTACCTTCTCCTTCTCCTTCTTCTGCTTCTTCTGATTCACCCTCCTGAATTCACCTTCGCCTTCTCCTTCTTCTACTTCTTCTGATTCACCCTCCAGACTTCACCTTCTCCTTCTCCTTCTTCTCCTTCTTCTGATTCACCCTCAAGACTTCACCTTCTCCTTCTCCTTCTTCTGCTTCCTCTGATTCACCCTCCTGACTTCAACTTCTCCTTCTCCTTCTTCTACTTCTTCTGATTCACCCTCCTGACTTCACCTTCTCCTTCTCCTTATTCTGCTTCTTCTGATTCACCCTCCAGACTTCACATTCTCCTTCTCCTTCTTCTGCTTCTTCTGATTCACCCTCCAGACTTCACCTTCTCCTTCTCCTTCTTCTGCTTCTTCTGATTCACCCTCCAGACTTCACCTTCTTCTTCTCCTTCTTCTGCTTCTTCTGATTCACCCTCCTGACTTCACCTTCTCCTTCTCCTTCTGCTTTCTCTGATTCACCCTCCTGACTTCACCATCTCCTTCTCCTTCTTCTACTTCTTCTGATTCACCCTCCTGACTTCACCTTCTCCTTCTCCTTCTTGTACTTCTTCTGATTCACCCTCCTGACTTCACCTTCTCCTTCTCCTTGTTCTACCTCTTCCGATTCACCCTCCAGACTTCACCTTCTCCTTCTCCTTCTTCTACTTCTTCTGCTTCACCCTCCAGACTTCAGCTTCTCCTTCTCCTTCTTCCACTTCTTCTGCTGCACCCTCCTGACTTCACCTTCTCCTTCTCCTTCTTCTGCTTCTGCTGATTCACCCTGCTGACTTCACCTTCTCCTTCTCCTTCTTCTGCTTCTTCTGATTCACCCTCCAGACTTCACCTTCTCCTTCTCCTTCTTCTACTGCTTCTGCTTGACCCTCCAGACTTCACCTGCTCCTTCTCCTTCTTCTACTTCCTCTGATTCATCCTCCTGACGTCACCTTCTCCTTCTCCTTCTTCTGCTTCCTCTGATTCACCCTCCAGACTTCACCTTCTCCTTCTCCTTCTTCGGCTTCTTCTGATTCACCCTCCAGACTTTACCTTCTCCTTCTTTTTCTTCTGCTTCTTCTGATTCACCCTCCAGACTTCAACTTCTCCTTCTCCTTTTTCTACTTCTTCTGATTCACCCTCCTGACTTCACCTTCTCCTTCTCCTTCTTCTACTTCTTCTGATTCACCCTCCAGACTTCACCTTCTCCTTCTCCTTCTTCTGCTTCTTCTGATTCACCCTCCAGACTTCACCTTCTCCTTCTCCTTCTTCTACTTCTTCTGATTCGCGCTCCAGACTTCACCTTCTTCTTCTCCTTCTTCTACTTCTTCTGATTCACCCTCCTGACTTCACCTTCTCCTTCTCCTTCTTCTGCTTCTTCTGATTCACCCTCCAGACTTCACCTTCTCCTTCTCCTTCTTCTACTTCTTCTGATTCACCCTCCTGACTTCACCTTCTCCTTCTCCTTCTCCTGCTTCTTCTGATTCACCCTCCTCACTTCACCTTCTCCTTCTCCTTCTTATACTTCTTCTGATTCACCCTCCAGACTTCACCTTCTCCTTCTCCTTCTTCTACTTCTTCTGCTTCACCCTCCAGACTTCACCTTCTCCTTCTCCTTCTTCTGCTTCTTCTGATTCACCCTCCAGACTTCACCTTCTCCTTCTCCTTCTTCTACTTCTTCTGATTCACCCTCCTGACTTCACCTTCTCCTTCTCCTTCTTCTGCTTCTTCTGATTCACCCTCGAGACTTCACCTTCTCCTTCTCCTTCTTCTGCTTCTTCTGCTTCACCCTCCAGACTTCACCTTCTCCTGCTCCTTCTTCTGCTTCTTCTGATTCACCCTCCAGACTTCAACTTCTCCTTCTTCTACTTCTTCTGATTCACCCTCCAGATTTCACCTTCTCCTTCTCCTTTTCCTGCTTCTTCTGATTCACCCTCCAGACTTCACCTTCTCCTTCTCCTTCTTCTACTTCTTCTGATTCACACTCCTGACTTCATCTTCTCCTTCTCCTTCTTCTACTTCTTCTGCTTCACCCTCCAGACTTCACCTTCTCCTTCTCCTTCTTCTGCTTCTTCTGATTCACCCTCCAGA
Organism: Somniosus microcephalus; assembly: GCF_052327205.1. NCBI lineage: Eukaryota > Metazoa > Chordata > Chondrichthyes > Squaliformes > Somniosidae > Somniosus > Somniosus microcephalus. The sequence continues at coordinate 104,814 of NW_028225473.1, forward strand.
CTTCACCTTCTCCTTCTCCCTCTTCTACTTCTTCTGATTCACCCTCCAGACTTCACCTTCTCCATCTCCTTCTTCTGCTTCTTCTGATTCACCCTCCAGACTTCACCTTCTCCTTCTCCTTCTTCTGCTTCTTCTGATTCACCCTCCTGACTTCACTTTCTCCTTCTCCTTCTTCGACTTCTTCTGCTTCACCCTCCAGACTTCACCTTCTCCTTCTCCTTCTTCTGCTTCTTCTGATTCACCCTCCTGACTTCACCTTCTCCTTCTCCTTCTTCTGCTTCTTCTGATTCTCCCTCCTGACTTCACATTCTCCTTCTCCTTCTTCTGCTTCTTCTGATTCACCCTCCAGACTTCACCTTCTCCTTCTCCTTCTTCTGCTTCTTCTGATTCACCCTCGTGACTTCACCTTCTCCTTCTCCTTCTTCTGCTTCTTCTGATTCACCCTCCAGACTTCACCTTCTCCTTCTCCTTCTTCTACTTCTTCTTATTCACCCTCCAGACTTCACCTTCTCCATCTCCTTCTTCTGCTTCTTCTGATTCACCCTCCAGACTTCACCTTCTCCTTCTCCTTCTTCTCCTCCTGCTGATTCACACTCCAGACTTCACATTCTCCTTCTCCTTCTTCTGCTTCTTATGATTCACCCTTCAGACTTCACCTTCTCCATCTCCTTCTTCTGCTTCTTCTGATTCACCCTCCAGACTTCACCTTCTCCTTCTCCTTCTTCAGCTTCTTCTGATTCACCCTCCAGACTTCACCTTCTCCTTCTCCTTCTTCTACTTCTTCTGATTCACCCTCCTGGCTTCACGTTCTCCTTCTCCTTCTTCTGCTTCTTCTGATTCACCCTCCTGACTTCACCTTCTCCTTCTCCTTCTTCTGCTTCTTCTGATTCACCCTCCTGACTTCACCTTCTCCTTCTCCTTCTTCTACTTCTTCTGCTTCACCCTCCAGACATCACCTTCTCCTTCTCCTTCTTCTACTTCTTCTGCTTCTCCCTCCACACTTCACCTTCTCCTTCTTCTTCTTCTACTTCTTCTGATTCACCCTCCAGACTTCACCTTCTCCTTCTCCTTCTTCTGCTTCTTCTGATTCACCCTCCAGACTTCACCTTCTCCTTCTTCTTCTACTTCTTCTGATTCGCCCTCCAGACTTCACCTTCTCCTTCTCCATCTTCTGCTTCTTCTGATTCACCCTCCAGACTTCACCTTCTCCTTCTCCTTCTTCTGCTTCTTCTGATTCACCCTCCTGACTTCACCCTCTCCTTCTCCTTCTTCTGCTTCTTCTGCTTCACCCTCCTGACTTCACCTTCGCCTTCTCCTTCTTCTACTTCTTCTGATTCACCCTCCAGACTTCACCTTCTCCTTCTCCTTCTTCTCCATCTTCTGATTCACCCTCAAGACTTCACCTTCTCCTTCTCCTTCTTCTGCTTCCTCTGATTCACCCTCCTGACTTCACCTTCTCCTTCTCCTTCTTCTACTTCTTCTGATTCACCCTCCTGACTTCACCTTCTCCTTCTCCTTCTTCTGCTTCTTCTGATTCACCCTCCAGACTTCACCTTCTCCTTCTCCTTCTTCTGCTTCTTCTGATTCACCCTCCAGACTTCACCTTCTTCTTCTCCTTCTTCTGCTTCTTCTGATTCACCCTCCTGACTTCACCTTCTCCTTCTCCTTCTTCTGCTTTCTCTGATTCACCCTCCTGACTTCACCATCTCCTTCTCCTTGTTCTACCTCTTCTGATTCACCCTCCAGACTTCACCTTCTCCTTCTCCTTCTTCTACTTCTTCTGCTTCACCCTCCAGACTTCAGCTTCTCCTTCTCCTTCTTCTACTTCTTCTGCTGCACCCTCCTGACTTCACCTTCTCCTTCTCCTTCTTCTGCTTCTGCTGATTCACCCTGCTGACTTCACCTTCTCCTTCTCCTTCTTCTGCTTCTTCTGATTCACCCTCCAGACTTCACCTTCTCCTTCTCCTTCTTCTACTGCTTCTGCTTCACCCTCCAGACTTCACCTGCTCCTTCTCCTTCTTCTACTTCCTCTGATTCACCCTCCTGACGTCACCTTCTCCTTCTCCTTCTTCTGCTTCCTCTGATTCACCCTCCAGACTTCACCTTCTCCTTCTCCTTCTTCGGCTTCTTCTGATTCACCCTCCAGACTTCACCTTCTCCTTCACTTTCTTCTGCTTCTTCTGATTCACCCTCCAGACTTCAACTTCTCCTTCTCCTTTTTCTACTTCTTCTGATTCACCCTCCTGACTTCACCTTCTCCTTCTCCTTCTTCTACTTCTTCTGATTCACCCTCCAGACTTCACCTTCTCCTTCTCCTTCTTCTGCTTCTTCTGATTCACCCTCCAGACTTCACCTTCTCCTTCTCCTTCTTCTACTTCTTCTGATTCGCGCTCCAGACTTCACCTTCTTCTTCTCCTTCTTCTACTTCTTCTGATTCACCCTCCTGACTTCACCTTCTCCTTCTCCTTCTTCTGCTTCTTCTGATTCACCCTCCAGACTTCACCTTCTCCTTCTCCTTCTTCTACTTCTTCTCATTCACCCTCCTGACTTCACCTTCTCCTTCTCCTTCTCCTGCTTCTTCTGATTCACCTTCCTCACTTCACCTTCTCCTTCTCCTTCTTCTACTTCTTCTGATTCACCCTCCAGACTTCACCTTCTCCTTCTCCTTCTTCTACCTCTTCTGATTCACCCTCCAGACTTCACCTTCTCCTTCTCCTTGTTCTGCTTCTTCTGATTCACCCTCCAGACTTCACCTTCTCCTTCTCCTTCTTCTACTTCTTCTGCTTCACCCTCCAGACTTCAGCTTCTCCTTCTCCTTCTTGTACTTCTTATGCTGCAACCTCCTGACTTCACCTTCTCCTTCTCCTACTTCTACTTCTTCTGATTCACCCTCCTGACTTCACCTTCTCCTTCTCCTCCCTCTACTTCTTCTGCTTCTCCCTCCAGACTTCACCATCTCCTTCTCCTTCTTCTACTTCTTCTGATTCACCCTCCAGACTTCACCTTCTCCTTCTCCTTCGTCTGCTTCTTCTGATTCACCCTCCTGACTTCACCTTCTCCTTCTCCTTCTTCTGCTTCTTCTGATTCACCCTCCAGACTTCACCTTCTCCTTCTCCTTCTTCTGCTTCTTCTGATTCACCCTCCAGACTTCAGCTTCTCCTTCTCCTTCTTCTACATCTTCTGATTCACCCTCCAGACTTCACCTTCTCCTTCTCCTTCTTCTGCTTCTTCTGATTCACCCTCCTGACTTCACCCTCTCCTTCTCCTTCTTCTGCTTCTTCTGATTCACCCTCCTGACTTCACCTTCGCCTTCTCCTTCTTCTACTTCTTCTGATTCACCCTCCAGACTTCACCTTCTCCTTCTCCTTCTTCTCCTTCTTCTGATTCACCCTCAAGACTTCACCTTCTCCTTCTCCTTCTTCTGCTTCCTCTGATTCACCCTGCTGACTTCACCTTCTCCTTCTCCTTCTTCTGCTTCTTCTGATTCACCCTCCAGACTTCACCTTCTCCTTCTCCTTCTTCTGCTTCTTCTGATTCACCCTCCAGACTTTACCTTCTCCTTATCCTTCTTCTGCTTCTTCTGATTCACCCTCCTGAATTCACCTTCGCCTTCTCCTTCTTCTACTTCTTCTGATTCACCCTCCAGACTTCACCTTCTCCTTCTCCTTCTTCTCCTTCTTCTGATTCACCCTCAAGACTTCACCTTCTCCTTCTCCTTCTTCTGCTTCCTCTGATTCACCCTCCTGACTTCAACTTCTCCTTCTCCTTCTTCTACTTCTTCTGATTCACCCTCCTGACTTCACCTTCTCCTTCTCCTTATTCTGCTTCTTCTGATTCACCCTCCAGACTTCACATTCTCCTTCTCCTTCTTCTGCTTCTTCTGATTCACCCTCCAGACTTCACCTTCTCCTTCTCCTTCTTCTGCTTCTTCTGATTCACCCTCCAGACTTCACCTTCTTCTTCTCCTTCTTCTGCTTCTTCTGATTCACCCTCCTGACTTCACCTTCTCCTTCTCCTTCTGCTTTCTCTGATTCACCCTCCTGACTTCACCATCTCCTTCTCCTTCTTCTACTTCTTCTGATTCACCCTCCTGACTTCACCTTCTCCTTCTCCTTCTTGTACTTCTTCTGATTCACCCTCCTGACTTCACCTTCTCCTTCTCCTTGTTCTACCTCTTCCGATTCACCCTCCAGACTTCACCTTCTCCTTCTCCTTCTTCTACTTCTTCTGCTTCACCCTCCAGACTTCAGCTTCTCCTTCTCCTTCTTCCACTTCTTCTGCTGCACCCTCCTGACTTCACCTTCTCCTTCTCCTTCTTCTGCTTCTGCTGATTCACCCTGCTGACTTCACCTTCTCCTTCTCCTTCTTCTGCTTCTTCTGATTCACCCTCCAGACTTCACCTTCTCCTTCTCCTTCTTCTACTGCTTCTGCTTGACCCTCCAGACTTCACCTGCTCCTTCTCCTTCTTCTACTTCCTCTGATTCATCCTCCTGACGTCACCTTCTCCTTCTCCTTCTTCTGCTTCCTCTGATTCACCCTCCAGACTTCACCTTCTCCTTCTCCTTCTTCGGCTTCTTCTGACTCACCCTCCAGACTTTACCTTCTCCTTCTTTTTCTTCTGCTTCTTCTGATTCACCCTCCAGACTTCAACTTCTCCTTCTCCTTTTTCTACTTCTTCTGATTCACCCTCCTGACTTCACCTTCTCCTTCTCCTTCTTCTACTTCTTCTGATTCACCCTCCAGACTACACCTTCTCCTTCTCCTTCTTCTGCTTCTTCTGATTCACCCTCCAGACTTCACCTTCTCCTTCTCCTTCTTCTACTTCTTCTGATTCGCGCTCCAGACTTCACCTTCTTCTTCTCCTTCTTCTACTTCTTCTGATTCACCCTCCTGACTTCACCTTCTCCTTCTCCTTCTTCTGCTTCTTCTGATTCACCCTCCAGACTTCACCTTCTCCTTCTCCTTCTTCTACTTCTTCTGATTCACCCTCCTGACTTCACCTTCTCCTTCTCCTTCTCCTGCTTCTTCTGATTCACCCTCCTCACTTCACCTTCTCCTTCTCCTTCTTATACTTCTTCTGATTCACCCTCCAGACTTCACCTTCTCCTTCTCCTTCTTCTACTTCTTCTGCTTCACCCTCCAGACTTCACCTTCTCCTTCTCCTTCTTCTGCTTCTTCTGATTCACCCTCCAGACTTCACCTTCTCCTTCTCCTTCTTCTACTTCTTCTGATTCACCCTCCTGACTTCACCTTCTCCTTCTCCTTCTTCTGCTTCTTCTGATTCACCCTCGAGACTTCACCTTCTCCTTCTCCTTCTTCTGCTTCTTCTGCTTCACCCTCCAGACTTCACCTTCTCCTGCTCCTTCTTCTGCTTCTTCTGATTCACCCTCCAGACTTCAACTTCTCCTTCTTCTACTTCTTCTGATTCACCCTCCAGATTTCACCTTCTCCTTCTCCTTTTCCTGCTTCTTCTGATTCACCCTCCAGACTTCACCTTCTCCTTCTCCTTCTTCTACTTCTTCTGATTCACACTCCTGACTTCATCTTCTCCTTCTCCTTCTTCTACTTCTTCTGCTTCACCCTCCAGACTTCACCTTCTCCTTCTCCTTCTTCTGCTTCTTCTGATTCACCCTCCAGACTTCACCTTCTCCTTCTCCCTCTTCTACTTCTTCTGATTCACCCTCCAGACTTCACCTTCTCCATCTCCTTCTTCTGCTTCTTCTGATTCACCCTCCAGACTTCACCTTCTCCTTCTCCTTCTTCTGCTTCTTCTGATTCACCCTCCTGACTTCACTTTCTCCTTCTCCTTCTTCGACTTCTTCTGCTTCACCCTCCAGACTTCACCTTCTCCTTCTCCTTCTTCTGCTTCTTCTGATTCACCCTCCTGACTTCACCTTCTCCTTCTCCTTCTTCTGCTTCTTCTGATTCTCCCTCCTGACTTCACATTCTCCTTCTCCTTCTTCTGCTTCTTCTGATTCACCCTCCAGACTTCACCTTCTCCTTCTCCTTCTTCTGCTTCTTCTGATTCACCCTCGTGACTTCACCTTCTCCTTCTCCTTCTTCTGCTTCTTCTGATTCACCCTCCAGACTTCACCTTCTCCTTCTCCTTCTTCTACTTCTTCTTATTCACCCTCCAGACTTCACCTTCTCCATCTCCTTCTTCTGCTTCTTCTGATTCACCCTCCAGACTTCACCTTCTCCTTCTCCTTCTTCTCCTCCTGCTGATTCACACTCCAGACTTCACATTCTCCTTCTCCTTCTTCTGCTTCTTATGATTCACCCTTCAGACTTCACCTTCTCCATCTCCTTCTTCTGCTTCTTCTGATTCACCCTCCAGACTTCACCTTCTCCTTCTCCTTCTTCAGCTTCTTCTGATTCACCCTCCAGACTTCACCTTCTCCTTCTCCTTCTTCTACTTCTTCTGATTCACCCTCCTGGCTTCACGTTCTCCTTCTCCTTCTTCTGCTTCTTCTGATTCACCCTCCTGACTTCACCTTCTCCTTCTCCTTCTTCTGCTTCTTCTGATTCACCCTCCTGACTTCACCTTCTCCTTCTCCTTCTTCTACTTCTTCTGCTTCACCCTCCAGACATCACCTTCTCCTTCTCCTTCTTCTACTTCTTCTGCTTCTCCCTCCACACTTCACCTTCTCCTTCTTCTTCTTCTACTTCTTCTGATTCACCCTCCAGACTTCACCTTCTCCTTCTCCTTCTTCTGCTTCTTCTGATTCACCCTCCAGACTTCACCTTCTCCTTCTTCTTCTACTTCTTCTGATTCGCCCTCCAGACTTCACCTTCTCCTTCTCCATCTTCTGCTTCTTCTGATTCACCCTCCAGACTTCACCTTCTCCTTCTCCTTCTTCTGCTTCTTCTGATTCACCCTCCTGACTTCACCCTCTCCTTCTCCTTCTTCTGCTTCTTCTGCTTCACCCTCCTGACTTCACCTTCGCCTTCTCCTTCTTCTACTTCTTCTGATTCACCCTCCAGACTTCACCTTCTCCTTCTCCTTCTTCTCCATCTTCTGATTCACCCTCAAGACTTCACCTTCTCCTTCTCCTTCTTCTGCTTCCTCTGATTCACCCTCCTGACTTCACCTTCTCCTTCTCCTTCTTCTACTTCTTCTGATTCACCCTCCTGACTTCACCTTCTCCTTCTCCTTCTTCTGCTTCTTCTGATTCACCCTCCAGACTTCACCTTCTCCTTCTCCTTCTTCTGCTTCTTCTGATTCACCCTCCAGACTTCACCTTCTTCTTCTCCTTCTTCTGCTTCTTCTGATTCACCCTCCTGACTTCACCTTCTCCTTCTCCTTCTTCTGCTTTCTCTGATTCACCCTCCTGACTTCACCATCTCCTTCTCCTTGTTCTACCTCTTCTGATTCACCCTCCAGACTTCACCTTCTCCTTCTCCTTCTTCTACTTCTTCTGCTTCACCCTCCAGACTTCAGCTTCTCCTTCTCCTTCTTCTACTTCTTCTGCTGCACCCTCCTGACTTCACCTTCTCCTTCTCCTTCTTCTGCTTCTGCTGATTCACCCTGCTGACTTCACCTTCTCCTTCTCCTTCTTCTGCTTCTTCTGATTCACCCTCCAGACTTCACCTTCTCCTTCTCCTTCTTCTACTGCTTCTGCTTCACCCTCCAGACTTCACCTGCTCCTTCTCCTTCTTCTACTTCCTCTGATTCACCCTCCTGACGTCACCTTCTCCTTCTCCTTCTTCTGCTTCCTCTGATTCACCCTCCAGACTTCACCTTCTCCTTCTCCTTCTTCGGCTTCTTCTGATTCACCCTCCAGACTTCACCTTCTCCTTCACTTTCTTCTGCTTCTTCTGATTCACCCTCCAGACTTCAACTTCTCCTTCTCCTTTTTCTACTTCTTCTGATTCACCCTCCTGACTTCACCTTCTCCTTCTCCTTCTTCTACTTCTTCTGATTCACCCTCCAGACTTCACCTTCTCCTTCTCCTTCTTCTGCTTCTTCTGATTCACCCTCCAGACTTCACCTTCTCCTTCTCCTTCTTCTACTTCTTCTGATTCGCGCTCCAGACTTCACCTTCTTCTTCTCCTTCTTCTACTTCTTCTGATTCACCCTCCTGACTTCACCTTCTCCTTCTCCTTCTTCTGCTTCTTCTGATTCACCCTCCAGACTTCACCTTCTCCTTCTCCTTCTTCTACTTCTTCTCATTCACCCTCCTGACTTCACCTTCTCCTTCTCCTTCTCCTGCTTCTTCTGATTCACCTTCCTCACTTCACCTTCTCCTTCTCCTTCTTCTACTTCTTCTGATTCACCCTCCAGACTTCACCTTCTCCTTCTCCTTCTTCTACCTCTTCTGATTCACCCTCCAGACTTCACCTTCTCCTTCTCCTTGTTCTGCTTCTTCTGATTCACCCTCCAGACTTCACCTTCTCCTTCTCCTTCTTCTACTTCTTCTGCTTCACCCTCCAGACTTCAGCTTCTCCTTCTCCTTCTTGTACTTCTTATGCTGCAACCTCCTGACTTCACCTTCTCCTTCTCCTACTTCTACTTCTTCTGATTCACCCTCCTGACTTCACCTTCTCCTTCTCCTCCCTCTACTTCTTCTGCTTCTCCCTCCAGACTTCACCATCTCCTTCTCCTTCTTCTACTTCTTCTGATTCACCCTCCAGACTTCACCTTCTCCTTCTCCTTCGTCTGCTTCTTCTGATTCACCCTCCTGACTTCACCTTCTCCTTCTCCTTCTTCTGCTTCTTCTGATTCACCCTCCAGACTTCACCTTCTCCTTCTCCTTCTTCTGCTTCTTCTGATTCACCCTCCAGACTTCAGCTTCTCCTTCTCCTTCTTCTACATCTTCTGATTCACCCTCCAGACTTCACCTTCTCCTTCTCCTTCTTCTGCTTCTTCTGATTCACCCTCCTGACTTCACCCTCTCCTTCTCCTTCTTCTGCTTCTTCTGATTCACCCTCCTGACTTCACCTTCGCCTTCTCCTTCTTCTACTTCTTCTGATTCACCCTCCAGACTTCACCTTCTCCTTCTCCTTCTTCTCCTTCTTCTGATTCACCCTCAAGACTTCACCTTCTCCTTCTCCTTCTTCTGCTTCCTCTGATTCACCCTGCTGACTTCACCTTCTCCTTCTCCTTCTTCTGCTTCTTCTGATTCACCCTCCAGACTTCACCTTCTCCTTCTCCTTCTTCTGCTTCTTCTGATTCACCCTCCAGACTTTACCTTCTCCTTATCCTTCTTCTGCTTCTTCTGATTCACCCTCCTGAATTCACCTTCGCCTTCTCCTTCTTCTACTTCTTCTGATTCACCCTCCAGACTTCACCTTCTCCTTCTCCTTCTTCTCCTTCTTCTGATTCACCCTCAAGACTTCACCTTCTCCTTCTCCTTCTTCTGCTTCCTCTGATTCACCCTCCTGACTTCAACTTCTCCTTCTCCTTCTTCTACTTCTTCTGATTCACCCTCCTGACTTCACCTTCTCCTTCTCCTTATTCTGCTTCTTCTGATTCACCCTCCAGACTTCACATTCTCCTTCTCCTTCTTCTGCTTCTTCTGATTCACCCTCCAGACTTCACCTTCTCCTTCTCCTTCTTCTGCTTCTTCTGATTCACCCTCCAGACTTCACCTTCTTCTTCTCCTTCTTCTGCTTCTTCTGATTCACCCTCCTGACTTCACCTTCTCCTTCTCCTTCTGCTTTCTCTGATTCACCCTCCTGACTTCACCATCTCCTTCTCCTTCTTCTACTTCTTCTGATTCACCCTCCTGACTTCACCTTCTCCTTCTCCTTCTTGTACTTCTTCTGATTCACCCTCCTGACTTCACCTTCTCCTTCTCCTTGTTCTACCTCTTCCGATTCACCCTCCAGACTTCACCTTCTCCTTCTCCTTCTTCTACTTCTTCTGCTTCACCCTCCAGACTTCAGCTTCTCCTTCTCCTTCTTCCACTTCTTCTGCTGCACCCTCCTGACTTCACCTTCTCCTTCTCCTTCTTCTGCTTCTGCTGATTCACCCTGCTGACTTCACCTTCTCCTTCTCCTTCTTCTGCTTCTTCTGATTCACCCTCCAGACTTCACCTTCTCCTTCTCCTTCTTCTACTGCTTCTGCTTGACCCTCCAGACTTCACCTGCTCCTTCTCCTTCTTCTACTTCCTCTGATTCATCCTCCTGACGTCACCTTCTCCTTCTCCTTCTTCTGCTTCCTCTGATTCACCCTCCAGACTTCACCTTCTCCTTCTCCTTCTTCGGCTTCTTCTGACTCACCCTCCAGACTTTACCTTCTCCTTCTTTTTCTTCTGCTTCTTCTGATTCACCCTCCAGACTTCAACTTCTCCTTCTCCTTTTTCTACTTCTTCTGATTCACCCTCCTGACTTCACCTTCTCCTTCTCCTTCTTCTACTTCTTCTGATTCACCCTCCAGACTACACCTTCTCCTTCTCCTTCTTCTGCTTCTTCTGATTCACCCTCCAGACTTCACCTTCTCCTTCTCCTTCTTCTACTTCTTCTGATTCGCGCTCCAGACTTCACCTTCTTCTTCTCCTTCTTCTACTTCTTCTGATTCACCCTCCTGACTTCACCTTCTCCTTCTCCTTCTTCTGCTTCTTCTGATTCACCCTCCAGACTTCACCTTCTCCTTCTCCTTCTTCTACTTCTTCTGATTCACCCTCCTGACTTCACCTTCTCCTTCTCCTTCTCCTGCTTCTTCTGATTCACCCTCCTCACTTCACCTTCTCCTTCTCCTTCTTATACTTCTTCTGATTCACCCTCCAGACTTCACCTTCTCCTTCTCCTTCTTCTACTTCTTCTGCTTCACCCTCCAGACCACCTTCTCCTTCTCCTTCTTCTGCTTCTTCTGATTCACCCTCCAGACTTCACCTTCTCCTTCTCCTTCTTCTACTTCTTCTGATTCACCCTCCTGACTTCACCTTCTCCTTCTCCTTCTTCTGCTTCTTCTGATTCACCCTCGAGACTTCACCTTCTCCTTCTCCTTCTTCTGCTTCTTCTGCTTCACCCTCCAGACTTCACCTTCTCCTGCTCCTTCTTCTGCTTCTTCTGATTCACCCTCCAGACTTCAACTTCTCCTTCTTCTACTTCTTCTGATTCACCCTCCAGATTTCACCTTCTCCTTCTCCTTTTCCTGCTTCTTCTGATTCACCCTCCAGACTTCACCTTCTCCTTCTCCTTCTTCTACTTCTTCTGATTCACACTCCTGACTTCATCTTCTCCTTCTCCTTCTTCTACTTCTTCTGCTTCACCCTCCAGACTTCACCTTCTCCTTCTCCTTCTTCTGCTTCTTCTGATTCACCCTCCAGACTTCACCTTCTCCTTCTCCCTCTTCTACTTCTTCTGATTCACCCTCCAGACTTCACCTTCTCCATCTCCTTCTTCTGCTTCTTCTGATTCACCCTCCAGACTTCACCTTCTCCTTCTCCTTCTTCTGCTTCTTCTGATTCACCCTCCTGACTTCACTTTCTCCTTCTCCTTCTTCGACTTCTTCTGCTTCACCCTCCAGACTTCACCTTCTCCTTCTCCTTCTTCTGCTTCTTCTGATTCACCCTCCTGACTTCACCTTCTCCTTCTCCTTCTTCTGCTTCTTCTGATTCTCCCTCCTGACTTCACATTCTCCTTCTCCTTCTTCTGCTTCTTCTGATTCACCCTCCAGACTTCACCTTCTCCTTCTCCTTCTTCTGCTTCTTCTGATTCACCCTCGTGACTTCACCTTCTCCTTCTCCTTCTTCTGCTTCTTCTGATTCACCCTCCAGACTTCACCTTCTCCTTCTCCTTCTTCTACTTCTTCTTATTCACCCTCCAGACTTCACCTTCTCCATCTCCTTCTTCTGCTTCTTCTGATTCACCCTCCAGACTTCACCTTCTCCTTCTCCTTCTTCTCCTCCTGCTGATTCACACTCCAGACTTCACATTCTCCTTCTCCTTCTTCTGCTTCTTATGATTCACCCTTCAGACTTCACCTTCTCCATCTCCTTCTTCTGCTTCTTCTGATTCACCCTCCAGACTTCACCTTCTCCTTCTCCTTCTTCAGCTTCTTCTGATTCACCCTCCAGACTTCACCTTCTCCTTCTCCTTCTTCTACTTCTTCTGATTCACCCTCCTGGCTTCACGTTCTCCTTCTCCTTCTTCTGCTTCTTCTGATTCACCCTCCTGACTTCACCTTCTCCTTCTCCTTCTTCTGCTTCTTCTGATTCACCCTCCTGACTTCACCTTCTCCTTCTCCTTCTTCTACTTCTTCTGCTTCACCCTCCAGACATCACCTTCTCCTTCTCCTTCTTCTACTTCTTCTGCTTCTCCCTCCACACTTCACCTTCTCCTTCTTCTTCTTCTACTTCTTCTGATTCACCCTCCAGACTTCACCTTCTCCTTCTCCTTCTTCTGCTTCTTCTGATTCACCCTCCAGACTTCACCTTCTCCTTCTTCTTCTACTTCTTCTGATTCACCCTCCAGACTTCACCTTCTCCTTCTCCATCTTCTGCTTCTTCTGATTCACCCTCCAGACTTCACCTTCTCCTTCTCCTTCTTCTGCTTCTTCTGATTCACCCTCCTGACTTCACCCTCTCCTTCTCCTTCTTCTGCTTCTTCTGCTTCACCCTCCTGACTTCACCTTCGCCTTCTCCTTCTTCTACTTCTTCTGATTCACCCTCCAGACTTCACCTTCTCCTTCTCCTTCTTCTCCATCTTCTGATTCACCCTCAAGACTTCACCTTCTCCTTCTCCTTCTTCTGCTTCCTCTGATTCACCCTCCTGACTTCACCTTCTCCTTCTCCTTCTTCTACTTCTTCTGATTCACCCTCCTGACTTCACCTTCTCCTTCTCCTTCTTCTGCTTCTTCTGATTCACCCTCCAGACTTCACCTTCTCCTTCTCCTTCTTCTGCTTCTTCTGATTCACCCTCCAGACTTCACCTTCTTCTTCTCCTTCTTCTGCTTCTTCTGATTCACCCTCCTGACTTCACCTTCTCCTTCTCCTTCTTCTGCTTCTTCTGATTCACCCTCCTGACTTCACATTCTCCTTCTCCTTCTTCTGCTTCTTCTGATTCACCCTCCAGACTTCACCTTCTCCTTCTCCTTCTTCTGCTTCTTCTGATTCACCCTCGTGACTTCACCTTCTCCTTCTCCTTCTTCTGCTTCTTCTGATTCACCCTCCAGACTTCACCTTCTCCTTCTCCTTCTTCTACTTCTTCTTATTCACCCTCCAGACTTCACCTTCTCCATCTCCTTCTTCTGCTTCTTCTGATTCACCCTCCAGACTTCACCTTCTCCTTCTCCTTCTTCTCCTCCTGCTGATTCACACTCCAGACTTCACATTCTCCTTCTCCTTCTTCTGCTTCTTATGATTCACCCTTCAGACTTCACCTTCTCCATCTCCTTCTTCTGCTTCTTCTGATTCACCCTCCAGACTTCACCTTCTCCTTCTCCTTCTTCAGCTTCTTCTGATTCACCCTCCAGACTTCACCTTCTCCTTCTCCTTCTTCTACTTCTTCTGATTCACCCTCCTGGCTTCACGTTCTCCTTCTCCTTCTTCTGCTTCTTCTGATTCACCCTGCTGACTTCACCTTCTCCTTCTCCTTCTTCTGCTTCTTCTGATTCACCCTCCTGACTTCACCTTCTCCTTCTCCTTCTTCTACTTCTTCTGCTTCACCCTCCAGACTTCACCTTATCCTTCTCCTTCTTCTACTTCTTCTGCTTCTCCCTCCACACTTCACCTTCTCCTTCTTCTTCTTCTACTTCTTCTGATTCACCCTCCAGACTTCACCTTCTCCTTCTCCTTCTTCTGCTTCTTCTGATTCACCCTCCAGACTTCACCTTCTCCTTCTTCTTCTACTTCTTCTGATTCACCCTCCAGACTTCACCTTCTCCTTCTCCATCTTCTGCTTCTTCTGATTCACCCTCCAGACTTCACCTTCTCCTTCTCCTTCTTCTGCTTCTTCTGATTCACCCTCCTGACTTCACCCTCTCCTTCTCCTTCTTCTGCTTCTTCTGCTTCACCCTCCTGACTTCACCTTCGCCTTCTCCTTCTTCTACTTCTTCTGATTCACCCTCCAGACTTCACCTTCTCCTTCTCCTTCTTCTCCATCTTCTGATTCACCCTCAAGACTTCACCTTCTCCTTCTCCTTCTTCTGCTTCCTCTGATTCACCCTCCTGACTTCACCTTCTCCTTCTCCTTCTTCTACTTCTTCTGATTCACCCTCCAGACTTCACCTTCTCCTTCTCCTTCTTCTGCTTCTTCTGATTCACCCTCCAGACTTCACCTTCTCCTTCTCCTTCTTCTACTTCTTCTGATTCGCGCTCCAGACTTCACCTTCTTCTTCTCCTTCTTCTACTTCTTCTGATTCACCCTCCTGACTTCACCTTCTCCTTCTCCTTCTTCTGCTTCTTCTGATTCACCCTCCAGACTTCACCTTCTCCTTCTCCTTCTTCTACTTCTTCTGATTCACCCTCCTGACTTCACCTTCTCCTTCTCCTTCTCCTGCTTCTTCTGATTCACCTTCCTCACTTCACCTTCTCCTTCTCCTTCTTCTACTTCTTCTGATTCACCCTCCAGACTTCACCTTCTCCTTCTCCTTCTTCTACTTCTTCTGCTTCACCCTCCAGACTTCACCTTCTCCTTCTCCTTCTTCTGCTTCTTCTGATTCACCCTCCAGACTTCACCTTCTCCTTTTCCTTCTTCTACTTCTTCTGATTCACCCTCCAGACTTCACCTTCTCCTTCTCCTTCTTCTGCTTCTTCTGATTCACACTCCAGACTTCACCTTCTCCTTCTCCTTCTTCTACTTCTTCTTATTCACCCTCCAGACTTCACCTTCTCCATCTCCTTCTTCTGCTTCTTCTGATTCACCCTCCAGACTTCACCTTCTCCTTCTCCTTCTTCTCCTCCTTCTGATTCACACTCCAGACTTCACATTCTCCTTCTCCTTCTTCTGCTTCTTCTGATTCACCCTCCTGACTTCACATTCTCCTTCTCCTTCTTCTGCTTCTTCTGATTCACCCTCCAGACTTCACCTTCTCCTTCTCCTTCTTCTGCTTCTTCTGATTCACCCTCGTGACTTCACCTTCTCCTTCTCCTTCTTCTGCTTCTTCTGATTCACACTCCAGACTTCACCTTCTCCTTCTCCTTCTTCTACTTCTTCTTATTCACCCTCCAGACTTCACCTTCTCCATCTCCTTCTTCTGCTTCTTCTGATTCACCCTCCAGACTTCACCTTCTCCTTCTCCTTCTTCTCCTCCTTCTGATTCACACTCCAGACTTCACATTCTCCTTCTCCTTCTTCTGCTTCTTATGATTCACCCTTCAGACTTCACCTTCTCCATCTCCTTCTTCTGCTTCTTCTGATTCACCCTCCAGACTTCACCTTCTCCTTCTCCTTCTTCAGCTTCTTCTGATTCACCCTCCAGACTTCACCTTCTCCTTCTCCTTCTTCTACTTCTTCTGATTCACCCTCCTGGCTTCACCTTCTCCTTCTCCTTCTTCTGCTTCTTCTGATTCACCCTACTGACTTCACCTTCTCCTTCTCCTTCTTCTGCTTCTTCTGATTCACCCTCCTGACTTCACCTTCTCCTTCTCCTTCTTCTGCTTCTTCTGATTCACCCTCCTGACTTCACCTTCTCCTTCTCCTTCTTCTACTTCTTCTGCTTCACCCTCCAGACTTCACCTTCTCCTTCTCCTTCTTCTACTTCTTCTGATTCACCCTCCAGAATTCACCTTCTCCTTCTCCTTCTTCTGCTGCTTCTGATTCACCCTCCTGGCTTCACCTTCTCCTTCTCCTTCTTCTGCTTCTTCTGATTCACCCTACTGACTTCACCTTCTCCTTCTCCTTCTTCTGCTTCTTCTGATTCACCCTCCTGACTTCACCTTCTCCTTCTCCTTCTTCTACTTCTTCTGCTTCACCCTCCAGACTTCACCTTCTCCTTCTCCTTCTTCTACTTCTTCTGATTCACCCTCCAGACTTCACCTTCGCCTTCTCCTTCTTCTACTTCGGCATCTTCTGATTCACCATCCAGACTTCACCTTCTCCTTCTCCTTCTTCTGCTTCTTCTGATTCACCCTCCAGACTTCACCTTCTCCTTCTCCTTCCTCTGCTTCTTCTGATTCACCCTCCAGACTTCCCCTTCTCCTTCTCCTTCTTCTTCTTCTGCATCTTCTGATTCACCCTCCAGACTTCACCTTCTACTTCTCCTTCTTCTGCTTCTTCTGATTCTCCCTCCAAACTTCACCTTCTCCTTCTCCTTCTTCTACTTCTTCTGATTCACCCTCCAGACTTAACCTTCTCCTTCTCCTTCTTCTACTTCTTCTGATTCACCCTCCTGGCTTCACCTTCTCCTTCTCCTTCTTCTGCTTCTTCTGATTCACCCTCCAGACTTCAACTTCTCCTTCTCCTTTTTCTACTTCTTCTGATTCACCCTCCTGACTTCACCTTCTCCTTCTCCTTCTTCTACTTCTTCTGATTCACCCTCCAGACTTCACCTTCTCCTTCTCCTGCTTCTTCTGATTCACCCTCCTCACTTCACCTTCTCCTTCTCCTTCTTCTACTTCTTCTGATTCACCCTCCAGACTTAACCTTCTCCTTCTCCTTCTTCTACTTCTTCTGATTCACCCTCCTGGCTTCACCTTCTCCTTCTCCTTCTTCTGCTTCTTCTGATTCACCCTCCAGACTTCAACTTCTCCTTCTCCTTTTTCTACTTCTTCTGATTCACCTTCCAGACTTCACCTTCTCCTTCTCCTTCTTCTACTTCTTCTGCTTCACCCTCCAGACTTCACCTTCTCCTTCTCCTTCTTCTGCTTCTTCTGATTCACCCTCCAGACTTCACCTTCTCCTTCTCCTTCTTCTACTTCTTCTGATTCACCCTCCTGACTTCACCTTCTCCTTCTCCTTCTTCTGCTTCTTCTGATTCACCCTCGAGACTTCACCTTCTCCTTTTCCTTCTTCTGCTTCTTCTGCTTCACCCTCCAGACTTCACCTTCTCCTGCTCCTTCTTCTGCTTCTTCTGATTCACCCTCCAGACTTCACCTTCTCCTTCTTCTACTTCTTCTGATTCACCCTCCAGATTTCACCTTCTCCTTCTCCTTTTCCTGCTTCTTCTGATTCACCCTCCAGACTTCACCTTCTCCTTCCCCTTCTTCTACTTCTTCTGATTCACACTCCTGACTTCACCTTCTCCTTCTCCTTCTTCTACTTCTTCTGCTTCACCCTCCAGACTTCACCTTCTCCTTCTCCTTCTTCTGCTTCTTCTGATTCACCCTCCAGACTTCACCTTCTCCTTCTCCCTCTTCTACTTCTTCTGATTCACCCTCCAGCCTTCACCTTCTCCATCTCCTTCTTCTGCTTCTTCTGATTCACCCTCCAGACTTCACCTTCTACTTCTCCTTCTTCTGCTTCTTCTGATTCACCCTCCTGACTTCACTTTCTCCTTCTCCTTCTTCGACTTCTTCTGCTTCACCCTCCAGACTTCACCTTCTTCTTCTCCTTCTTCTGCTTCTTCTGATTCACCCTCCTGACTTCACCTTCTCCTTCTCCTTCTTCTGCTTCTTCTGATTCACCCTCCTGACTTCACATTCTCCTTCTCCTTCTTCTGCTTCTTCTGATTCACCCTCCAGACTTCACCTTCTCCTTCTCCTTCTTCTGCTTCTTCTGATTCACCCTCGTGACTTCACCTTCTCCTTCTCCTTCTTCTGCTTCTTCTGATTCACCCTCCAGACTTCACCTTCTCCTTCTCCTTCTTCTACTTCTTCTTATTCACCCTCCAGACTTCACCTTCTCCATCTCCTTCTTCTGCTTCTTCTGATTCACCCTCCAGACTTCACCTTCTCCTTCTCCTTCTTCTCCTCCTGCTGATTCACACTCCAGACTTCACATTCTCCTTCTCCTTCTTCTGCTTCTTATGATTCACCCTTCAGACTTCACCTTCTCCATCTCCTTCTTCTGCTTCTTCTGATTCACCCTCCAGACTTCACCTTCTCCTTCTCCTTCTTCAGCTTCTTCTGATTCACCCTCCAGACTTCACCTTCTCCTTCTCCTTCTTCTACTTCTTCTGATTCACCCTCCTGGCTTAACGTTCTCCTTCTCCTTCTTCTGCTTCTTCTGATTCACCCTGCTGACTTCACCTTCTCCTTCTCCTTCTTCTGCTTCTTCTGATTCACCCTCCTGACTTCACCTTCTCCTTCTCCTTCTTCTACTTCTTCTGCTTCACCCTCCAGACTTCACCTTCTCCTTCTCCTTCTTCTACTTCTTCTGCTTCTCCCTCCACACTTCACCTTCTCCTTCTTCTTCTTCTACTTCTTCTGATTCACCCTCCAGACTTCACCTTCTCCTTCTCCTTCTTCTGCTTCTTCTGATTCACCCTCCAGACTTCACCTTCTCCTTCTTCTTCTACTTCTTCTGATTCACCCTCCAGACTTCACCTTCTCCTTCTCCATCTTCTGCTTCTTCTGATTCACCCTCCAGACTTCACCTTCTCCTTCTCCTTCTTCTGCTTCTTCTGATTCACCCTCCTGACTTCACCCTCTCCTTCTCCTTCTTCTGCTTCTTCTGCTTCACCCTCCTGACTTCACCTTCGCCTTCTCCTTCTTCTACTTCTTCTGATTCACCCTCCAGACTTCACCTTCTCCTTCTCCTTCTTCTCCATCTTCTGATTCACCCTCAAGACTTCACCTTCTCCTTCTCCTTCTTCTGCTTCCTCTGATTCACCCTCCTGACTTCACCTTCTCCTTCTCCTTCTTCTACTTCTTCTGATTCACCCTCCTGACTTCACCTTCTCCTTCTCCTTCTTCTGCTTCTTCTGATTCACCCTCCAGACTTCACCTTCTCCTTCTCCTTCTTCTGCTTCTTCTGCTTCACCCTCCAGACTTCACCTTCTTCTTCTCCTTCTTCTGCTTCTTCTGGTTCACCCTCCTGACTTCACCTTCTCCTTCTCCTTCTTCTGCTTTCTCTGATTCACCCTCCTGACTTCACCATCTCCTTCTCCTTCTTCTACTCCTTCTGATTCACCCTCCTGACTTCACCTTCTCCTTCTCCTTCTTGTACTTCTTCTGATTCACCCTCCTGACTTCACCTTCTCCTTCTCCTTGTTCTACCTCTTCTGATTCACCCTCCAGACTTCACCTTCTCCTTCTCCTTCTTCTACTTCTTCTGCTTCACCCTCCAGACTTCAGCTTCTCCTTCTCCTTCTTCTACTTCTTCTGCTGCACCCTCCTGACTTCACCTTCTCCTTCTCCTTCTTCTGCTTCTGCTGATTCACCCTGCTGACTTCACCTTCTCCTTCTCCTTCTTCTGCTTCTTCTGATTCACCCTCCAGACTTCACCTTCTCCTTCTCCTTCTTCTACTGCTTCTGCTTCACCCTCCAGACTTCACCTGCTCCTTCTCCTTCTTCTACTTCCTCTGATTCACCCTCCTGACGTCACCTTCTCCTTCTCCTTCTTCTGCTTCCTCTGATTCACCCTCCAGACTTCACCTTCTCCTTCTCCTTCTTCGGCTTCTTCTGATTCACCCTCCAGACTTCACCTTCTCCTTCACTTTCTTCTGCTTCTTCTGATTCACCCTCCAGACTTCAACTTCTCCTTCTCCTTTTTCTACTTCTTCTGATTCACCCTCCTGACTTAACCTTCTCCTTCTCCTTCTTCTACTTCTTCTGATTCACCCTCCTGGCTTCACCTTCTCCTTCTCCTTCTTCTGCTTCTTCTGATTCACCCTCCAGACTTCAACTTCTCCTTCTCCTTTTTCTACTTCTTCTGATTCACCTTCCAGACTTCACCTTCTCCTTCTCCTTCTTCTACTTCTTCTGCTTCACCCTCCAGACTTCACCTTCTCCTTCTCCTTCTTCTGCTTCTTCTGATTCACCCTCCAGACTTCACCTTCTCCTTCTCCTTCTTCTACTTCTTCTGATTCACCCTCCTGACTTCACCTTCTCCTTCTCCTTCTTCTGCTTCTTCTGATTCACCCTCGAGACTTCACCTTCTCCTTTTCCTTCTTCTGCTTCTTCTGCTTCACCCTCCAGACTTCACCTTCTCCTGCTCCTTCTTCAGCTTCTTCTGATTCACCCTCCAGACTTCACCTTCTCCTTCTCCTTCTTCTACTTCTTCTGATTCACCCTCCTGGCTTAACGTTCTCCTTCTCCTTCTTCTGCTTCTTCTGATTCACCCTGCTGACTTCACCTTCTCCTTCTCCTTCTTCTGCTTCTTCTGATTCACCCTCCTGACTTCACCTTCTCCTTCTCCTTCTTCTACTTCTTCTGCTTCACCCTCCAGACTTCACCTTCTCCTTCTCCTTCTTCTACTTCTTCTGCTTCTCCCTCCACACTTCACCTTCTCCTTCTTCTTCTTCTACTTCTTCTGATTCACCCTCCAGACTTCACCTTCTCCTTCTCCTTCTTCTGCTTCTTCTGATTCACCCTCCAGACTTCACCTTCTCCTTCTTCTTCTACTTCTTCTGATTCACCCTCCAGACTTCACCTTCTCCTTCTCCATCTTCTGCTTCTTCTGATTCACCCTCCAGACTTCACCTTCTCCTTCTCCTTCTTCTGCTTCTTCTGATTCACCCTCCTGACTTCACCCTCTCCTTCTCCTTCTTCTGCTTCTTCTGCTTCACCCTCCTGACTTCACCTTCGCCTTCTCCTTCTTCTACTTCTTCTGATTCACCCTCCAGACTTCACCTTCTCCTTCTCCTTCTTCTCCATCTTCTGATTCACCCTCAAGACTTCACCTTCTCCTTCTCCTTCTTCTGCTTCCTCTGATTCACCCTCCTGACTTCACCTTCTCCTTCTCCTTCTTCTACTTCTTCTGATTCACCCTCCTGACTTCACCTTCTCCTTCTCCTTCTTCTGCTTCTTCTGATTCACCCTCCAGACTTCACCTTCTCCTTCTCCTTCTTCTGCTTCTTCTGCTTCACCCTCCAGACTTCACCTTCTTCTTCTCCTTCTTCTGCTTCTTCTGGTTCACCCTCCTGACTTCACCTTCTCCTTCTCCTTCTTCTGCTTTCTCTGATTCACCCTCCTGACTTCACCATCTCCTTCTCCTTCTTCTACTCCTTCTGATTCACCCTCCTGACTTCACCTTCTCCTTCTCCTTCTTGTACTTCTTCTGATTCACCCTCCTGACTTCACCTTCTCCTTCTCCTTGTTCTACCTCTTCTGATTCACCCTCCAGACTTCACCTTCTCCTTCTCCTTCTTCTACTTCTTCTGCTTCACCCTCCAGACTTCAGCTTCTCCTTCTCCTTCTTCTACTTCTTCTGCTGCACCCTCCTGACTTCACCTTCTCCTTCTCCTTCTTCTGCTTCTGCTGATTCACCCTGCTGACTTCACCTTCTCCTTCTCCTTCTTCTGCTTCTTCTGATTCACCCTCCAGACTTCACCTTCTCCTTCTCCTTCTTCTACTGCTTCTGCTTCACCCTCCAGACTTCACCTGCTCCTTCTCCTTCTTCTACTTCCTCTGATTCACCCTCCTGACGTCACCTTCTCCTTCTCCTTCTTCTGCTTCCTCTGATTCACCCTCCAGACTTCACCTTCTCCTTCTCCTTCTTCGGCTTCTTCTGATTCACCCTCCAGACTTCACCTTCTCCTTCACTTTCTTCTGCTTCTTCTGATTCACCCTCCAGACTTCAACTTCTCCTTCTCCTTTTTCTACTTCTTCTGATTCACCCTCCTGACTTAACCTTCTCCTTCTCCTTCTTCTACTTCTTCTGATTCACCCTCCTGGCTTCACCTTCTCCTTCTCCTTCTTCTGCTTCTTCTGATTCACCCTCCAGACTTCAACTTCTCCTTCTCCTTTTTCTACTTCTTCTGATTCACCTTCCAGACTTCACCTTCTCCTTCTCCTTCTTCTACTTCTTCTGCTTCACCCTCCAGACTTCACCTTCTCCTTCTCCTTCTTCTGCTTCTTCTGATTCACCCTCCAGACTTCACCTTCTCCTTCTCCTTCTTCTACTTCTTCTGATTCACCCTCCTGACTTCACCTTCTCCTTCTCCTTCTTCTGCTTCTTCTGATTCACCCTCGAGACTTCACCTTCTCCTTTTCCTTCTTCTGCTTCTTCTGCTTCACCCTCCAGACTTCACCTTCTCCTGCTCCTTCTTCTGCTTCTTCTGATTCACCCTCCAGACTTCACCTTCTCCTTCTTCTACTTCTTCTGATTCACCCTCCAGATTTCACCTTCTCCTTCTCCTTTTCCTGCTTCTTCTGATTCACCCTCCAGACTTCACCTTCTCCTTCCCCTTCTTCTACTTCTTCTGATTCACACTCCTGACTTCACCTTCTCCTTCTCCTTCTTCTACTTCTTCTGCTTCACCCTCCAGACTTCACCTTCTCCTTCTCCTTCTTCTGCTTCTTCTGATTCACCCTCCAGACTTCACCTTCTCCTTCTCCCTCTTCTACTTCTTCTGATTCACCCTCCAGCCTTCACCTTCTCCATCTCCTTCTTCTGCTTCTTCTGATTCACCCTCCAGACTTCACCTTCTACTTCTCCTTCTTCTGCTTCTTCTGTATCACCCTCCTGACTTCACTTTCTCCTTCTCCTTCTTCGACTTCTTCTGCTTCACCCTCCAGACTTCACCTTCTTCTTCTCCTTCTTCTGCTTCTTCTGATTCACCCTCCTGACTTCACCTTCTCCTTCTCCTTCTTCTGCTTCTTCTGATTCACCCTCCTGACTTCACATTCTCCTTCTCCTTCTTCTGCTTCTTCTGATTCACCCTCCAGACTTCACCTTCTCCTTCTCCTTCTTCTGCTTCTTCTGATTCACCCTCGTGACTTCACCTTCTCCTTCTCCTTCTTCTGCTTCTTCTGATTCACCCTCCAGACTTCACCTTCTCCTTCTCCTTCTTCTACTTCTTCTTATTCACCCTCCAGACTTCACCTTCTCCATCTCCTTCTTCTGCTTCTTCTGATTCACCCTCCAGACTTCACCTTCTCCTTCTCCTTCTTCTCCTCCTGCTGATTCACACTCCAGACTTCACATTCTCCTTCTCCTTCTTCTGCTTCTTATGATTCACCCTTCAGACTTCACCTTCTCCATCTCCTTCTTCTGCTTCTTCTGATTCACCCTCCAGACTTCACCTTCTCCTTCTCCTTCTTCAGCTTCTTCTGATTCACCCTCCAGACTTCACCTTCTCCTTCTCCTTCTTCTACTTCTTCTGATTCACCCTCCTGGCTTAACGTTCTCCTTCTCCTTCTTCTGCTTCTTCTGATTCACCCTGCTGACTTCACCTTCTCCTTCTCCTTCTTCTGCTTCTTCTGATTCACCCTCCTGACTTCACCTTCTCCTTCTCCTTCTTCTACTTCTTCTGCTTCACCCTCCAGACTTCACCTTCTCCTTCTCCTTCTTCTACTTCTTCTGCTTCTCCCTCCACACTTCACCTTCTCCTTCTTCTTCTTCTACTTCTTCTGATTCACCCTCCAGACTTCACCTTCTCCTTCTCCTTCTTCTGCTTCTTCTGATTCACCCTCCAGACTTCACCTTCTCCTTCTTCTTCTACTTCTTCTGATTCACCCTCCAGACTTCACCTTCTCCTTCTCCATCTTCTGCTTCTTCTGATTCACCCTCCAGACTTCACCTTCTCCTTCTCCTTCTTCTGCTTCTTCTGATTCACCCTCCTGACTTCACCCTCTCCTTCTCCTTCTTCTGCTTCTTCTGCTTCACCCTCCTGACTTCACCTTCGCCTTCTCCTTCTTCTACTTCTTCTGATTCACCCTCCAGACTTCACCTTCTCCTTCTCCTTCTTCTCCATCTTCTGATTCACCCTCAAGACTTCACCTTCTCCTTCTCCTTCTTCTGCTTCCTCTGATTCACCCTCCTGACTTCACCTTCTCCTTCTCCTTCTTCTACTTCTTCTGATTCACCCTCCTGACTTCACCTTCTCCTTCTCCTTCTTCTGCTTCTTCTGATTCACCCTCCAGACTTCACCTTCTCCTTCTCCTTCTTCTGCTTCTTCTGCTTCACCCTCCAGACTTCACCTTCTTCTTCTCCTTCTTCTGCTTCTTCTGGTTCACCCTCCTGACTTCACCTTCTCCTTCTCCTTCTTCTGCTTTCTCTGATTCACCCTCCTGACTTCACCATCTCCTTCTCCTTCTTCTACTCCTTCTGATTCACCCTCCTGACTTCACCTTCTCCTTCTCCTTCTTGTACTTCTTCTGATTCACCCTCCTGACTTCACCTTCTCCTTCTCCTTGTTCTACCTCTTCTGATTCACCCTCCAGACTTCACCTTCTCCTTCTCCTTCTTCTACTTCTTCTGCTTCACCCTCCAGACTTCAGCTTCTCCTTCTCCTTCTTCTACTTCTTCTGCTGCACCCTCCTGACTTCACCTTCTCCTTCTCCTTCTTCTGCTTCTGCTGATTCACCCTGCTGACTTCACCTTCTCCTTCTCCTTCTTCTGCTTCTTCTGATTCACCCTCCAGACTTCACCTTCTCCTTCTCCTTCTTCTACTGCTTCTGCTTCACCCTCCAGACTTCACCTGCTCCTTCTCCTTCTTCTACTTCCTCTGATTCACCCTCCTGACGTCACCTTCTCCTTCTCCTTCTTCTGCTTCCTCTGATTCACCCTCCAGACTTCACCTTCTCCTTCTCCTTCTTCGGCTTCTTCTGATTCACCCTCCAGACTTCACCTTCTCCTTCACTTTCTTCTGCTTCTTCTGATTCACCCTCCAGACTTCAACTTCTCCTTCTCCTTTTTCTACTTCTTCTGATTCACCCTCCTGACTTCACCTTCTCCTTCTCCTTCTTCTACTTCTTCTGATTCACCCTCCAGACTTCACCTTCTCCTTCTCCTTCTTCTGCTTCTTCTGATTCACCCTCCAGACTTCACCTTCTCCTTCTCCTTCTTCTACTTCTTCTGATTCGCGCTCCAGACTTCACCTTCTTCTTCTCCTTCTTCTACTTCTTCTGATTCACCCTCCTGACTTCACCTTCTCCTTCTCCTTCTTCTGCTTCTTCTGATTCACCCTCCAGACTTCACCTTCTCCTTCTCCTTCTTCTACTTCTTCTGATTCACCCTCCTGACTTCACCTTCTCCTTCTCCTTCTCCTGCTTCTTCTGATTCACCTTCCTCACTTCACCTTCTCCTTCTCCTTCTTCTACTTCTTCTGATTCACCCTCCAGACTTCACCTTCTCCTTCTCCTTCTTCTACTTCTTCTGCTTCACCCTCCAGACTTCACCTTCTCCTTCTCCTTCTTCTGCTTCTTCTGATTCACCCTCCAGACTTCACCTTCTCCTTCTCCTTCTTCTGCTTCTTCTGATTCACCCTCCTGACTTCACCTTCTCCTTCTCCTTCTTCTGCTTCTTCTGATTCACCCTCGAGACTTCACCTTCTCCTTCTCCTTCTTCTGCTTCTTCTGATTCACCCTCCAGACTTCACCTTCTCCTTCTCCTTCTTCTGCTTCTTCTGATTCACCCTCCTGACTTCACCTTCTCCTTCTCCTTCTTCTGCTTCTTCTGATTCACCCTCGAGACTTCACCTTCTCCTTCTCCTTCTTCTGCTTCTTCTGCTTCACCCTCCAGACTTCACCTTCTCCTTCTCCTTCTTCTGCTTCTTCTGATTCACCCTCCAGACGTCACCTTCTCCTTCTTCTACTTCTTCTGATTCACCCTCCAGATTTCACCTTCTTCTTCTCCTTTCCTGCTTCTTCTGATTCACCCTCCAGACTTCACCTTCTCCTTCTCCTTCTTCTACTTCTTCTGATTCACCCTCCTGACTTCACCTTCTCCTTCTCCTTCTTCTACTTCTTCTGCTTCACCCTCCAGACTTCACCGTCTCCTTCTCCTTCTTCTGCTTCTTCTGATTCACCCTCCAGACTTCACCTTCTCCTTCTCCCTCTTCTACTTCTTCTGATTCACCCTCCAGACTTCGCCTGCTCCATCTCCTTCTTCTGCTTCTTCTGATTCACCCTCCAGACTTCACCTTCTCCTTCTCCTTCTTCTGCTTCTTCTGATTCACCCTCCTGACTTCACTTTCTCCTTCCCCTTCTCCTTCTTCTACTTCTTCTGCTTCACCCTCCAGACTTCAACTTCTCCTTCTCCTTCTTCTGCTTCTTCTGATTCACCCTCCTGACTTCACCTTCTCCTTCTCCTTCTTCTGCTTCTTCTGATTCACCCTCCTGACTTCACATTCTCCTTCTCCTTCTTCTGCTTCTTCTGATTCACCCTCCAGACTTCACCTTCTCCTTCTCCTTCTTCTGCTTCTTCTGATTCACCCTCGTGACTTCACCTTCTCCTTCTCCTTCTTCTGCTTCTTCTGATTCACACTCCAGACTTCACCTTCTCCTTCTCCTTCTTCTACTTCTTCTTATTCACCCTCCAGACTTCACCTTCTCCATCTCCTTCTTCTGCTTCTTCTGATTCACCCTCCAGACTTCACCTTCTCCTTCTCCTTCTTCTCCTCCTTCTGATTCACACTCCAGACTTCACATTCTCCTTCTCCTTCTTCTGCTTCTTATGATTCACCCTTCAGACTTCACCTTCTCCATCTCCTTCTTCTGCTTCTTCTGATTCACCCTCCAGACTCCACCTTCTCCTTCTCCTTCTTCAGCTTCTTCTGATTCACCCTCCAGACTTCACCTTCTCCTTCTCCTTCTTCTACTTCTTCTGATTCACCCTCCTGGCTTCACCTTCTCCTTCTCCTTCTTCTGCTTCTTCTGATTCACCCTACTGACTTCACCTTCTCCTTCTCCTTCTTCTGCTTCTTCTGATTCACCCTCCTGACTTCACCTTCTCCTTCTCCTTCTTCTACTTCTTCTGCTTCACCCTCCAGACTTCACCTTCTCCTTCTCCTTCTTCTACTTCTTCTGATTCACCCTCCAGACTTCACCTTCTCCTTCTCCTTCTTCTGCTGCTTCTGCTTCACCCTCCAGACTTCACCTTCTCCTTCTCCGTCTTCTACTTCTTCTGATTCGCCCTCCAGACTTCACCTTCGCCTTCTCCTTCTTCTACTTCGGCATCTTCTGATTCACCATCCAGACTTCACCTTCTCCTTCTCCTTCTTCTGCTTCTTCTGATTCACCCTCCAGACTTCACCTTCTCCTTCTCCTTCCTCTGCTTCTTCTGATTCACCCTCCAGACTTCACCTTCTCCTTCTCCTTCTTCTTCTTCTGCTTCTTCTGATTCACCCTCCAGTCTTCACCTTCTACTTCTCCTTCTTCTGCTTCTTCTGATTCTCCCTCCAAACTTCACCTTCTCCTTCTCCTTCTTCTACTTCTTCTGATTCACCCTCCAGACTTAACCTTCTCCTTCTCCTTCTTCTACTTCTTCTGATTCACCCTCCTGGCTTCACCTTCTCCTTCTCCTTCTTCTGCTTCTTCTGATTCACCCTCCTGACTTCACCTTCTCCTTCTCCTTCTTCTACTTCTTCTGATTCACCCACCAGACTTCAACTTCTCCTTCTCCTTATTCTATTTCTTCTGCTTCACCCTCCTGACTTCACCTTCTCCTTCTCCTTATTCTACTTCTTCTGCTTCTCCCTCCTGACTTCACCTTCAACTTCTCCTTCTTCTGCTTCTTCTGCTTCACCCTCCAGACTTCACCTTCTCCTTCTCCTTCTTCTACCTCTTCTGCTTCACCCTCCTGACTTCACCTTCTCCTTCTCCTTCATCTGCTTCTTCTGATTCACCCTCCAGACTTCACCTTCTCCTTCTCCTTCTTCTACTTCTTCTGCTTCTCCCTCCAGACTTCACCTTCTCCTTCTCCTTCTTCTGCTTCTTCTGATTCACCCTCCTGACATCACCTTCTACTTCTCCTTCTTCTGCTTCTTCTGATTCACCCTCCAGACTTCACCTTCTCCTTCTCCTTCTTCTACTTCTTCTGCTTCTCCCTCCAGACTTCACCATCTCCTTCTCCTTCTTCTACTTCTTCTGATTCACCCTCCAGACTTCACCTTCTCCTTCTCCTTCTTCTGCTTCTTCTGATTCACCCTCCTGACTTCACCTTCTCCTTCTCCTTCTTCTGCTTCTTCTGATTCACCCTCCAGACTTCACCTTCTCCTTCTCCTTCTTCTGCTTCTTCTGATTCACCCTCCTGACTTCACCTTCTCCTTCTCCTTCTTCTGCTTCTTCTGCTTCACCCTCCTGACTTCACCTTCACCTTCTCCTTCTTCTACTTCTTCGGATTCACCCTCCAGACTTCACCTTCTCCTTCTCCTTCTTCTACTTCTTCTGCTTCACCCTCCTGACTTCACCTTCTCCTTCTCCTTCGTCTACTTCTTCTGCTTCGCCCTCCAGACTTCAGCTTCTCCTTCTCCTTCTTCTACTGATTCTGCTTCACCCTCCTGCCTTCACCTTCTCCTTCTCCTTATTCTACTTCTTCTGCTTCTCCCTCCTGACTTCACCTTCTCCTTCTCCTTCTTCTACTTCTTCTGCTTCACCCTCCAGACTTCACCTTCTCCTTCTCCTTCTTCTACTTCTTCTGCTTCACCCTCCAGACTTCAGCTTCTCCTTCTCCTTCTTCTGCTTCTTTTGATTCACCCTCCAGACCTCACCTTCTCCTTCTCCTTCTTCTGCTTCTTCTGATTCACCCTCCAGACTTCAGCTTCTCCTTCTCCTTCTTCTACTTCTTCTGATTCACCCTCCAGACTTCACCTTCTCCTTCTCCTTCTTCTGCTTCTTCTGATTCACCCTCCTGACTTCACCTTCTCCTTCTCCTTCTTCTGCTTCTTCTGCGTCACTCTCCTGACTTCACCTTCGCCTTCTCCTTCTTCTACTTCTTCTGATTCACCTTCCAGACATCACCTGCTCCTTCTCCTTCTTCTGCTTCTTCTGATTCACCCTCCAGACTTCACCTTCTCCTTCTCCTTCTTCTGCTTCCTCAGATTCACCCTCCTGACTTCACCTTCTCCTTCTCCTTCTTCTACTTCTTCTGATTCACCCTCCAGACTTCACCTTCTCCTTCTCCTTCTTCTGCTTCTTCTGATTCACCCTCCTGACTTCACCTTCTCCTTCTCCTTCTTCTGCTTCTTCTGCTTCACCCTCCTGACTTCACCCTCGCCTTCTCCTTCTTCTACTTCTTCGGATTCACCCTCCAGACTTCACCTTCTCCTTCTCCTTCTTCTACTTCTTCTGCTTCAGCCTCCTGACTTCACCTTCTCCTTCTCCTTCTTCTACTTCTTCTGCTTCACCCTCCAGACTTCAGCTTCTCCTTCTCCTTCTTCTACTGATTCTGCTTCACCCTCCTGACTTCACCTTCTCCTTCTCCTTATTCTACTTCTTCTGCTTCTCCCTCCTTACTTCACCTTCTCCTTCTCCTTCTACTACTTCTTCTGCTTCACCCTCCAGACTTCACCTTCTCCTTCTCCTTCTTCTACTTATTCTGCTTCTCCCTCCAGACTTCAGCTTCTCCTTCTCCTTCTTCTGCTTCTTTTGATTCACCATCCAGACTTCACCTTCTCCTTCTCCTTCTTCTGCTTCTTCTGATTCACCCTCCAGACTTCCCCTTCTCCTTCTCCTTCTTCTACTTCTTCTGATTCACCCTCCAGACTTCACCTTCTCCTTCTCCTTCTTCTGCTTCTTCTGATTCACCCTACTGACTTCACCTTCTCCTTCTCCTTCTTCTGCTTCTTCTGATTCACCCTCCAGACTTCACCTTCTCCTTCTCCTTCTTCTACTTCTTGTGATTCAACCTCCTGACTTCACCTTCTCCCTCTCCTTCTTCCGCTTCTTCTGATTCACCCTCCAGACTTCACATTCTCCTTCTCCTTCTTCTGCTTCTTCTGATTCACCCTCCAGACTTCACCTTCTCCTTCTCCTTCTTCTGCTTCTTCTGATTCACCCTCCAGACTTCACCTTCTCCTTCTCCTTCTTCTGCTTCTTCTGATTCACCCTCCAGACTTCACCTTCTCCTTCTCCTTCTTCTGCTTTCTCTGTATCACCATCCTGACTTCACCTTCTCCTTCTCCTTATTCTACTTCTTCTGCTTCTCCCTCCTGACTTCACCTTCTCCTTCTCCTTCTTCTACTTCTTCTGCTTCACCCTCCAGACTTCACCTTCTCCTTCTCCTTCTTCTACTTCTTCTGCTTCACCCTCCAGACTTCAGCTTCTCCTTCTCCTTCTTCTGCTTCTTTTGATTCACCCTCCAGACCTCACCTTCTCCTTCTCCTTCTTCTGCTTCTTCTGATTCACCCTCCAGACTTCAGCTTCTCCTTCTCCTTCTTCTACTTCTTCTGATTCACCCTCCAGACTTCACCTTCTCCTTCTCCTTCTTCTGCTTCTTCTGATTCACCCTCCTGACTTCACCTTCTCCTTCTCCTTCTTCTGCTTCTTCTGCGTCACTCTCCTGACTTCACCTTCGCCTTCTCCTTCTTCTACTTCTTCTGATTCACCTTCCAGACATCACCTGCTCCTTCTCCTTCTTCTGCTTCTTCTGATTCACCCTCCAGACTTCACCTTCTCCTTCTCCTTCTTCTGCTTCCTCAGATTCACCCTCCTGACTTCACCTTCTCCTTCTCCTTCTTCTACTTCTTCTGATTCACCCTCCAGACTTCACCTTCTCCTTCTCCTTCTTCTGCTTCTTCTGATTCACCCTCCTGACTTCACCTTCTCCTTCTCCTTCTTCTGCTTCTTCTGCTTCACCCTCCTGACTTCACCCTCGCCTTCTCCTTCTTCTACTTCTTCGGATTCACCCTCCAGACTTCACCTTCTCCTTCTCCTTCTTCTACTTCTTCTGCTTCACCCTCCTGACTTCACCTTCTCCTTCTCCTTCTTCTACTTCTTCTGCTTCACCCTCCAGACTTCAGCTTCTCCTTCTCCTTCTTCTACTGATTCTGCTTCACCCTCCTGACTTCACCTTCTCCTTCTCCTTATTCTACTTCTTCTGCTTCTCCCTCCTTACTTCACCTTCTCCTTCTCCTTCTACTACTTCTTCTGCTTCACCCTCCAGACTTCACCTTCTCCTTCTCCTTCTTCTACTTATTCTGCTTCTCCCTCCAGACTTCAGCTTCTCCTTCTCCTTCTTCTGCTTCTTTTGATTCACCATCCAGACTTCACCTTCTCCTTCTCCTTCTTCTGCTTCTTCTGATTCACCCTCCAGACTTCCCCTTCTCCTTCTCCTTCTTCTACTTCTTCTGATTCACCCTCCAGACTTCACCTTCTCCTTCTCCTTATTCTACTTCTTCTGCTTCTCCCTACTGACTTCACCTTCTCCTTCTCCTTCTTCTGCTTCTTCTGATTCACCCTCCAGACTTCACCTTCTCCTTCTCCTTCTTCTGCTTCCTCTGATTCACCCTCCTGACTTCACTTTCTCCTTCTCCTTCTTCTACTTCTTCTGATTCACCCTCCTGACTTCACCTTCTCCTTCTCCTTCTTCTGCTTCTTCTGATTCACCCTCCTGACTTCACCTTCTCCTTCTCCTTCTTCTGCTTCTTCTGCGTCACTCTCCTGACTTCACCTTCGCCTTCTCCTTCTTCTACTTCTTCTGATTCACCTTCCAGACATCACCTGCTCCTTCTCCTTCTTCTGCTTCTTCTGATTCACCCTCCAGACTTCACCTTCTCCTTCTCCTTCTTCTGCTTCCTCAGATTCAC
The DNA here is from genome assembly GCF_052327205.1 of Somniosus microcephalus. Taxonomy (NCBI): domain Eukaryota; kingdom Metazoa; phylum Chordata; class Chondrichthyes; order Squaliformes; family Somniosidae; genus Somniosus; species Somniosus microcephalus. The sequence continues at coordinate 136,270 of NW_028225473.1, forward strand.
CCTCCTGACTTCACCTTCTCCTTCTCCTTCTTCTACTTCTTCTGATTCACCCTCCAGACTTCACCTTCTCCTTCTCCTTCTTCTGCTTCTTCTGATTCACCCTCCTGACTTCACCTTCTCCTTCTCCTTCTTCTGCTTCTTCTGCTTCACCCTCCTGACTTCACCCTCGCCTTCTCCTTCTTCTACTTCTTCGGATTCACCCTCCAGACTTCACCTTCTCCTTCTCCTTCTTCTACTTCTTCTGCTTCACCCTCCTGACTTCACCTTCTCCTTCTCCTTCTTCTACTTCTTCTGCTTCACCCTCCAGACTTCAGCTTCTCCTTCTCCTTCTTCTACTGATTCTGCTTCACCCTCCTGACTTCACCTTCTCCTTCTCCTTATTCTACTTCTTCTGCTTCTCCCTCCTTACTTCACCTTCTCCTTCTCCTTCTACTACTTCTTCTGCTTCACCCTCCAGACTTCACCTTCTCCTTCTCCTTCTTCTACTTATTCTGCTTCTCCCTCCAGACTTCAGCTTCTCCTTCTCCTTCTTCTGCTTCTTTTGATTCACCATCCAGACTTCACCTTCTCCTTCTCCTTCTTCTGCTTCTTCTGATTCACCCTCCAGACTTCCCCTTCTCCTTCTCCTTCTTCTACTTCTTCTGATTCACCCTCCAGACTTCACCTTCTCCTTCTCCTTATTCTACTTCTTCTGCTTCTCCCTACTGACTTCACCTTCTCCTTCTCCTTCTTCTGCTTCTTCTGATTCACCCTCCAGACTTCACCTTCTCCTTCTCCTTCTTCTGCTTCCTCTGATTCACCCTCCTGACTTCACTTTCTCCTTCTCCTTCTTCTACTTCTTCTGATTCACCCTCCTGACTTCACCTTCTCCTTCTCCTTCTTCAGCTTCTTCTGATTCACCCTCCAGACTTCACCTTCTCCTTCTCCTTCTTCTGCTTCTTCTGATTCACCCTCCAGACTTCACCTTCTCCTTCTCCTTCTTCTGCTTCTTCTGATTCACCCTCCAGACTTCAGCTTCTCCTTCTCCTTCTTCTGCTTCTTTTGATTCACCATCCAGACTTCACCTTCTCCCTCTCCTTCTTCCGCTTCTTCTGATTCACCCTCCAGACTTCACATTCTCCTTCTCCTTCTTCTGCTTCTTCTGATTCACCCTCCAGACTTCACCTTCTCCTTCTCCTTCTTCTGCTTCTTCTGATTCACCCTCCAGACTTCACCTTCTCCTTCTCCTTCTTCTGCTTCTTCTGATTCACCCTCCAGACTTCACCTTCTCCTTCTCCTTCTTCTGCTTTCTCTGTATCACCATCCTGACTTCACCTTCTCCTTCTCCTTATTCTACTTCTTCTGCTTCTCCCTCCTGACTTCACCTTCTCCTTCTCCTTCTTCTGCTTCTTCTGCTTCACCCTCCAGACTTCACCTTCTCCTTCTCCTTCTTCTGCTTCTTCTGATTCACCCTCCTGACTTCACCTTCTCCTTCTCCTTCTTCTGCTTCTTCTGCGTCACCCTCCTGACTTCACCTTCGCCTTCTCCTTCTTCTACTTCTTCTGATTCACCCTCCAGACTTCACCTTCTCCTTCTCCTTCTTCTCCTTCTTCTGATTCTCCCTCAAGACTTCACCTTCTCCTTCTCCTTCTTCTGCTTCCTCTGATTCACCCTCCTGACTTCACTTTCTCCTTCTCCTTCTTCTACTTCTTCTGATTCACCCTCCTGACTTCACCTTCTCCTTCTCCTTCTTCAGCTTCTTCTGATTCACCCTCCAGACTTCACCTTCTCCTTCTCCTTCTTCTGCTTCTTCTGATTCACCCTCCAGACTTCACCTTCTCCTTCTCCTTCTTCTGCTTCTTCTGATTCACCCTCCAGACTTCAGCTTCTCCTTCTCCTTCTTCTGCTTCTTTTGATTCACCATCCAGACTTCACCTTCTCCTTCTCCTTCTTCTGCTTCTTCTGATTCACCCTCCAGACTTCCCCTTCTCCTTCTCCTTCTTCTACTTCTTCTGATTCACCCTCCAGACTTCACCTTCTCCTTCTCCTTCTTCTGCTTCTTCTGATTCACCCTCCTGACTTCACCTTCTCCTTCTCCTTCTTCTGCTTCTTCTGATTCACCCTCCAGACTTCACCTTCTCCTTCTCCTTCTTCTACTTCTTCTGATTCAACCTCCTGACTTCACCTTCTCCCTCTCCTTCTTCCGCTTCTTCTGATTCACCCTCCAGACTTCACATTCTCCTTCTCCTTCTTCTGCTTCTTCTGATTCACCCTCCAGACTTCACCTTCTCCTTCTCCTTCTTCTGCTTCTTCTGATTCACCCTCCAGACTTCACCTTCTCCTTCTCCTTCTTCTGCTTCTTCTGATTCACCCTCCAGACTTCACCTTCTCCTTCTCCTTCTTCTGCTTTCTCTGTATCACCATCCTGACTTCACCTTCTCCTTCTCCTTATTCTACTTCTTCTGCTTGTCCCTCCTGACTTCACCTTCTCCTTCTCCTTCTTCTGCTTCTTCTGCTTCACCCTCCAGACTTCACCTTCTCCTTCTCCTTCTTCTGCTTCTTCTGATTCACCCTCCTGACTTCACCTTCTCCTTCTCCTTCTTCTGCTTCTTCTGCGTCACCCTCCTGACTTCACCTTCGCCTTCTCCTTCTTCTACTTCTTCTGATTCACCCTCCAGACTTCACCTTCTCCTTCTCCTTCTTCTCCTTCTTCTGATTCACCCTCAAGACTTCACCTTCTCCTTCTCCTTCTTCTGCTTCCTCTGATTCACCCTCCTGACTTCACTTTCTCCTTCTCCTTCTTCTACTTCTTCTGATTCACCCTCCTGACTTCACCTTCTCCTTCTCCTTCTTCAGCTTCTTCTGATTCACCCTCCAGACTTCACCTTCTCCTTCTCCTTCTTCTGCTTCTTCTGATTCACCCTCCAGACTTCACCTTCTCCTTCTCCTTCTTCTGCTTCTTCTGATTCACCCTCCAGACTTCACCTGCTCCTTCTCCTTCTTCTGCTTCTTCTGATTCACCCTCCAGACTTCACCTTCTCCTTCTCCTTCTTCTGCTTCCTCAGATTCACCCTCCTGACTTCACCTTCTCCTTCTCCTTCTTCTACTTCTTCTGATTCACCCTCCTGACTTCACCTTCTCCTTCTCCTTCTTGTACTTCTTCTGATTCACCCTCCAGACTTCACCTTCTCCTTCTCCTTCTTCTGCTTCTTCAGATTCACCCTCCTGACTTCACCTTCTCCTTCTCCTTCTTCTGCTTCTTCTGATTCACCCTCCAGACTTCACCTTCTCCTTCTCCTTCTTCTGCTTCTTCTGATTCACCCTGCAGACTTCAGCTTCTCCTTCTCCTTCTTCTACTTCTTCTGATTCACCCTCCAGACTTCACCTTCTCCTTCTCCTTCTTCTGCTTCTTCTGATTCACCCTCCTGACTTCACCTTCTCCTTCTCCTTCTTCTGCTTCATCTGCTTCACCCTCCTGACTTCACCTTCGCCTTCTCCTTCTTCTACTTCTTCTGATTCACCCTCCAGATTTCACCTTCTCCTTCTCCTTCTTCTCCTTCTTCTGATTCACCCTCAAGACTTCACCTTCTTCTGCTTCCTCTGATTCACCCTCCTGACTTCATCTCCTCCTTCTCCTTCTTCTACTTCTTCTGATTCAACCTCCTGACTTCACCTTCACCCTCTCCTTCTTCCGCTTCTTCTGATTCACCCTCCAGACTTCACATTCTCCTTCTCCTTCTTCTGCTTCTTCTGATTCACCCTTCAGACTTCACCTTCTCCTTCTCCTTCTTCTGCTTCTTCTGATTCACCCTCCAGACTGCACCTTCTCCTTCTCCTTCTTCTGCTTCTTCTGATTCACCCTCCAGACTTCACCTTCTCCTTCTCCTTCTTCTGCTTTCTCTGTATCACCATCCTGACTTCACCTTCTCCTTCTCCTTATTCTACTTCTTCTGCTTCCCCCTCCTGACTTCACCTTCTCCTTCTCCTTCTTCTGCTTCTTCTGCTTCACCCTCCAGACTTCACCTTCTCCTTCTCCTTCTTCTACTTCTTCTGCTTCACCCTCCTGACTTCACCTTCTCCTTCTCCTTCTTCTGCTTCTTCTGATTCACCCTCCAGACTTCACCTTCTCCTTCTCCTTCTTCTACTTCTTCTGCTTCTCCCTCCAGACTTCACCTTCTCCTTCTCCTTCTTCTGCTTCTTCTGATTCACCCTCCTGACATCACCTTCTACTTCTCCTTCTTCTGCTTCTTCTGATTCCCCCTCCAGACTTCACCTTCTCCTTCTCCTTCTTCTACTTCTTCTGCTTCTCCCTCCAGACTTCACCTTCTCCTTCTCCTTCTTCCACTTCTTCTGATTCACCCTCCAGACTTCACCTTCTCCTTCTCCTTCTTCTGCTTCTTCTGATTCACCCTCCTGACTTCACCTTCTCCTTCTCCTTCTTCTGCTTCTTCTGATTCACCCTCCAGACTTCACCTTCTCCTTCTCCTTCTTCTGCTTCTTCTGATTCACCCTCCAGGCTTCAGCTTCACCTTCTCCTTCTTCTACTTCTTCTGTTTCACCCTCCAGACTTCACCTTCTCCTTCTCCTTCTTCTGCTTCTTATGATTCACCCTCCTGACTTCACCTTCTCCTTCTCCTTTTTCTGCTTTTTCTGCTTCACCCTCCTGACTTCACCTTCTCCTTCTCCTTCTTCTACTGATTCTGCTTCACCCTCCTGACTTCACCTTCTCCTTCTCCTTATTCTACTTCTTCTGCTTCTCCCTCCTGACTTCACCTTCTCCTTCTCCTTCTTCTACTTCTTCTGCTTCACCCTCCAGACTTCAGCTTCTCCTTCTCCTTCTTCTACTTCTTCTGCTTCACCATCCAGACTTCACCTTCTCCTTCTCCTTCTTCTGCTTCTTCTGATTCACCCTCCAGACTTCACCTTCTCCTTCTCCTTCTTCTGCTTCTTCTGATTCACCCTCCTGACTTCACCTTCGCCTTCTCCTTCTTCTACTTCTTCTGATTCACCCTCCAGACTTCACCTTCTCCTTCTCCTTCTTCTCCTTCTTCTGATTCACCCTCAAGACATCACCTTCTCCTTCTCCTTCTTCTGCTTCCTCTGATTCACCCTCCTGACTTCACCTTCTCCTTCTCCTTCTTCTACTTCTTCTGATTCACCCTCCTGACTTCACCTTCTCCTTCTCCTTCTTCTGCTTCTTCTGATTCACCCTCCAGACTTCACCTTCTCCTTCTCCTTCTTCTGCTTCTTCTGATTCACCCTCCTGACTTCACCTTCTCCTTCTCCTTCTTCTACTTCTTCTGCTTCACCCTCCAGACTTCACCTTCTCCTTCTCCTTCTTCTACTTCTTCTGATTCACCCTCCAGACTTCACCTTCTCCTTCTCCTTCTTCTACTGCTTCTGCTTCACCCTCCAGACTTCACCTTCTCCTTCTCCTTCTTCTACTTCTTCTGATTCGCCCTCCTGACTTCACCTTCGCCTTCTCCTTCTTCTACTTCGGCATCTTCTGATTCACCATCCAGACTTCATCTTCTCCTTCTCCTTCTTCTGCTTCTTCTGATTCACCCTCCAGACTTCACCTTCTCCTTCTCCTTCCTCTGCTTCTTCTGATTCACCCTCCAGACTTCACCTTCTCCTTCTCCTTCTTCTTCTTCTGCTTCTTCTGATTCACCCTCCAGACTTCACCTTCTACTTCTCCTTCTTCTGCTTCTTCTGATTCTCCCTCCAAACTTCACCTTCTCCTTCTCCTTCTTCTACTTCTTCTGATTCACCCTCCAGACTTAACCTTCTCCTTCTCCTTCTTCTACTTCTTCTGATTCACCCTCCTGGCTTCACCTTCTCCTTCTCCTTCTTCTGCTTCTTCTGATTCACCCTCCTGACTTCACCTTCTCCTTCTCCTTCTTCTACTTCTTCTGATTCACCCACCAGACTTCAACTTCTCCTTCTCCTTATTCTATTTCTTCTGCTTCACCCTCCTGACTTCACCTTCTCCTTCTCCTTCTTCTACTTCTTCTGCTTCACCCTCCAGACTTCAGCTTCTCCTTCTCCTTCTTCTGCTTCACCCTCCTGACTTCACCTTCTCCTTCTCCTTATTCTACTTCTTCTGCTTCTCCCTCCTGACTTCACCTTCTCCTTCTCCTTCTTCTGCTTCTTCTGATTCACCCTCCAGACTTCACCTTCTCCTTCTCCTTCTTCTGCTTCTTCTGATTCACCCTCCAGACTTCACCTTCTCCTTCTCCTTCTTCTGCTTTCTCTGTATCACCATCCTGACTTCACCTTCTCCTTCTCCTTATTCTACTTCTTCTGCTTCTCCCTCCTGACTTCACCTTCTCCTTCTCCTTCTTCTACTTCTTCTGATTCGCCCTCCTGACTTCACCTTCGCCTTCTCCTTCTTCTACTTCGGCATCTTCTGATTCACCATCCAGACTTCACCTTCTCCTTCTCCTTCTTCTGCTTCTTCTGATTCACCCTCCAGACTTCACCTTCTCCTTCTCCTTCCTCTGCTTCTTCTGATTCACCCTCCAGACTTCACCTTCTCCTTCTCCTTCTTCTTCTTCTGCTTCTTCTGATTCACCCTCCAGACTTCACCTTCTACTTCTCCTTCTTCTGCTTCTTCTGATTCTCCCTCCAAACTTCACCTTCTCCTTCTCCTTCTTCTACTTCTTCTGATTCACCCTCCAGACTTAACCTTCTCCTTCTCCTTCTTCTACTTCTTCTGATTCACCCTCCTGGCTTCACCTTCTCCTTCTCCTTCTTCTGCTTCTTCCGATTCACCCTCCTGACTTCACCTTCTCCTTCTCCTTCTTCTACTTCTTCTGATTCACCCACCAGACTTCAACTTCTCCTTCTCCTTATTCTATTTCTTCTGCTTCACCCTCCTGACTTCACCTTCTCCTTCTCCTTCTTCTGCTTCACCCTCCTGACTTCACCTTCTCCTTCTCCTTATTCTACTTCTTCTGCTGCTCCCTCCTGACTTCACCTTCTCCTTCTCCTTCTTCTGCTTCTTCTGATTCACCCTCCAGACTTCACCTTCTCCTTCTCCTTCTTCTGCTTCTTCTGATTCACCCTCCAGACTTCACCTTCTCCTTCTCCTTCTTCTGCTTTCTCTGTATCACCATCCTGACTTCACCTTCTCCTTCTCCTTATTCTACTTCTTCTGCTTCTCCCTCCTGACTTCACCTTCTCCTTCTCCTTCTTCTGCTTCTTCTGCTTCACCCTCCAGACTTCACCTTCTCCTTCTCCTTCTTCTACTTCTTCTGCTTCACCCTCCTGACTTCACCTTCTCCTTCTCCTTCTTCTGCTTCTTCTGATTCACCCTCCAGACTTCACCTTCTCCTTCTCCTTCTTCTACTTCTTCTGCTTCTCCCTCCAGACTTCACCTTCTCCTTCTCCTTCTTCTGCTTCTTCTGATTCACCCTCCTGACATCACCTTCTACTTCTCCTTCTTCTGCTTCTTCTGATTCCCCCTCCAGACTTCACCTTCTCCTTCTCCTTCTTCTACTTCTTCTGCTTCTCCCTCCAGACTTCACCTTCTCCTTCTCCTTCTTCCACTTCTTCTGATTCACCCTCCAGACTTCACCTTCTCCTTCTCCTTCTTCTGCTTCTTCTGATTCACCCTCCTGACTTCACCTTCTCCTTCTCCTTCTTCTGCTTCTTCTGATTCACCCTCCAGACTTCACCTTCTCCTTCTCCTTCTTCTGCTTCTTCTAATTCACCCTCCAGGCTTCAGCTTCACCTTCTCCTTCTTCTAATTCTTCTGATACACCCTCCAGACTACACCTTCTCCTTCTCCTTCTTCTGCTTCTTCTGATTCACCCTCCTGACTTCACCTTCTCCTTCTCCTTTTTCTGATTCTTCTGCTTCACCCTCCTGACTTCACCTTCTCCTTCTCCTTCTTCTACTGATTCTGCTTCACCCTCCTGACTTCACCTTCTCCTTCTCCTTATTCTACTTCTTCTGCTTCTCCCTCCTGACTTCACCTTCTCCTTCTCCTTCTTCTACTTCTTCTGCTTCACCCTCCAGACTTCAGCTTCTCCTTCTCCTTCTTCTACTTCTTCTGCTTCACCCTCCAGACTTCACCTTCTCCTTCTCCTTCTTCTGCTTCTTCTGATTCACCCTCCAGACTTCACCTTCTCCTTCTCCTTCTTCTGCTTCTTCTGATTCACCCTCCTGACTTCACCTTCGCCTTCTCCTTCTTCTACTTCTTCTGATTCACCCTCCAGACTTCACCTTCTCCTTCTCCTTCTTCTCCTTCTTCTGATTCACCCTCAAGACATCACCTTCTCCTTCTCCTTCTTCTGCTTCCTCTGATTCACCCTCCTGACTTCACCTTCTCCTTCTCCTTCTTCTACTTCTTCTGATTCACCCTCCTGACTTCACCTTCTCCTTCTCCTTCTTCTGCTTCTTCTGATTCACCCTCCAGACTTCATCTTCTCCTTCTCCTTCTTCTGCTTCTTCTGCTTCACCCTCCAGACTTCACCTTCTCCTTCTCCTTCTTCTACTTCTTCTGATTCACCCTCCAGACTTCACCTTCTCCTTCTCCTTCTTCTACTGCTTCTGCTTCACCCTCCAGACTTCACCTTCTCCTTCTCCTTCTTCTACTTCTTCTGATTCGCCCTCCTGACTTCACCTTCGCCTTCTCCTTCTTCTACTTCGGCATCTTCTGATTCACCATCCAGACTTCACCTTCTCCTTCTCCTTCTTCTGCTTCTTGTGATTCACCCTCCAGACTTCACCTTCTCCTTCTCCTTCCTCTGCTTCTTCTGATTCACCCTCCAGACTTCACCTTCTCCTTCTCCTTCTTCTTCTTCTGCTTCTTCTGATTCACCCTCCAGACTTCACCTTCTACTTCTCCTTCTTCTGCTTCTTCTGATTCTCCCTCCAAACTTCACCTTCTCCTTCTCCTTCTTCTACTTCTTCTGATTCACCCTCCAGACTTAACCTTCTCCTTCTCCTTCTTCTACTTCTTCTGATTCACCCTCCTGGCTTCACCTTCTCCTTCTCCTTCTTCTGCTTCTTCTGATTCACCCTCCTGACTTCACCTTCTCCTTCTCCTTCTTCTACTTCTTCTGATTCACCCACCAGACTTCACCTTCTCCTTCTCCTTATTCTATTTCTTCTGCTTCACCCTCCTGACTTCACCTTCTCCTTCTCCTTCTTCTACTTCTTCTGCTTCACCCTCCAGACTTCAGCTTCTCCTTCTCCTTCTTCTGCTTCACCCTCGTGACTTCACCTTCTCCTTCTCCTTATTCTACTTCTTCTGCTTCTCCCTCCTGACTTCACCTTCTCCTTCTCCTTCTTCTGCTTCTTCTGCTTCACCCTCCAGACTTCACCTTCTCCTTCTCCTTCTTCTACCTCTTCTGCTTCACCCTCCTGACTTCACCTTCTCCTTCTCCTTCTTCTGCTTCTTCTGATTCACCCTCCAGACTTCACCTTCTCCTTCTCCTTCTTCTACTTCTTCTGCTTCTCCCTCCAGACTTCACCTTCTCCTTCTCCTTCTTCTGCTTCTTCTGATTCACCCTCCTGACATCACCTTCTACTTCTCCTTCTTCTGCTTCTTCTGATTCACCCTCCAGACTTCACCTTCTCCTTCTCCTTCTTCTACTTCTTCTGCTTCTCCCTCCAGACTTCACCATCTCCTTCTCCTTCTTCTACTTCTTCTGATTCACCCTCCAGACTTCACCTTCTCCTTCTCCTTCTTCTGCTTCTTCTGATTCACCCTCCTGACTTCACCTTCTCCTTCTCCTTCTTCTGCTTCTTCTGATTCACCCTCCAGACTTCACCTTCTCCTTCTCCTTCTTCTGCTTCTTCTGATTCACCCTCCTGACTTCACCTTCTCCTTCTCCTTCTTCTGCTTCTTCTGCTTCACCCTCCTGACTTCACCTTCACCTTCTCCTTCTTCTACTTCTTCGGATTCACCCTCCAGACTTCACCTTCTCCTTCTCCTTCTTCTACTTCTTCTGCTTCACCCTCCTGACTTCACCTTCTCCTTCTCCTTCGTCTACTTCTTCTGCTTCACCCTCCAGACTTCAGCTTCTCCTTCTCCTTCTTCTACTGATTCTGCTTCACCCTCCTGACTTCACCTTCTCCTTCTCCTTTTTCTAATTCTTCTGCATCTCCCTCCTAACTTCACCTTCTCCTTCTCCTTCTTCTACTTCTTCTGCTTCACCCTCCAGACTTCACCTTCTCCTTCTCCTTCTTCTACTTCTTCTGCTTCACCCTCCAGACTTCAGCTTCTCCTTCTCCTTCTTCTGCTTCTTTTGATTCACCCTCCAGACTTCACCTTCTCCTTCTCCTTCTTCTGCTTCTTCTGATTCACCCTCCAGACTTCAGCTTCTCCTTCTCCTTCTTCTACTTCTTCTGATTCACCCTCCAGACTTCAACTTCTCCTTCTCCTTCTTCTGCTTCTTCTGATTCACCCTCCTGACTTCACCTTCTCCTTCTCCTTCTTCTGCTTCTTCTGCGTCACCCTCCTGACTTCACCTTCGCCTTCTCCTTCTTCTACTTCTTCTGATTCACCTTCCAGACTTCACCTTCTCCTTCTCCTTCTTCTCCTTCTTCTGATTCACCCTCAAGACTTCACCTTCTCCTTCTCCTTCTTCTGCTTCCTCTGATTCACCCTCCTGACTTCACTTTCTCCTTCTCCTTCTTCTACTTCTTCTGATTCACCCTCCTGACTTCACCTTCTCCTTCTCCTTCTTCTGCTTCTTCTGATTCACCCTCCAGACTTCACCTTCTCTTTCTCCTACTTCTGCTTCTTCTGATTCACACTCCAGACTTCACCTTCTCCTTCTCCTTCTTCTGCTTCTTCTGATTCAGCCTCCAGACTTCACCTGCTCCTTCTCCTTCTTCTGCTTCTTCTGATTCACCCTCCAGACTTCACCTTCTCCTTCTCCTTCTTCTGCTTCCTCAGATTCACCCTCCTGACTTCACCTTCTCCTTCTCCTTCTTCTACTTCTTCTGATTCACCCTCCAGACTTCACCTTCTCCTTCTCCTTCTTCTGCTACTTCTGATTCACCCTCCTGACTTCACCTTCTCCTTCTCCTTCTTCTGCTTCTTCTGCTTCACCCTCCTGACTTCACCCTCGCCTTCTCCTTCTTCTACTTCTTCGGATTCACCCTCCAGACTTCACCTTCTCCTTCTCCTTCTTCTACTTCTTCTGCTTCACCCTCCTGACTTCACCTTCTCCTTCTCCTTCTTCTACTTCTTCTGCTTCACCCTCCAGACTTCAGCTTCTCCTTCTCCTTCTTCTACTGATTCTGCTTCACCCTCCTGACTTCACCTTCTCCTTCTCCTTATTCTACTTCTTCTGCTTCTCCCTCCTGACTTCACCTTCTCCTTCTCCTTCTTCTACTTCTTCTGCTTCACCCTCCAGACTTCTCCTTCTCCTTCTTCTACTTCTTCTGCTTCACCCTCCAGACTTCAGCTTCTCCTTCTCCTTCTTCTGCTTCTTTTGATTCACCATCCAGACTTCACCTTCTCCTTCTCCTTCTTCTGCTTCTTCTGATTCACCCTCCAGACTTCCCCTTCTCCTTCTCCTTCTTCTACTTCTTCTGATTCACCCTCCAGACTTCACCTTCTCCTTCTCCTTCTTCTGCTTCTTCTGATTCACCCTGCTGACTTCACCTTCTCCTTCTCCTTCTTCTGCTTCTTCTGCGTCACCCTCCTGACTTCACCTTCGCCTTCTCCTTCTTCTACTTCTTCTGATTCACCCTCCAGACTTCACCTTCTCCTTCTCCTTCTTCTCCTTCTTCTGATTCACCCTCAAGACTTCACCTTCTCCTTCTCCTTCTTCTGCTTCCTCTGATTCACCCTCCTGACTTCACTTTCTCCTTCTCCTTCTTCTACTTCTTCTGATTCACCCTCCTGACGTCACCTTCTCCTTCTCCTTCTTCTACTTCTTCTGCTTCACCCTCCTGACTTCACCTTCTCCTTCTCCTTCTTCTGCATCTTCTGATTCACCCTCCAGACTTCACCTTCTCCTTCTCCTTCTTCTACTTCTTCTGCTTCTCCCTCCAGACTTCACCTTCTCCTTCTCCTTCTTCTGCTTCTTCTGATTCACCCTCCTGACATCACCTTCTACTTCTCCTTTTTCTGCTTCTTCTGATTCCCCCTCCAGACTTCACCTTCTCCTTCTCCTTCTTCTACTTCTTCTGCTTCTCCCTCCAGACTTCACCTTCTCCTTCTCCTTCTTCCACTTCTTCTGATTCACCCTCCAGACTTCACCTTCTCAGTCTCCTTCTTCTGCTTCTTCTGATTCACCCTCCAGACTTCACCTTCTCCCTCTCCTTCTTCTGCTTCTTCTAATTCACCCTCCAGGCTTCAGCTTCACCTTCTCCTTCTTCTACTTCTTCTGATACACCCTCCAGACTACACCTTCTCCTTCTCCTTCTTCTGCTTCTTCTGATTCACCCTCCTGACTTCACCTTCTCCTTCTCCTTTTTCTGCTTCTTCTGCTTCACCCTCCAGACTTCAGCTTCTCCTTCTCCTTCTTCTACTGATTCTGCTTCACCCTCCTGACTTCACCTTCTCCTTCTCCTTATTCTACTTCTTCTGCTTCTCCCTCCTGACTTCACCTTCTCCTTCTCCTTCTTCTACTTCTTCTGCTTCACCCTCCAGACTTCTCCTTCTCCTTCTTCTACTTCTTCTGCTTCACCCTCCAGACTTCAGCTTCTCCTTCTCCTTCTTCTGCTTCTTTTGATTCACCATCCAGACTTCACCTTCTCCTTCTCCTTCTTCTGCTTCTTCTGATTCACCCTCCAGACTTCCCCTTCTCCTTCTCCTTCTTCTACTTCTTCTGATTCACCCTCCAGACTTCACCTTCTCCTTCTCCTTCTTCTGCTTCTTCTGATTCACCCTGCTGACTTCACCTTCTCCTTCTCCTTCTTCTGCTTCTTCTGCGTCACCCTCCTGACTTCACCTTCGCCTTCTCCTTCTTCTACTTCTTCTGATTCACCCTCCAGACTTCACCTTCTCCTTCTCCTTCTTCTCCTTCTTCTGATTCACCCTCAAGACTTCACCTTCTCCTTCTCCTTCTTCTGCTTCCTCTGATTCACCCTCCTGACTTCACTTTCTCCTTCTCCTTCTTCTACTTCTTCTGATTCACCCTCCTGACGTCACCTTCTCCTTCTCCTTCTTCTACTTCTTCTGCTTCACCCTCCTGACTTCACCTTCTCCTTCTCCTTCTTCTGCATCTTCTGATTCACCCTCCAGACTTCACCTTCTCCTTCTCCTTCTTCTACTTCTTCTGCTTCTCCCTCCAGACTTCACCTTCTCCTTCTCCTTCTTCTGCTTCTTCTGATTCACCCTCCTGACATCACCTTCTACTTCTCCTTTTTCTGCTTCTTCTGATTCCCCCTCCAGACTTCACCTTCTCCTTCTCCTTCTTCTACTTCTTCTGCTTCTCCCTCCAGACTTCACCTTCTCCTTCTCCTTCTTCCACTTCTTCTGATTCACCCTCCAGACTTCACCTTCTCAGTCTCCTTCTTCTGCTTCTTCTGATTCACCCTCCAGACTTCACCTTCTCCCTCTCCTTCTTCTGCTTCTTCTAATTCACCCTCCAGGCTTCAGCTTCACCTTCTCCTTCTTCTACTTCTTCTGATACACCCTCCAGACTACACCTTCTCCTTCTCCTTCTTCTGCTTCTTCTGATTCACCCTCCTGACTTCACCTTCTCCTTCTCCTTTTTCTGCTTCTTCTGCTTCACCCTCCTGACTTCACCTTCTCCTTCTCCTTCTTCTACTGGTTCTGCTTCACCCTCCTGACTTCACCTTCTCCTTCTCCTTATTCTACTTCTTCTGCTTCTCCCTCCTGACTTCACCTTCTCCTTCTCCTTCTTCTACTTCTTCTGCTTCACCCTCCAGACTTCAGCTTCTCCTTCTCCTTCTTCTACTTCTTCTGCTTCACCCTCCAGACTTCACCTTCTCCTTCTCCTTCTTCTGCTTCTTCTGATTCACCCTCCAGACTTCACCTTCTCCTTCTCCTTCTTCTGCTTCTTCTGATTCACCCTCCTGACTTCACCTTCGCCTCCTCCTTCTTCTACTTCTTCTGATTCACCCTCCAGACTTCACCTTCTCCTTCTCCTTCTTCTCCTTCTTCTGATTCACCCTCAAGACATCACCTTCTCCTTCTCCTTCTGCTTCCTCTGATTCACCCTCCTGACTTCACCTTCTCCTTCTCCTTCTTCTACTTCTTCTGATTCACCCTCCTGACTTCACCTTCTCCTTCTCCTTCTTCTGCTTCTTCTGATTCACCCTCCAGACTTCATCTTCTCCTTCTCCTTCTTCTGCTTCTTCTGCTTCACCCTCCAGACTTCACCTTCTCCTTCTCCTTCTTCTACTTCTTCTGATTCACCCTCCAGACTTCACCTTCTCCTTCTCCTTCTTCTACTGCTTCTGCTTCACCCTCCAGACTTCACCTTCTCTTCTCCTTCTTCTACTTCTTCTGATTCGCCCTCCTGACTTCACCTTCGCCTTCTCCTTCTTCTACTTCGGCATCTTCTGATTCACCATCCAGACTTCACCTTCTCCTTCTCCTTCTTCTGCTTCTTCTGATTCACCCTCCAGACTTTAACTTCTCCTTCTCCTTCCTCTGCTTCTTCTGATTCACCCTCCAGACTTCACCTTCTCCTTCTCCTTCTTCTTCTTCTGCTTCTTCTGATTCACCCTCCAGACTTCACCTTCTACTTCTCCTTCTTCTGCTTCTTCTGATTCTCCCTCCAAACGTCACCTTCTCCTTCTCCTTCTTCTACTTCTTCTGATTCACCCTCCAGACTTAACCTTCTCCTTCTCCTTCTTCTACTTCTTCTGATTCACCCTCCTGGCTTCACCTTCTCCTTCTCCTTCTTCTGCTTCTTCTGATTCACCCTCCTGACTTCACCTTCTCCTTCTCCTTCTTCTACTTCTTCTGATTCACCCACCAGACTTCACCTTCTCCTTCTCCTTATTCTATTTCTTCTGCTTCACCCTCCTGACTTCACCTTCTCCTTCTCCTTCTTCTACTTCTTCTGCTTCACCCTCCAGACTTCAGCTTCTCCTTCTCCTTCTTCTGCTTCACCCTCCTGACTTCACCTTCTCCTTCTCCTTATTCTACTTCTTCTGCTTCTCCCTCCTGACTTCACCTTCTCCTTCTCCTTCTTCTGCTTCTTCTGCTTCACCCTCCAGACTTCACCTTCTCCTTCTCCTTCTTCTACCTCTTCTGCTTCACCCTCCTGACTTCACCTTCTCCTTCTCCTTCTTCTGCTTCTTCTGATTCACCCTCCAGACTTCACCTTCTCCTTCTCCTTCTTCTACTTCTTCTGCTTCTCCCTCCAGACTTCACCTTCTCCTTCTCCTTCTTCTGCTTCTTCTGATTCACCCTCCTGACATCACCTTCTACTTCTCCTTCTTCTGCTTCTTCTGATTCACCCTCCAGACTTCACCTTCTCCTTCTCCTTCTTCTACTTCTTCTGCTTCTCCCTCCAGACTTCACCATCTCCTTCTCCTTCTTCTACTTCTTCTGATTCACCCTCCAGACTTCACATACTCCTTCTCCTTCTTCTGCTTCTTCTGCTTCACCCTCCTGACTTCACCTTCTCCTTCTCCTTCTTCTGCTTCTTCTGATTCACCCGCCAGACTTCACCTTCTCCTTCTCCTTCTTCTGCTTCTTCTGATTCACCCTCCTGACTTCACCTTCTCCTTCTCCTTCTTCTGCTTCTTCTGCTTCACCCTCCTGACTTCACCTTCACCTTCTCCTTCTTCTACTTCTTCGGATTCACCCTCCAGACTTCACCTTCTCCTTCTCCTTCTTCTACTTCTTCTGCTTCTCCCTCCTAACTTCACCTTCTCCTTCTCCTTCTTCTACTTCTTCTGCTTCACCCTCCAGACTTCACCTTCTCCTTCTCCTTCTTCTACTTCTTCTGCTTCACCCTCCAGACTTCAGCTTCTCCTTCTCCTTCTTCTGCTTCTTTTGATTCACCCTCCAGACTTCACCTTCTCCTTCTCCTTCTTCTGCTTCTTCTGATTCACCCTCCAGACTTCAGCTTCTCCTTATCCTTCTTCTACTTCTTCTGATTCACTCTCCAGACTTCACCTTCTCCTTTTCCTTCTTCTGCTTCTTCTGATTCACCCTCCTGACTTCACCTTCTCCTTCTCCTTCTTCTGCTTCTTCTGCGTCACCCTCCTGACTTCACCTTCGCCTTCTCCTTCTTCTACTTCTTCTGATTCACCTTCCAGACTTCACCTTCTCCTTCTCCTTCTTCTCCTTCTTCTGATTCACCCTCAAGACTTCACCTTCTCCTTCTCCTTCTTCTGCTTCCTCTGATTCACCCTCCTGACTTCACTTTCTCCTTCTCCTTCTTCCACTTCTTCTGATTCACCCTCCTGACTTCACCTTCTCCTTCTCCTTCTTCTGCTTCTTCTGATTCACCCTCCAGACTTCACCTTCTCCTTCTCCTACTTCTGCTTCTTCTGATTCACCCTCCAGACTTCACCTTCTCCTTCTCCTTCTTCTGCTTCTTCTGATTCACCCTCCAGACTTCACCTGCTCCTTCTCCTTCTTCTGCTTCTTCTGATTCACCCTCCAGACTTCACCTTCTCCTTCTCCTTCTTCTGCTTCCTCAGATTCACCCTCCTGACTTCAACTTCTCCTTCTCCTTCTTCTACTTCTTCTGATTCACCCTCCAGACTTAACCTTCTCCTTCTCCTTCTTCTGCTACTTCTGATTCACCCTCCTGACTTCACCTTCTCCGTCTCCTTCTTCTGCTTCTTCTGCTTCACCCTCCTGACTTCACCCTCGCCTTCTCCTTCTTCTACTTCTTCGGATTCACCCTCCAGACTTCACCTTCTCCTTCTCCTTCTTCTACTTCTTCTGCTTCACCCTCCTGACTTCACCTTCTCCTTCTCCTTCTTCTACTTCTTCTGCTTCACCCTCCAGACTTCAGCTTCTCCTTCTCCTTCTTCTACTGATTCTGCTTCACCCTCCTGACTTCACCTTCTCCTTCTCCTTATTCTACTTCTTCTGCTTCTCCCTCCTGACTTCACCTTCTCCTTCTCCTTCTTCTACTTCTTCTGCTTCACCCTCCAGACTTCTCCTTCTCCTTCTTCTACTTCTTCTGCTTCACCCTCCAGACTTCAGCTTCTCCTTCTCCTTTTTCTGCTTCTTTTGATTCACCATCCAGACTTCACCTTCTCCTTCTCCTTCTTCTGCTTCTTCTGATTCACCCTCCAGACTTCCCCTTCTCCTTCTCCTTCTTCTACTTCTTCTGATTCACCCTCCAGACTTCACCTTCTCCTTCTCCTTCTTCTGCTTCTTCTGATTCACCCTCCTGACTTCACCTTCTCCTTCTCCTTCTTCTGCTTCTTCTGCGTCACCCTCCTGACTTCACCTTCGCCTTCTCCTTCTTCTACTTCTTCTGATTCACCCTCCAGACTTCACCTTCTCCTTCTCCTTCTTCTCCTTCTTCTGATTCACCCTCAAGACTTCACCTTCTCCTTCTCCTTCTTCTGCTTCCTCTGATTCACCCTCCTGACTTCACTTTCTCCTTCTCCTTCTTCTACTTCTTCTGATTCACCCTCCTGACTTCACCTTCTCCTTCTTCTGCTTCTTCTGATTCACCCTCCAGACTTCACCTTCTCCTTCTCCTTCTTCTGCTTCTTCTGATTCACCCTCCGGACTTCACCTTCTCCTTCTCCTTCTTCTGCTTCTTCTGATTCACCCTCCAGACTTCACCTGCTCCTTCTCCTTCTTCTGCTTCTTCTGATTCACCCTCCAGACTTCACCTTCTCCTTCTCCTTCTTCTGCTTCCTCAGATTCACCCTGCAGACTTCAGCTTCTCCTTCTCCTTCTTCTACTTCTTCTGATTCACCCTCCAGACTTCACCTTCACCTTCTCCTTCTTCTGCTTCTTCTGATTCACCCTCCTGACTTCACCTTCTCCTTCTCCTTCTTCTGCTTCATCTGCTTCACCCTCCTGACTTCACCTTCGCCTTCTCCTTCTTCTACTTCTTCTGATTCACCCTCCAGATTTCACCTTCTCCTTCTCCTTCATCTCCTTCTTCTGATTCACCCTCAAGACTTCACCTTCTTCTTCTCCTTCTTCTGCTTCCTCTGATTCACCCTCCTGACTTCATCTCCTCCTTCTCCTTCTTCTACTTCTTCTGATTCACCCTCCTGACTTCACCTTCTCCCTCTCCTTCTTCCGCTTCTTCTGATTCACCCTCCAGACTTCACATTCTCCTTCTCCTTCTTCTGCTTCTTCTGATTCGCCCTCCAGACTTCACCTTCTCCTTCTCCTTCTTCTGCTTCTTCTGATTCACCCTCCAGACTTCACCTTCTCCTTCTCCTTCTTCTGCTTCTTCTGATTCACCCTCCAGACTTCACCTTCTCCTTCTCCTTCTTCTGCTTTCTCTGTATCACCCTCCTGACTTCACCTTCTCCTTCTCCTTATTCTACTTCTTCTGCTTCTCCCTCCTGACTTCACCTTCTCCTTCTCCTTCTTCTGCTTCTTCTGCTTCACCCTCCAGACTTCACCTTCTCCTTCTCCTTCTTCTACTTCTTCTGCTTCACCCTCCTGACTTCACCTTCTCCTTCTCCTTCTTCTGCTTCTTCTGATTCACCCTCCAGACTTCACCTTCTCCTTCTCCTTCTTCTACTTCTTCTGCTTCTCCCTCCAGACTTCACCTTCTCCTTCTCCTTCTTCTGCTTCTTCTGATTCACCCTCCTGACATCACCTTCTACTTCTCCTTCTTCTACTTCTTCTGCTTCACCCTCCTGACTTCACCTTCTCCTTCTCCTTCTTCTACTTCTTCTGATTCACCCTCCAGACTTCACCTTCTCCTTCTCCTTCTTCTGCTTCTTCTGATTCACCCTCCTGACTTCACCTTCTCCTTCTCCTTCTTCTGCTTCTTCTGATTCACCCTCCAGACTTCACCTTCTCCTTCTCCTTCTTCTGCTTCTTCTGATTCACCCTCCAGGCTTCAGCTTCACCTTCTCCTTCTTCTACTTCTTCTGATTCACCCTCCAGACTTCACCTTCTCCTTCTCCTTCTTCTGCTTCTTCTGATTCACCCTCCTGACTTCACCTTCTCCTTCTCCTTTTTCTGCTTCTTCTGCTTCACCCTCCTGACTTCACCTTCTCCTTCTCCTTCTTCTACTGATTCTGCTTCACCCTCCTGACTTCACCTTCTCCTTCTCCTTATTCTACTTCTTCTGCTTCTCCCTCCTGACTTCACCTTCTCATTCTCCTTCTTCTACTTCTTCTGCTTCACCCTCCAGACTTCAGCTTCTCCTTCTCCTTCTTCTACTTCTTCTGCTTCACCCTCCAGACTTCACCTTCTCCTTCTCCTTCTTCTGCTTCTTCTGATTCACCCTCCAGACTTCACCTTCTCCTTCTCCTTCTTCTGCTTCTTCTGATTCACCCTCCTGACTTCACCTTCGCCTTCTCCTTCTTCTGCTTCCTCTGATTCACCCTCCTGACTTCATCTCCTCCTTCTCCTTCTTCTACTTCTTCTGCTTCTCCCTCCTGACTTCACCTTCTCCTTCTCCTTCTTCTGCTTCTTCTGATTCACCCTCCAGACTTCACATTCTCCTTCTCCTTCTTCTGCTTCTTCTGATTCATCCTCCAGACTTCACCTTCTCCTTCTCCTTCTTCTGCTTCTTCTGAGTCACCCTCCAGACTTCATCTTCTCCTTCTCCTTCTTCTGCTTCTTCTGATTCACCCTCCAGACTTCACCTTCTCCTTCTCCTTCTTCTGCTTTCTCTGATTCACCCTCCTGACTTCACCTTCTCCTTCTCCTTATTCTACTTCTTCTGCTTCTCCCTCCTGACTTCACCTTCTCCTTCTCCTTCTTCTGCTTCTTCTGCTTCACCCTCCAGACTTCACCTTCTCCTTCTCCTTCTTCTACTTCTTCTGCTTCACCCTCCTGACTTCACCTTCTCCTTCTCCTTCTTCTGCTTCTTCTGATTCACCCTCCAGACTTCACCTTCTCCTTCTCCTTCTTCTACTTCTTCTGCTTCTCCCTCCAGACTTCACCTTCTCCTTCTCCTTCTTCTACTTCTTCTGATTCACCCTCCAGACTTCACCTTCTCCTTCTCCTTCTTCTGCTTCTTCTGATTCACCCTCCTGACTTCACCTTCTCCTTCTCCTTCTTCTGCTTCTTCTGATTCACCCTCCAGACATCACCTTCTCCTTCTCCTTCTTCTGCTTCTTCTGATTCACCCTCCAGGCTTCAGCTTCACCTTCTCCTTCTTCTACTTCTTCTGATTCACCCTCCAGACTTCACCTTCCCCTTCTCCTTCTTCTGCTTCTTCTGATTCACCCTCCTGACTTCACCTTCTCCTTCTCCTTTTTCTGCTTCTTCTGCTTCACCCTCCTGACTTCACCTTCTCCTTCTCCTTCTTCTACTGATTCTGCTTCACCCTCCTGACTTCACCTTCTCCTTCTCCTTATTCTACTTCTTCTGCTTCTCCTTCCTGACTTCACCTTCTCCTTCTCCTTCTTCTACTTCTTCTGCTTCACCCTCCAGACTTCAGCTTCTCCTTCTCCTTCTTCTACTTCTTCTGCTTCACCCTCCAGACTTCACCTTCCCCTTCTCCTTCTTCTGCTTCTTCTGATTCACCCTCCAGACTTCACCTTCTCCTTCTCCTTCTTCTGCTTCTTCTGATTCACCCTCCTGACTTCACCTTCGCCTTCTCCTTCTTCTACTTCTTCTGATTCACCCTCCAGACTTCACCTTCTCCTTCTCCTTCTTCTCCTTCTTCTGATTCACCCTCAAGACATCACCTTCTCCTTCTCCTTCTTCTGCTTCCTCTGATTCACCCTCCTGACTTCACCTTCTCCTTCTCCTTCTTCTACTTCTTCTGATTCACCCTCCTGACTTCACCTTCTCCTTCTCCTTCTTCTGCTTCTTCTGATTCACCCTCCAGACTTCACCTTCTCCTTCTCCTTCTTCTGCTTCTTCTGATTCACCCTCCAGACTTCACCTTCTCCTTCTCCTTCTTCTGCTTCTTCTGATTCACACTCCAGACTTCACCTGCTCCTTCTCCTTCTTCTGCTTCTTCTGATTCACCCTCCAGACTTCACCTTCTCCTTCTCCTTCTTCTGCTTCCTCAGATTCACCCTCCTGACTTCACCTTCTCCTTCTCCTTCTTCTACTTCTTCTGATTCACCCTCCTGACTTCACCTTCTCCTTCTCCATCTTGTACTTCTTCTGATTCACCCCCCAGACTTCACCTTCTCCTTCTCCTTCTTCTGCTTCTTCAGATTCACCCTCCTGACTTCACCTTCTCCTTCTCCTTCTTCTGCTTCTTCTGATTCACCCTCCAGACTTCACCTTCTCCTTCTCCTTCTTCTACTTCTTCTGATTCACCCTCCAGACTTCACCTTCTCCTTCTCCTTCTTCTGCTTCTTCTGATTCACCCTCCTGACTTCACCTTCTCCTTCTCCTTCTTCTGCTTCATCTGCTTCACCCTCCTGACTTCACCTTCGCCTTCTCCTTCTTCTACTTCTTCTGATTCACCCTCCAGATTTCACCTTCTCCTTCTCCTTCATCTCCTTCTTCTGATTCACCCTCAAGACTTCACCTTCTTCTTCTCCTTCTTCTGCTTCCTCTGATTCACCCTCCTGACTTCATCTCCTCCTTCTCCTTCTTCTACTTCTTCTGATTCACCCTCCTGACTTCACCTTCTCCCTCTCCTTCTTCCGCTTCTTCTGATTCACCCTCCAGACTTCACATTCTCCTTCTCCTTCTTCTGCTTCTTCTGATTCACCCTCCAGACTTCACCTTCTCCTTCTCCTTCTTCTGCTTCTTCTGATTCACCCTCCAGACTTCACCTTCTCCTTCTCCTTCTTCTGCTTCTTCTGATTCACCCTCCAGACTTCACCTTCTCCTTCTCCTTCTTCTGCTTTCTCTGTATCACCCTCCTGACTTCACCTTCTCCTTCTCCTTATTCTACTTCTTCTGCTTCTCCCTCCTGACTTCACCTTCTCCTTCTCCTTCTTCTGCTTCTTCTGCTTCACCCTCCAGACTTCACCTTCTCCTTCTCCTTCTTCTACTTCTTCTGCTTCACCCTCCTGACTTCACCTTCTCCTTCTCCTTCTTCTGCTTCTTCTGATTCACCCTCCAGACTTCACCTTCTCCTTCTCCTTCTTCTACTTCTTCTGCTTCTCCCTCCAGACTTCACCTTCTCCTTCTCCTTCTTCTGCTTCTTCTGATTCACCCTCCTGACATCACCTTCTACTTCTCCTTCTTCTACTTCTTCTGCTTCACCCTCCTGACTTCACCTTCTCCTTCTCCTTCTTCTACTTCTTCTGATTCACCCTCCAGACTTCACCTTCTCCTTCTCCTTCTTCTGCTTCTTCTGATTCACCCTCCTGACTTCACCTTCTCCTTCTCCTTCTTCTGCTTCTTCTGATTCACCCTCCAGACTTCAGCTTCTCCTTCTCCTTCTTCTACTTCTTCTGCTTCACCCTCCAGACTTCACCTTCTCCTTCTCCTTCTTCTACTTCTTCTGCTTCACCCTCCAGACTTCAGCTTCTCCTTCTCCTTCTTCTGCTTCTTTTGATTCACCCTCCAGACTTCACCTTCTCCTTCTCCTTCTTCTGCTTCTTCTGATTCACCCTCCAGACTTCAGCTTCTCCTTATCCTTCTTCTACTTCTTCTGATTCACTCTCCAGACTTCACCTTCTCCTTTTCCTTCTTCTGCTTCTTCTGATTCACCCTCCTGACTTCACCTTCTCCTTCTCCTTCTTCTGCTTCTTCTGCGTCACCCTCCTGACTTCACCTTCGCCTTCTCCTTCTTCTACTTCTTCTGATTCACCTTCCAGACTTCACCTTCTCCTTCTCCTTCTTCTCCTTCTTCTGATTCACCCTCAAGACTTCACCTTCTCCTTCTCCTTCTTCTGCTTCCTCTGATTCACCCTCCTGACTTCACTTTCTCCTTCTCCTTCTTCTACTTCTTCTGATTCACCCTCCTGACTTCACCTTCTCCTTCTCCTTCTTCTGCTTCTTCTGATTCACCCTCCAGACTTCACCTTCTCCTTCTCCTACTTCTGCTTCTTCTGATTCACCCTCCAGACTTCACCTTCTCCTTCTCCTTCTTCTGCTTCTTCTGATTCACCCTCCAGACTTCACCTGCTCCTTCTCCTTCTTCTGCTTCTTCTGATTCACCCTCCAGACTTCACCTTCTCCTTCTCCTTCTTCTGCTTCCTCAGATTCACCCTCCTGACTTCACCTTCTCCTTCTCCTTCTTCTACTTCTTCTGATTCACCCTCCAGACTTAACCTTCTCCTTCTCCTTCTTCTGCTACTTCTGATTCACCCTCCTGACTTCACCTTCTCCGTCTCCTTCTTCTGCTTCTTCTGCTTCACCCTCCTGACTTCACCCTCGCCTTCTCCTTCTTCTACTTCTTCGGATTCACCCTCCAGACTTCACCTTCTCCTTCTCCTTCTTCTACTTCTTCTGCTTCACCCTCCTGACTTCACCTTCTCCTTCTCCTTCTTCGACTTCTTCTGCTTCACCCTCCAGACTTCAGCTTCTCCTTCTCCTTCTTCTACTGATTCTGCTTCACCCTCCTGACTTCACCTTCTCCTTCTCCTTATTCTACTTCTTCTGCTTCTCCCTCCTGACTTCACCTTCTCCTTCTCCTTCTTCTACTTCTTCTGCTTCACCCTCCAGACTTCTCCTTCTCCTTCTTCTACTTCTTCTGCTTCACCCTCCAGACTTCAGCTTCTCCTTCTCCTTCTTCTGCTTCTTTTGATTCACCATCCAGACTTCACCTTCTCCTTCTCCTTCTTCTGCTTCTTCTGATTCACCCTCCAGACTTCCCCTTCTCCTTCTCCTTCTTCTACTTCTTCTGATTCACCCTCCAGACTTCACCTTCTCCTTCTCCTTCTTCTGCTTCTTCTGATTCACCCTCCTGACTTCACCTTCTCCTTCTCCTTCTTCTGCTTCTTCTGCGTCACCCTCCTGACTTCACCTTCGCCTTCTCCTTCTTCTACTTCTTCTGATTCACCCTCCAGACTTCACCTTCTCCTTCTCCTTCTTCTCCTTCTTCTGATTCACCCTCAAGACTTCACCTTCTCCTTCTCCTTCTTCTGCTTCCTCTGATTCACCCTCCTGACTTCACTTTCTCCTTCTCCTTCTTCTACTTCTTCTGATTCACCCTCCTGACTTCACCTTCTCCTTCTCCTTCTTCTGCTTCTTCTGATTCACCCTCCAGACTTCACCTTCTCCTTCTCCTTCTTCTGCTTCTTCTGATTCACCCTCCGGACTTCACCTTCTCCTTCTCCTTCTTCTGCTTCTTCTGATTCACCCTCCAGACTTCACCTGCTCCTTCTCCTTCTTCTGCTTCTTCTGATTCACCCTCCAGACTTCACCTTCTCCTTCTCCTTCTTCTGCTTCCTCAGATTCACCCTGCAGACTTCAGCTTCTCCTTCTCCTTCTTCTACTTCTTCTGATTCACCCTCCAGACTTCACCTTCACCTTCTCCTTCTTCTGCTTCTTCTGATTCACCCTCCTGACTTCACCTTCTCCTTCTCCTTCTTCTGCTTCATCTGCTTCACCCTCCTGACTTCACCTTCGCCTTCTCCTTCTTCTACTTCTTCTGATTCACCCTCCAGATTTCACCTTCTCCTTCTCCTTCATCTCCTTCTTCTGATTCACCCTCAAGACTTCACCTTCTTCTTCTCCTTCTTCTGCTTCCTCTGATTCACCCTCCTGACTTCACTTTCTCCTTCTCCTTCTTCTACTTCTTCTGATTCACCCTCCTGACTTCACCTTCTCCTTCTCCTTCTTCTGCTTCTTCTGATTCACCCTCCAGACTTCACCTTCTCCTTCTCCTACTTCTGCTTCTTCTGATTCACCCTCCAGACTTCACCTTCTCCTTCTCCTTCTTCTGCTTCTTCTGATTCACCCTCCAGACTTCACCTGCTCCTTCTCCTTCTTCTGCTTCTTCTGATTCACCCTCCAGACTTCACCTTCTCCTTCTCCTTCTTCTGCTTCCTCAGATTCACCCTCCTGACTTCACCTTCTCCTTCTCCTTCTTCTACTTCTTCTGATTCACCCTCCAGACTTAACCTTCTCCTTCTCCTTCTTCTGCTACTTCTGATTCACCCTCCTGACTTCACCTTCTCCGTCTCCTTCTTCTGCTTCTTCTGCTTCACCCTCCTGACTTCACCCTCGCCTTCTCCTTCTTCTACTTCTTCGGATTCACCCTCCAGACTTCACCTTCTCCTTCTCCTTCTTCTACTTCTTCTGCTTCACCCTCCTGACTTCACCTTCTCCTTCTCCTTCTTCGACTTCTTCTGCTTCACCCTCCAGACTTCAGCTTCTCCTTCTCCTTCTTCTACTGATTCTGCTTCACCCTCCTGACTTCACCTTCTCCTTCTCCTTATTCTACTTCTTCTGCTTCACCCTCCAGACTTCTCCTTCTCCTTCTTCTACTTCTTCTGCTTCACCCTCCAGACTTCAGCTTCTCCTTCTCCTTCTTCTGCTTCTTTTGATTCACCATCCAGACTTCACCTTCTCCTTCTCCTTCTTCTGCTTCTTCTGATTCACCCTCCAGACTTCCCCTTCTCCTTCTCCTTCTTCTACTTCTTCTGATTCACCCTCCAGACTTCACCTTCTCCTTCTCCTTCTTCTGCTTCTTCTGATTCACCCTCCTGACTTCACCTTCTCCTTCTCCTTCTTCTGCTTCTTCTGCGTCACCCTCCTGACTTCACCTTCGCCTTCTCCTTCTTCTACTTCTTCTGATTCACCCTCCAGACTTCACCTTCTCCTTCTCCTTCTTCTCCTTCTTCTGATTCACCCTCAAGACTTCACCTTCTCCTTCTCCTTCTTCTGCTTCCTCTGATTCACCCTCCTGACTTCACTTTCTCCTTCTCCTTCTTCTACTTCTTCTGATTCACCCTCCTGACTTCACCTTCTCCTTCTCCTTCTTCTGCTTCTTCTGATTCACCCTCCAGACTTCACGTTCTCCTTCTCCTTCTTCTGCTTCTTCTGATTCACCCTCCGGACTTCACCTTCTCCTTCTCCTTCTTCTGCTTCTTCTGATTCACCCTCCAGACTTCACCTGCTCCTTCTCCTTCTTCTGCTTCTTCTGATTCACCCTCCAGACTTCACCTTCTCCTTCTCCTTCTTCTGCTTCCTCAGATTCACCCTGCAGACTTCAGCTTCTCCTTCTCCTTCTTCTACTTCTTCTGATTCACCCTCCAGACTTCACCTTCACCTTCTCCTTCTTCTGCTTCTTCTGATTCACCCTCCTGACTTCACCTTCTCCTTCTCCTTCTTCTGCTTCATCTGCTTCACCCTCCTGACTTCACCTTCGCCTTCTCCTTCTTCTACTTCTTCTGATTCACCCTCCAGATTTCACCTTCTCCTTCTCCTTCATCTCCTTCTTCTGATTCACCCTCAAGACTTCACCTTCTTCTTCTCCTTCTTCTGCTTCCTCTGATTCACCCTCCTGACTTCATCTCCTCCTTCTCCTTCTTCTACTTCTTCTGATTCACCCTCCTGACTTCACCTTCTCCCTCTCCTTCTTCCGCTTCTTCTGATTCACCCTCCAGACTTCACATTCTCCTTCTCCTTCTTCTGCTTCTTCTGATTCGCCCTCCAGACTTCACCTTCTCCTTCTCCTTCTTCTGCTTCTTCTGATTCACCCTCCAGACTTCACCTTCTCCTTCTCCTTCTTCTGCTTCTTCTGATTCACCCTCCAGACTTCACCTTCTCCTTCTCCTTCTTCTGCTTTCTCTGTATCACCCTCCTGACTTCACCTTCTCCTTCTCCTTATTCTACTTCTTCTGCTTCTCCCTCCTGACTTCACCTTCTCCTTCTCCTTCTTCTGCTTCTTCTGCTTCACCCTCCAGACTTCACCTTCTCCTTCTCCTTCTTCTACTTCTTCTGCTTCACCCTCCTGACTTCACCTTCTCCTTCTCCTTCTTCTGCTTCTTCTGATTCACCCTCCAGACTTCACCTTCTCCTTCTCCTTCTTCTACTTCTTCTGCTTCTCCCTCCAGACTTCACCTTCTCCTTCTCCTTCTTCTGCTTCTTCTGATTCACCCTCCTGACATCACCTTCTACTTCTCCTTCTTCTACTTCTTCTGCTTCACCCTCCTGACTTCACCTTCTCCTTCTCCTTCTTCTACTTCTTCTGATTCACCCTCCAGACTTCACCTTCTCCTTCTCCTTCTTCTGCTTCTTCTGATTCACCCTCCTGACTTCACCTTCTCCTTCTCCTTCTTCTGCTTCTTCTGATTCACCCTCCAGACTTCACCTTCTCCTTCTCCTTCTTCTGCTTCTTCTGATTCACCCTCCAGGCTTCAGCTTCACCTTCTCCTTCTTCTACTTCTTCTGATTCACCCTCCTGACTTCACCTTCTCCTTCTCCTTTTTCTGCTTCTTCTGCTTCACCCTCCTGACTTCACCTTCTCCTTCTCCTTCTTCTACTGATTCTGCTTCACCCTCCTGACTTCACCTTCTCCTTCTCCTTATTCTACTTCTTCTGCTTCTCCCTCCTGACTTCACCTTCTCATTCTCCTTCTTCTACTTCTTCTGCTTCACCCTCCAGACTTCAGCTTCTCCTTCTCCTTCTTCTACTTCTTCTGCTTCACCCTCCAGACTTCACCTTCTCCTTCTCCTTCTTCTGCTTCTTCTGATTCACCCTCCAGACTTCACCTTCTCCTTCTCCTTCTTCTGCTTCTTCTGATTCACCCTCCTGACTTCACCTTCGCCTTCTCCTTCTTCTGCTTCCTCTGATTCACCCTCCTGACTTCATCTCCTCCTTCTCCTTCTTCTACTTCTTCTGCTTCTCCCTCCTGACTTCACCTTCTCCTTCTCCTTCTTCTGCTTCTTCTGATTCACCCTCCAGACTTCACATTCTCCTTCTCCTTCTTCTGCTTCTTCTGATTCATCCTCCAGACTTCACCTTCTCCTTCTCCTTCTTCTGCTTCTTCTGAGTCACCCTCCAGACTTCACCTTCTCCTTCTCCTTCTTCTGCTTCTTCTGATTCACCCTCCAGACTTCACCTTCTCCTTCTCCTTCTTCTGCTTTCTCTGATTCACCCTCCTGACTTCACCTTCTCCTTCTCCTTATTCTACTTCTTCTGCTTCTCCCTCCTGACTTCACCTTCTCCTTCTCCTTCTTCTGCTTCTTCTGCTTCACCCTCCAGACTTCACCTTCTCCTTCTCCTTCTTCTACTTCTTCTGCTTCACCCTCCTGACTTCACCTTCTCCTTCTCCTTCTTCTGCTTCTTCTGATTCACCCTCCAGACTTCACCTTCTCCTTCTCCTTCTTCTACTTCTTCTGCTTCTCCCTCCAGACTTCACCTTCTCCTTCTCCTTCTTCTACTTCTTCTGATTCACCCTCCAGACTTCACCTTCTCCTTCTCCTTCTTCTGCTTCTTCTGATTCACCCTCCTGACTTCACCTTCTCCTTCTCCTTCTTCTGCTTCTTCTGATTCACCCTCCAGACATCACCTTCTCCTTCTCCTTCTTCTGCTTCTTCTGATTCACCCTCCAGGCTTCAGCTTCACCTTCTCCTTCTTCTACTTCTTCTGATTCACCCTCCAGACTTCACCTTCCCCTTCTCCTTCTTCTGCTTCTTCTGATTCACCCTCCTGACTTCACCTTCTCCTTCTCCTTTTTCTGCTTCTTCTGCTTCACCCTCCTGACTTCACCTTCTCCTTCTCCTTCTTCTACTGATTCTGCTTCACCCTCCTGACTTCACCTTCTCCTTCTCCTTATTCTACTTCTTCTGCTTCTCCTTCCTGACTTCACCTTCTCCTTCTCCTTCTTCTACTTCTTCTGCTTCACCCTCCAGACTTCAGCTTCTCCTTCTCCTTCTTCTACTTCTTCTGCTTCACCCTCCAGACTTCACCTTCCCCTTCTCCTTCTTCTGCTTCTTCTGATTCACCCTCCAGACTTCACCTTCTCCTTCTCCTTCTTCTGCTTCTTCTGATTCACCCTCCTGACTTCACCTTCGCCTTCTCCTTCTTCTACTTCT
This sequence comes from Somniosus microcephalus, assembly GCF_052327205.1. Taxonomy (NCBI): domain Eukaryota; kingdom Metazoa; phylum Chordata; class Chondrichthyes; order Squaliformes; family Somniosidae; genus Somniosus; species Somniosus microcephalus. The sequence continues at coordinate 165,220 of NW_028225473.1, forward strand.
TCTGATTCACCCTCCAGACTTCACCTTCTCCTTCTCCTTCTTCTCCTTCTTCTGATTCACCCTCAAGACATCACCTTCTCCTTCTCCTTCTTCTGCTTCCTCTGATTCACCCTCCTGACTTCACCTTCTCCTTCTCCTTCTTCTACTTCTTCTGATTCACCCTCCTGACTTCACCTTCTCCTTCTCCTTCTTCTGCTTCTTCTGATTCACCCTCCAGACTTCACCTTCTCCTTCTCCTTCTTCTGCTTCTTCTGATTCACCCTCCAGACTTCACCTTCTCCTTCTCCTTCTTCTGCTTCTTCTGATTCACACTCCAGACTTCACCTGCTCCTTCTCCTTCTTCTGCTTCTTCTGATTCACCCTCCAGACTTCACCTTCTCCTTCTCCTTCTTCTGCTTCCTCAGATTCACCCTCCTGACTTCACCTTCTCCTTCTCCTTCTTCTACTTCTTCTGATTCACCCTCCTGACTTCACCTTCTCCTTCTCCATCTTGTACTTCTTCTGATTCACCCCCCAGACTTCACCTTCTCCTTCTCCTTCTTCTGCTTCTTCAGATTCACCCTCCTGACTTCACCTTCTCCTTCTCCTTCTTCTGCTTCTTCTGATTCACCCTCCAGACTTCACCTTCTCCTTCTCCTTCTTCTACTTCTTCTGATTCACCCTCCAGACTTCACCTTCTCCTTCTCCTTCTTCTGCTTCTTCTGATTCACCCTCCTGACTTCACCTTCTCCTTCTCCTTCTTCTGCTTCATCTGCTTCACCCTCCTGACTTCACCTTCGCCTTCTCCTTCTTCTACTTCTTCTGATTCACCCTCCAGATTTCACCTTCTCCTTCTCCTTCATCTCCTTCTTCTGATTCACCCTCAAGACTTCACCTTCTTCTTCTCCTTCTTCTGCTTCCTCTGATTCACCCTCCTGACTTCATCTCCTCCTTCTCCTTCTTCTACTTCTTCTGATTCACCCTCCTGACTTCACCTTCTCCCTCTCCTTCTTCCGCTTCTTCTGATTCACCCTCCAGACTTCACATTCTCCTTCTCCTTCTTCTGCTTCTTCTGATTCACCCTCCAGACTTCACCTTCTCCTTCTCCTTCTTCTGCTTCTTCTGATTCACCCTCCAGACTTCACCTTCTCCTTCTCCTTCTTCTGCTTCTTCTGATTCACCCTCCAGACTTCACCTTCTCCTTCTCCTTCTTCTGCTTTCTCTGTATCACCCTCCTGACTTCACCTTCTCCTTCTCCTTATTCTACTTCTTCTGCTTCTCCCTCCTGACTTCACCTTCTCCTTCTCCTTCTTCTGCTTCTTCTGCTTCACCCTCCAGACTTCACCTTCTCCTTCTCCTTCTTCTACTTCTTCTGCTTCACCCTCCTGACTTCACCTTCTCCTTCTCCTTCTTCTGCTTCTTCTGATTCACCCTCCAGACTTCACCTTCTCCTTCTCCTTCTTCTACTTCTTCTGCTTCTCCCTCCAGACTTCACCTTCTCCTTCTCCTTCTTCTGCTTCTTCTGATTCACCCTCCTGACATCACCTTCTACTTCTCCTTCTTCTACTTCTTCTGCTTCACCCTCCTGACTTCACCTTCTCCTTCTCCTTCTTCTACTTCTTCTGATTCACCCTCCAGACTTCACCTTCTCCTTCTCCTTCTTCTGCTTCTTCTGATTCACCCTCCTGACTTCACCTTCTCCTTCTCCTTCTTCTGCTTCTTCTGATTCACCCTCCAGACTTCACCTTCTCCTTCTCCTTCTTCTGCTTCTTCTGATTCACCCTCCAGGCTTCAGCTTCACCTTCTCCTTCTTCTACTTCTTCTGATTCACCCTCCAGACTTCACCTTCTCCTTCTCCTTCTTCTGCTTCTTCTGATTCACCCTCCTGACTTCACCTTCTCCTTCTCCTTTTTCTGCTTCTTCTGCGTCACCCTCCTGACTTCACCTTCTCCTTCTCCTTCTTCTACTGATTCTGCTTCACCCTCCTGACTTCACCTTCTCCTTCTCCTTATTCTACTTCTTCTGCTTCTCCCTCCTGACTTCACCTTCTCCTTCTCCTTCTTCTACTTCTTCTGCTTCACCCTCCAGACTTCAGCTTCTCCTTCTCCTTCTTCTACTTCTTCTGCTTCACCCTCCAGACTTCACCTTCTCCTTCTCCTTCTTCTGCTTCTTCTGATTCACCCTCCAGACTTCACCTTCTCCTTCTCCTTCTTCTGCTTCTTCTGATTCACCCTCCTGACTTCACCTTCGCCTTCTCCTTCTTCTGCTTCCTCTGATTCACCCTCCTGACTTCATCTCCTCCTTCTCCTTCTTCTACTTCTTCTGCTTCTCCCTCCTGACTTCACCTTCTCCTTCTCCTTCTTCTGTTTCTTCTGATTCACCCTCCAGACTTCACATTCTCCTTCTCCTTCTTCTGCTTCTTCTGATTCATCCTCCAGACTTCACCTTCTCCTTCTCCTTCTTCTGCTTCTTCTGAGTCACCCTCCAGACTTCACCTTCTCCTTCTCCTTCTTCTGCTTCTTCTGATTCACCCTCCAGACTTCACCTTCTCCTTCTCCTTCTTCTGCTTTCTCTGATTCACCCTCCTGACTTCACCTTCTCCTTCTCCTTATTCTACTTCTTCTGCTTCTCCCTCCTGACTTCACCTTCTCCTTCTCCTTCTTCTGCTTCTTCTGCTTCACCCTCCAGACTTCACCTTCTCCTTCTCCTTCTTCTACTTCTTCTGCTTCACCCTCCTGACTTCACCTTCTCCTTCTCCTTCTTCTGCTTCTTCTGATTCACCCTCCAGACTTCACCTTCTCCTTCTCCTTCTTCTACTTCTTCTGCTTCTCCCTCCAGACTTCACCTTCTCCTTCTCCTTCTTCTACTTCTTCTGATTCACCCTCCAGACTTCACCTTCTCCTTCTCCTTCTTCTGCTTCTTCTGATTCACCCTCCTGACTTCACCTTCTCCTTCTCCTTCTTCTGCTTCTTCTGATTCACCCTCCAGACTTCACCTTCTCCTTCTCCTTCTTCTGCTTCTTCTGATTCACCCTCCAGGCTTCAGCTTCACCTTCTCCTTCTTCTACTTCTTCTGATTCACCCTCCAGACTTCACCTTCTCCTTCTCCTTCTTCTGCTTCTTCTGATTCACCCTCCTGACTTCACCTTCTCCTTCTCCTTTTTCTGCTTCTTCTGCTTCACCCTCCTGACTTCACCTTCTCCTTCTCCTTCTTCTACTGATTCTGCTTCACCCTCCTGACTTCACCTTCTCCTTCTCCTTATTCTACTTCTTCTGCTTCTCCTTCCTGACTTCACCTTCTCCTTCTCCTTCTTCTACTTCTTCTGCTTCACCCTCCAGACTTCAGCTTCTCCTTCTCCTTCTTCTACTTCTTCTGCTTCACCCTCCAGACTTCACCTTCCCCTTCTCCTTCTTCTGCTTCTTCTGATTCACCCTCCAGACTTCACCTTCTCCTTCTCCTTCTTCTGCTTCTTCTGATTCACCCTCCTGACTTCACCTTCGCCTTCTCCTTCTTCTACTTCTTCTGATTCACCCTCCGGACTTCACCTTCTCCTTCTCCTTCTTCTCCTTCTTCTGATTCACCCTCAAGACATCACCTTCTCCTTCTCCTTCTTCTGCTTCCTCTGATTCACCCTCCTGACTTCACCTTCTCCTTCTCCTTCTTCTACTTCTTCTGATTCACCCTCCTGACTTCACCTTCTCCTTCTCCTTCTTCTGCTTCTTCTGATTCACCCTCCAGACTTCACCTTCTCCTTCTCCTTCTTCTGCTTCTTCTGATTCACCCTCCAGACTTCACCTTCTCCTTCTCCTTCTTCTGCTTCTTCTGATTCACACTCCAGACTTCACCTGCTCCTTCTCCTTCTTCTGCTTCTTCTGATTCACCCTCCAGACTTCACCTTCTCCTTCTCCTTCTTCTGCTTCCTCAGATTCACCCTCCTGACTTCTCCTTCTCCTTCTCCTTCTTCTACTTCTTCTGATTCACCCTCCTGACTTCACCTTCTCCTTCTCCATCTTGTACTTCTTCTGATTCACCCCCCAGACTTCACCTTCTCCTTCTCCTTCTTCTGCTTCTTCAGATTCACCCTCCTGACTTCACCTTCTCCTTCTCCTTCTTCTGCTTCTTCTGATTCACCCTCCAGACTTCACCTTCTCCTTCCCCTTCTTCTGCTTCCTCTGATTCACCCTGCAGACTTCAGCTTCTCCTTCTCCTTCTTCTACTTCTGCTGATTCACCCTCCAGACTTCACCTTCTCCTTCTTCTGCTTCTTCTGATTCACCCTCCTGACTTCACCTTCTCCTTCTCCTTCTTCTGCTTCATCTGCTTCACCCTCCTGACTTCACCTTCGCCTTCTCCTTCTTCTACTTCTTCTGATTCACCCTCCAGATTTCACCTTCTCCTTCTCCTTCTTCTCCTTCTTCTGATTCACCCTCAAGACTTCACCTTCTTCTTCTCCTTCTTCTGCTTCCTCTGATTCACCCTCCTGACTTCATCTCCTCCTTCTCCTTCTTCTACTTCTTCTGATTCACCCTCCTGACTTCACCTTCTCCTTCTCCTTCTTCCGCTTCTTCTGATTCACCCTCCAGACTTCACATTCTCCTTCTCCTTCTTCTGCTTCTTCTGATTCACCCTCCAGACTTCACCTTCTCCTTCTCCTTCTTCTGCTTCTTCTGATTCACCCTCCAGACTTCACCTTCTCCTTCTCCTTCTTCTGCTTCTTCTGATTCACCCTCCAGACTTCACCTTCTCCTTCTCCTTCTTCTGCTTTCTCTGATTCACCCTCCTGACTTCACCTTCTCCTTCTCCTTATTCTACTTCTTCTGCTTCTCCCTCCTGACTTCACCTTCTCCTTCTCCTTCTTCTGCTTCTTCTGCTTCACCCTCCAGACTTCACCTTGTCCTTCTCCTTCTTCTACTTCTTCTGCTTCACCCTCCTGACTTCACCTTCTCCTTCTCCTTCTTCTGCTTCTTCTGATTCACCCTCCAGACTTCACCTTCTCCTTCTCCTTCTTCTACTTCTTCTGCTTCTCCCTCCAGACTTCACCTTCTCCTTCTCCTTATTCTGCTTCTTCTGATTCACCCTCCTGACATCACCTTCTACTTCTCCTTCTTCTGCTTCTTCTGATTCACCCTCCAGACTTCACCTTCTCCTTCTCCTTCTTCTACTTCTTCTGCTTCTCCCTCCAGACTTCACCTTCTCCTTCTCCTTTTTCTACTTCTTCTGACTCACCCTCCAGACTTCACCTTCTCCTTCTCCTTCTTCTGCTTCTTCTGATTCACCCTCCTGACTTCACCTTCTCCTTCTCCTTCTTCTGCTTCTTCTGATTTACCCTCCAGACTTCACCTTCTCCTTCTCCTTCTTCTGCTTCTTCTGATTCACCCTCCAGACTTCAGCTTCTCCTTCTCCTTCTTCTACTTCTTCTGATTCACCCTCCAGACTTCACCTTCTCCTTCTCCTTCTTCTGCTTCTTCTGATTCACCCTCCTGACTTCACCTTCTCCTTCTCCTTCTTCTGCTTCTTCTGCTTCACCCTCCTGACTTCACCTTCGCCTTCCCCTTCTTCTACTTCTTCTGATTCACCCTCCAGACTTCACCTTCTCCTTCTCCTTCTTCTACTTCTTCTGCTTCACCCTCCTGACTTCACCTTCTCCTCCTCCTTCTTTTACTTCTTCTGCTTCACCCTCCAGACTTCAGCTTCTCCTTCTCCTTCTTCTACTGATTCTGCTTCACCCTCCTGTCTTCACCTTCTCCTTCTCCTTATTCTACTTCTTCTGCTTCTCCCTCCTGACTTCACCTTCTCCTTCTCCTTCTTCTACTTCTTCTGCTTCACCCTCCAGACTTCAGCTTCTCCTTCTCCTTCTTCTACTTCTTCTGTTTCACCCTCCAGACTTCAGCTTCTCCTTCTACTTCTTCTGCTTCTTCTGATTCACCCTCCAGACTTCACCTTCTCCTTCTCCTTCTTCTGCTTCTTCTGATTCACCCTCCAGACTTCACCTTCTCCTTCTCCTTCTTCTGCTTCTTCTGATTCACCCTCCTGACTTCACCTTCTCCTTCTCCTTCTTCTGCTTCTTCTGCTTCACCCTCCTGACTTCACCTTCGCCTTCTCCTTCTTCTACTTCTTCTCATTCACCCTCCAGACTTCACCTTCTACTTCTCCTTCTTCTCCTTCTTCTGATTCACCCTCAAGACTTCACCTTCTCCTTCTCCTTCTTCTGCTTCCTCTGATTCACCCTCCTGACTTCACCTTCTCCTTCTCCTTCTTCTACTTCTTCTGATTCACCCTCCTGACTTCACCTTCTCCTTCTCCTTCTTCTGCTTCTTCTGATTCACCCTCCAGACTTCACCTTCTCCTTCTCCTTCTTCTGCTTCTTCTGATTCACCCTCCAGACTTCACCTTCTCCTTCTCCTTCGTCTGCTTCTTCTGATTCACCCTCCAGACTTCACCTGCTCCTTCTCCTTCTTCTGCTTCTTCTGATTCACCCTCCAGACTTCACCTTCTCCTTCTCCTTCTTCTGCTTCCTGAGATTCACCCTCCTGACTTCACCTTCTCCTTCTCCTTCTTCTACTTCTTCTGATTCACCCTCCTGACTTCACCTTCTCCTTCTCCTTCTTCTGCTTCTTCTGATTCACCCTCCAGACTTCACCTTCTCCTTCTCCTTCTTCTGCTTCTTCTGATTCACCCTGCAGACTTCAGCTTCTCCTTCTCCTTCTTCTACTTCTTCTGATTCACCCTCCAGACTTCACCTTCTCCTTCTCCTTCTTCTGCTTCTTCTGATTCACCCTCCTGACTTCACCTTCTCCTTCTCCTTCTTCTGCTTCATCTGCTTCACCCTCCTGACTTCACCTTCTACTTCTCCTTCTTCCGCTTCTTCTGATTCACCCTCCAGACTTCACATTCTCCTTCTCCTTCTTCTGCTTCTTCTGATTCACCCTCCAGACTTCACCTTCTCCTTCTCCTTCTTCTGCTTCTTCTGATTCACCCTCCAGACTTCACCTTCTCCTTCTCCTTCTTCTGCTTCTTCTGATTCACCCTCCAGACTTCACCTTCTCCTTCTCCTTCTTCTGCTTTCTCTGATTCACCCTCCTGACTTCACCTTCTCCTTCTCCTTCTTCTACTGCTTCTGATTCACCCTCCAGACTTCACCTTCTCCTTCTCCTTCTTCTGCTTCTTCTGATTCACCCTCCTGACTTCACCTTCTCCTTCTCCTTCTTCTGCTTCTTCTGATTCACCCTCCAGACTTCACCTTCTCCTTCACCTGATTCACCCTCCAGACTTCACCTTCTCCTTCTCCTTCTTCTACTGCTTCTGCTTCACCCTCCAGACTTCACCTTCTCCTTCTCCTTCTTCTCTTTCTTCTGATTCGCCCTCCTGACTTCACATAGATACATAGATACATAGAAGATAGGAGCAGGAGTAGGCCATTCGGCCCTTCGTGCCTGCTCCGCCATTCGATGAGATCATGGCTGATCCTTTAATTCAGTATCCCGTCCCCGCCTTCTCTCCGTAACCCTTAACCCCTTTTGCCCGTAGAAATATATCTAATTCCCTCTTAAATATATTTAATGAGCTGGCGTACACTGCCCTCTGTGGCAATGAGTTCCACAGGTTCACCACTCTCTGAGTGAAGAAATTCCCCCTCATCTCTGTCCTAAATGGTTTAGCCCTTATCCTTAAATTATGTCCTCTAGTTCTGTTCTCACCCGCCAAGGGAAACATTCCTTCTGCATCCAGTCTGTCTAGACCTGTCAGAATTTTATACACTTCTATGAGGTCCCCTCTCAATCTTCTAAACTCCAGTGTGTACATCCCTAAACTACATAGTCTCTCCTCATAGGTCATTCCCGCCATTCCTGGTATCAGCCTGGTGAATCGCCGCTGCACCCCCTCCATGGCAAGAACATCCTTCCTCAGATGAGGCGACCAAAACTGTACACAGTACTCGAGGTGTGGTCTCACCAGTGCCCTGTACAGCTGCAGCAAGGTATCCCTGTTCCTGTATTCTAACCCTTTTGCTATGAAGGCCAGCATACCGTTTGCCTTCTTGACCGCCTGTTGCACCTGCATGCTCGCCTTCAGTGACTGGTGTACAAGAACACCCAGGTCTCTCTGTACTTCCCCCTCTCCCAATCTATTGCCATTTAAATAATAATTTGCCCTCCCGTTCCTGCACCCAAGGTGGATAACTTCGCACTTGTCCACATTATAGTGCATCTGCCATTTATCCGCCCAATCGCCCAGTCTGTCCAAATCGCTCTGGAGCTTCCTGGTCTCTTCCTCTGAGCCCACCCCCCCTCCTAGTTTAGTGTCGTCTGCAAATTTGGAAATGCTGCATCCGACTCCCTGATCCAGGTCATTAATGTAAATTGTGAACAGCTGGGGGCCCAGGACAGATCCCTGTGGTACCCCACTTGCTACTGCCTGCCATTCAGAAAATGAGCCGTTTATTCCAACTCTCTGTTTTCTATCTGACAGCCAGTTCCCTATCCACGCCAAAACTTTCCCCTTTATCCCATGAGCCTCAATTTTCCATGCTAATCTTTTATGTGGGACCTTATCGAAGGCCTTTTGGAAGTCCAGGTACACCACATCTACTGGCTCTCCCCCATCTATTCTACCAGTTACTCCCTCAAAAAATTCCAATAGATTAGTCATGCACGATTTACCCTTTGTAAATCCATGTTGACTCTGTCCTATCCTGTCCCCATTTGCTAAGTGCTCCGCTATTTCATCCTTAATGATGGACTCCAGCATTTTGCCCACAACTGATGTAAGGCTTACAGGTCTGTAATTACCTGCTTTTTCCCTACCCCCCTTTTTGAATAGTGGGGTAACGTTAGCTACCCTCCAATCCATCGGTACTGTTCCCGAGTCTAATGAATTCTGAAAAATCATCCTTAGTGCATCCGCTATCTCTAGGGCCACCTCCTTCAGTACCCTAGGATGCATGTTATCAGGCCCTGGGGATTTGTCCACCTTCAATCCCTTTAGCTTCCTTAACACCATATCCTTAGAGATATTGATTTGCGTCAGTTCCTCCTTTGCCAATGTCCCTATTTTTCCCGATATCCCAGGGAGGTTTTTTGTGTCTTCCTTCGTAAAGACTGACCCAAAGTATGCATTTAGTTGATCTGCCATTTCCTTATTTCCCATTATATATTCCCCCGTATCTGACTGCAATGGACCAACTTTGGTTTTCACCAGTCTTTTCCTTTTGATATACTTATAAAAGCTTTTGGAGTTAGTTTTTATATTTTCCGCCAGCTTGTTTTCGTAAGCTATTTTGCCCCTCTTGATTATGCCCTTTGCCCTCCTTTGCTCTATCTTAAACTGTTCCCAATCTTCCGCTCTGGCGCTTTTTTTGGCTATTTTATACGCCCTATCTTTGGATTTTCTGCTGTCTCTAATTTCCCCTGTTATCCACGGTTGAGTCACCTTTTTAGATTTCCTTTTATGCCAGATTGGTATAAACAATTTTTGCAATTTTGTCATTCTATCTTTAAATGTTTGCCATTGTTTATCTACCTCCAGTCCTCCCAGGAACGTTGTCCACTCAGACCTACTCAGTTCCCGTCTCATGGCATCATAATTCCCCTTGTTTAAATTCAGGACCTTAGTCTCTGAGTCAATTTCTTCGCTCTCCATTTCGAGTGAGAAATCGATCATGTTATGATCGCTCTGACCCAAGGGTCCCCGTACAACAAGATTACTGATTAGTCCCTTCTCATTGCACAGTACCCAGTCCAATATAGCTTGTTCCCGAGTTGGTTCCTCGAAATATTGATCCAGATAACCATCCCTCAAACACTCAAGGAATTCCTCCTCCTCATTATTTTTACTGATTAGGCTAGTCCAATCTATATGTAAGTTAAAGTCACCTATGATGACAGCTGTGCTCTTATTGCACGCTTCTCTAATTTCCCTCGTGATGCCCTCCCTAACCTCTATTTTACTATTTGGAGGCCTATATACCACTCCTATTAATGTTTTTCGCCCCTCGCTATTTCTTAGCTCCACCCATATAGATTCTGTATTAACTGAGTTAATATCCTTCCTTTCAATTGCATTTATCCCCTCTTTTACTAGCAATGCTACCCCTCCTCCCTTTCTTTTTTGTCGATCCTTCCTAAATACTGAATACCCCTGTATGTTAAGCTCCCAGCCCTGCTCACCCTGCAACCATGTTTCCGTAATCCCAATTAGATCATAATTATTAACCTCTATTTCCACAGCTAATTCATCTACCTTGTTCCTGATGCTTCTCGCATTAAGGTATAAAACCCTCAGGCTTTTTTTATGCTCACATTTTTTATGAATTAGTTTGGCCCTTTGTTTTTTGTTCCTCACCCTTTTATCACCTTCGCCTTCTCCTTCGTCTGCTTCTGCATCTTCTCATTCACCCTCCAGACTTCACCTTCTCCTTCTCCTTCTTCTGCTTCTTCTGATTCACCCTCCAGACTTCACCTTCTCCTTCTCCTTCTTATGCTTCTTCTGATTCACCCTCCAGACTTCACCTTCTCCTTCTCCTTCTTCTACTTCTGCTTCTTCTGATTCACCCTCCAGACTTCACCTTCTCCTTCTCCTTCTTCTGCTTCTTCTGATTCACCCTCCAGACTTCAGCTTCTCCTTCTCCTTCTTCTACTTCTTCTGATTCACCCTCCAGACTTCAGCTTCTCCTTCTCCTTCTTCTGCTTCTTCTGATTCACCCTCCTGACTTCACCTTCTCCTTCTCCTTCTTCTGCTTCTTCTGCTTCACCCTCCTGACTTCACCTTCGCCTTCTCCTTCATCTACTTCTTCTGATTCACCCTCCAGACTTCACCTTCTCCTTCTCCTTCTTCTACTTCTTCTGCTTCACCCTCCTGACTTCACCTTCTCCTTCTCCTTCTTTTACTTCTTCTGCTTCACCCTCCAGACTTCAGCTTCTCCTTCTCCTTCTTCTACTGATTCTGCTTCACCCTCCTGACTTCACCTTCACCTTCTCCTTTTTCTACTTCTTCTGCTTCTCCCTCCTGACTTCACCTTCTCCTTCTCCTTCTTCTACTTCTTCTGCTTCACCCTCCAGACTTCAGCTTCTCCTTCTCCTTCTTCTGCTTCTTCTGATTCACCCTCCAGACTTCACCTTCTCCTTCTCCTTCTTCTGCTTCTTCTGATTCACCCTCCAGACTTTAGCTTCTCCTTCTCCTTCTTCTACTTCTTCTGATTCACCCGCCAGACTTCACCTTCTCCTTCTCCTTCTTCTGCTTCTTCTGATTCACCCTCCTGACTTCACCTTCTCCTTCTCCTTCTTCTGCTTCTTCTGCTTCACCCTCCTGACTTCACCTTCGCCTTCTCCTTCTTCTACTTCTTCTCATTCACCCTCCAGACTTCAACTTCTACTTCTCCTTCTTCTGATTCACCCTCAAGACTTCACCTTCTCCTTCTCCTTCTTCTGCTTCCTCTGATTCACCCTCCTGACTTCACCTTCTCCTTCTCCTTCTTCTACTTCTTCTGATTCACCCTCCTGACTTCACCTTCTCCTTCTCCTTCTTCTGCTTCTTCTGATTCACCCTCCAGACTTCACCTTCTCCTTCTCCTTCTTCTGCTTCTTCTGATTCACCCTCCAGACTTCACCTTCTCCTGCTCCTTCGTCTGCTTCTTCTGATTCACCCTCCAGTCTTCACCTGCTCCTTCTCCTTCTTCTGCTTCTTCTGATTCACCCTCCAGACTTCACCTTCTCCTTCTCCTTCTTCTGCTTCCTGAGATTCACCCTCCTGACTTCACCTTCTCCTTCTCCTTCTTCTACTTCTTCTGATTCACCCTCCTGACTTCACCTTCTCCTTCTCCTTCTTCTGCTTCTTCTGATTCACCCTCCAGACTTCACCTTCTCCTTCTCCTTCTTCTGCTTCTTCTGATTCACCCTGCAGACTTCAGCTTCTCCTTCTCCTTCTTCTACTTCTTCTGATTCACCCTCCAGACTTCACCTTCTCCTTCTCCTTCTTCTGCTTCTTCTGATTCACCCTCCTGACTTCACCTTCTCCTTCTCCTTCTTCTGCTTCATCTGCTTCACCCTCCTGACTTCACCTTCGCCTTCTCCTTCTTCTACTTCTTCTGATTCACCCTCCAGATTACCCCTTCTCCTTCTCCTTCTTCTCCTTCCTCTGATTCACCCTCCTGACTTCATCTCCTCCTTCTCCTTCTTCTACTTCTTCTGATTCACCCTCCTGACTTCACCTTCTACTTCTCCTTCTTCCGCTTTTTCTGATTCACCCTCCAGACTTCACATTCTCCTTCTCCTTCTTCTGCTTCTTCTGATTCACCCTCCAGACTTCACCTTCTCCTTCTCCTTCTTCTGCTTCTTCTGATTCACCCTCCAGACTTCACCTTCTCCTTCTCCTTCTTCTGCTTCTTCTGATTCACCCTCCAGACTTCACCTTCTCCTTCTCCTTCTTCTGCTTTCTCTGATTCACCCTCCTGACTTCACCTTCTCCTTCTCCTTCTTCTACTGCTTCTGATTCACCCTCCAGACTTCACCTTCTCCTTCTCCTTCTTCTGCTTCTTCTGATTCACCCTCCTGACTTCACCTTCTCCTTCTCCTTCTTCTGCTTCCTCTGATTCACCCTCCTGACTTCACCTTCTCCTTCTCCTTCTTCTACTTCTTCTGATTCACCCTCCTGACTTCACCTTCTCCTTCTCCTTCTTCTGCTCCTTCTGATTCACCCTCCAGACTTCACCTTCTCCTTCTCCTTCTTCTGCTTCTTCTGATTCACCCTCCAGACTTCACCTCCTCCTTCTCCTTCTTCTGCTTCTTCTGATTCACCCTCCAGACTTCACCTGCTGTTTCTCCTTCTTCTGCTTCTGCTGATTCACCCTCCAGACTTCACCTTCTCCTTCTCCTTCTTCTACTTCTTCTGATTCACCCTCCTGACTTCACCTTCTCCTTCTCCTTCTTCTGCTTCCTCTGATTGACCCTCCTGACTTCACCTTCTCCTTCTCCTTGTTCTACTTCTTCTGATTGACCCTCCTGACTTCACCTTCTCCTTCTCCTTCTTGTACTTCTTCTGATTCACCCTCCAGACTTCTCCTTCTCCTTCTCCTTCTTCTGCTTCTTCAGATTCACCCTCCTGACTTCACCTTCTCCTTCTCCTTCTTCTGCTTCTTCTGATTCACCCTCCAGACTTCACCTTCTCCTTCTCCTTCTTCTGCTTCTTCTGATTCACCCTATAGACTTCAGCTTCTCCTTCTCCTTCTTCTACTTCTTCTGATTCACCCTCCAGACTTCACCTTCTCCTTCTCCTTCTTCTGCTTCTCCTGATTCACCCTCCTGACTTCACCTTCTCCTTCTCCTTCTTCTGCTTCTTCTGCTTCACCCTCCTGACTTCACCTTCGCCTTCTCCTTCTTCTGCTTCCTCTGATTCACCCTCCTGACTTCATCTCCTCCTTCTCCTTCTTGTACTTCTTCTGATTCACCCTCCTGACTTCACCGTCTCCTTCTCCTTCTTCTGCTTCTTCTGCTTCACCCTCCAGACTTCACATTCTCCTTCTCCTTCTTCTGCTTCTTCTGATTCACCCTCCAGACTTCACCTTCTCCTTCTCCTTCTTCTGCTTCTTCTGATTCACCCTCCAGACTTCACCTTCTCCTTCTCCTTCTTCTGCTTCTTCTGATTCACCCTCCAGACTTCACCTTCTCCTTCTCCTTCTTCTGCTTTCTCTGATTCACCCTCCTGACTTCACCTTCTCCTTCTCCTTCTTCTACTTCATCTGATTCACCCTCCTGACTTCACCTTCTCCTTCTCCTTCTTGTAATTCTTCTGATTCACCCTCCTGACTTCACCTTCTCCTTCTCCTTCTTCTACCTCTTCTGGTTCACCCTCCAGTCTTCACCTTCTCCTTCTCCTTCTTCTGCTTCTTCTGATTCACCCTCCAGACTTCACCTTCTCCTTCTCCTTCTTCTACTTCATCTGCTTCACCCTCCAGACTTAAGCTTCTCCTTCTCCTTCTTCTACTACTTCTGCTGCACCCTCCTGACTTCACCTTCTCCTTCTCCTTCTTCTGCTTCTGCTGATTCACCCTGCTGACTTCACCTTCTCCTTCTCCTTCATCTGCTTCTTCTGATTCACCCTCCAGACTTCACCTTCTCATTCTCCTTCTTCTACTGCTTCTGCTTCACCCTCCAGACTTCACCTTCTCCTTCTCCTTCTTCTACTTCTTCTGATTCACCCTCCTGACGTCACCTTCTCCTTCTCCTTCTTCTGCTTCCTCTGATTCACCCTCCAGACTTCTCCTTCTCCTTCTCCTTCTTCTACTTCTTCTGATTCACCCTCCAGACTTCACCTTCTCCTTCTCCTTCTTCTACTTCTGCTGATTCATCCTCCAGAATTCACCTTCTCCTTCTCCTTCTTCTACTTCTTCTGATTCACCCTCCTGACTTCACCTTCTCCTTCTCCTCCTTCTACTTCTTCTGCTTCTCCCTCCAGACTTCACCTTCTCCTCCTCCTTCTTCTACTTCTTCTGATTCACCCTCCAGACTTCACCTTCTCCTTCTCCTTCTTCTGCTTCTTCTGATTCACCCTCCTGACTTCACCTTCTCCTTCTCCTTCTTCTGCTTCTTCTGATTCACCCTCCAGGCTTCACCTTCTCCTTCTCCTTCTTCTGCTTCCTCTGATTCACCCTCCTGACTTCATCTTCTCCTTCTCCTTCTTCTACTTCTTCTGATTCACCCTCCTGACTTCACCTTCTCGTTCTCCTTCATCTGCTTCTTCTGATTCACCCTCCAGACTTCACCTTCTCCTTCTCCTTCTTCTGCTTCCTCTGATTCACCCTCCTGACTTCACCTTCTCCTTCTCCTTCTTCTGCTTCTTCTGATTCACCCTCCAGACTTCAACTTCTCCTTCTCCTTCTTCTGCTTCTTCTGATTCACCCTCCAGACTTCACCTTCTCCTTCTCCTTCTTCTACTTCTTCTGCTTCACCCTCCAGACTTCACCTTCTCCTTCTCCTTCTTCTACTTCTTCTGATTCACCCTCCTGACGTCACCTTCTCCTTCTCCTTCATCTGCTTCCTCTGATTCACCCTCCAGACTTCTCCTTCTCCTTCTCCTTCTTCTACTTCTTCTGATTCACCCTCCAGACTTCACCTTCTCCTTCTCCTTCTTCTACTCCTTCTGATTCACCCTCCAGAATTCACCTTTTCCTTCTCCTTCTTCTACTTCTTCTGATTCACCCTCCTGACTTCACCTTCTCCTTCTCCTCCTTCTACTATCTTCTGCTTCTCCCTCCAGACTTCACCTTCTCCTTCTCCTTCTTCTACTTCTTCTGATTCACCCTCCAGACTTCACCTTCTCCTTCTCCTTCTTCTGCTTCTTCTGATTCACCCTCCTGACTTCACCTTCTCCTTCTCCTTCTTCTGCTTCTTCTGATTCACCCTCCAGACTTCACCTTCTCCTTCTCCTTCTTCTGCTTCCTCTGATTCACCCTCCTGACTTCACCTTCTCCTTCTCCTTCTTCTACTTCTTCTGATTCACCCTCCTGACTTCACCTTCTCGTTCTCCTTCATCTGCTTCTTCTGATTCACCCTCCAGACTTCACCTTCTCCTTCTCCTTCTTCTGCTTCCTCTGATTCACCCTCCTGACTTCACCTTCTCCTTCTCCTTCTTCTGCTTCTTCTGATTCACCCTCCAGACTTCAACTTCTCCTTCTCCTTCTTCTGCTTCTTCTGATTCACCCTCCAGACTTCACCTTCTCCTTCTCCTTCTTCTACTTCTTCTGATTCACCCTCCAGACTTCACCTTCTCCTTCTCCTTCTTCTGCTTCTTCTGATTCACCCTCCAGACTTCACCTTCTCCTTCTCCTTCTTCTACTTCTTCTGATTCACCCACCTGACTTCACCTTCTCCTTCTCCTTCTTCTGCTCCTTCTGATTCACCCTCCAGACTTCACCTTCTCCTTCTGCTTCTTCTACTTCTTCTGATTCACCCTCCAGACTTCACCTTCTCCTTCTCCTTCTTCTACTTCTTCTGATTCACCCTCCTGACATCACCTTCTCCTTCTCCTTCTTCTGCTTCTTCTGATTCACCCTCCAGACTTCACCTGCTCATTCTCCTTCTTCTACTTCTTCTGCTTCACCCTCCTGACTTTAACTTCTCCTTCTCCTTCTTCTGCTTCTTCTGATTCACCCTCCTGACTTCACCGTCTCCTTCTCCTTCTTCTGCTTCTTCTGCTTCACCCTCCAGACTTCACATTCTCCTTCTCCTTCTTCTGCTTCTTCTGATTCACCCTCCAGACTTCACCTTCTCCTTCTCCTTCTTCTGCTTCTTCTGATTCACCCTCCAGACTTCACCTTCTCCTTCTCCTTCTTCTGCTTCTTCTGATTCACCCTCCAGACTTCCCCTTCTCCTTCTCCTTCTTCTGCTTTCTCTGATTCACCCTCCTGACTTCACCTTCTCCTTCTCCTTCTTCTACTTCTTCTGATTCACCCTCCTGACTTCACCTTCTCCTTCTCCTTCTTGTAATTCTTCTGATTCACCCTCCTGACTTCACCTTCTCCTTCTCCTTCTTCTACCTCTTCTGGTTCACCCTCCAGTCTTCACCTTCTCCTTCTCCTTCTTCTGCTTCTTCTGATTCACCCTCCAGACTTCACCTTCTCCTTCTCCTTCTTCTACTTCATCTGCTTCACCCTCCAGACTTAAGCTTCTCCTTCTCCTTCTTCTACTACTTCTGCTGCACCCTCCTGACTTCACCTTCTCCTTCTCCTTCTTCTGCTTCTGCTGATTCACCCTGCTGACTTCACCTTCTCCTTCTCCTTCATCTGCTTCTTCTGATTCACCCTCCAGACTTCACCTTCTCATTCTCCTTCTTCTACTGCTTCTGCTTCACCCTCCAGACTTCACCTTCTCCTTCTCCTTCTTCTACTTCTTCTGATTCACCCTCCTGACGTCACCTTCTCCTTCTCCTTCTTCTGCTTCCTCTGATTCACCCTCCAGACTTCTCCTTCTCCTTCTCCTTCTTCTACTTCTTCTGATTCACCCTCCAGACTTCACCTTCTCCTTCTCCTTCTTCTACTTCTGCTGATTCATCCTCCAGAATTCACCTTCTCCTTCTCCTTCTTCTACTTCTTCTGATTCACCCTCCTGACTTCACCTTCTCCTTCTCCTCCTTCTACTTCTTCTGCTTCTCCCTCCAGACTTCACCTTCTCCTCCTCCTTCTTCTACTTCTTCTGATTCACCCTCCAGACTTCACCTTCTCCTTCTCCTTCTTCTGCTTCTTCTGATTCACCCTCCTGACTTCACCTTCTCCTTCTCCTTCTTCTGCTTCTTCTGATTCACCCTCCAGGCTTCACCTTCTCCTTCTCCTTCTTCTGCTTCCTCTGATTCACCCTCCTGACTTCATCTTCTCCTTCTCCTTCTTCTACTTCTTCTGATTCACCCTCCTGACTTCACCTTCTCGTTCTCCTTCATCTGCTTCTTCTGATTCACCCTCCAGACTTCACCTTCTCCTTCTCCTTCTTCTGCTTCCTCTGATTCACCCTCCTGACTTCACCTTCTCCTTCTCCTTCTTCTGCTTCTTCTGATTCACCCTCCAGACTTCAACTTCTCCTTCTCCTTCTTCTGCTTCTTCTGATTCACCCTCCAGACTTCACCTTCTCCTTCTCCTTCTTCTACTTCTTCTGCTTCACCCTCCAGACTTCACCTTCTCCTTCTCCTTCTTCTACTTCTTCTGATTCACCCTCCTGACGTCACCTTCTCCTTCTCCTTCATCTGCTTCCTCTGATTCACCCTCCAGACTTCTCCTTCTCCTTCTCCTTCTTCTACTTCTTCTGATTCACCCTCCAGACTTCACCTTCTCCTTCTCCTTCTTCTACTCCTTCTGATTCACCCTCCAGAATTCACCTTTTCCTTCTCCTTCTTCTACTTCTTCTGATTCACCCTCCTGACTTCACCTTCTCCTTCTCCTCCTTCTACTATCTTCTGCTTCTCCCTCCAGACTTCACCTTCTCCTTCTCCTTCTTCTACTTCTTCTGATTCACCCTCCAGACTTCACCTTCTCCTTCTCCTTCTTCTGCTTCTTCTGATTCACCCTCCTGACTTCACCTTCTCCTTCTCCTTCTTCTGCTTCTTCTGATTCACCCTCCAGACTTCACCTTCTCCTTCTCCTTCTTCTGCTTCCTCTGATTCACCCTCCTGACTTCACCTTCTCCTTCTCCTTCTTCTACTTCTTCTGATTCACCCTCCTGACTTCACCTTCTCGTTCTCCTTCATCTGCTTCTTCTGATTCACCCTCCAGACTTCACCTTCTCCTTCTCCTTCTTCTGCTTCCTCTGATTCACCCTCCTGACTTCACCTTCTCCTTCTCCTTCTTCTGCTTCTTCTGATTCACCCTCCAGACTTCAACTTCTCCTTCTCCTTCTTCTGCTTCTTCTGATTCACCCTCCAGACTTCACCTTCTCCTTCTCCTTCTTCTACTTCTTCTGATTCACCCTCCAGACTTCACCTTCTCCTTCTCCTTCTTCTGCTTCTTCTGATTCACCCTCCAGACTTCACCTTCTCCTTCTCCTTCTTCTACTTCTTCTGATTCACCCACCTGACTTCACCTTCTCCTTCTCCTTCTTCTGCTCCTTCTGATTCACCCTCCAGACTTCACCTTCTCCTTCTGCTTCTTCTACT
The DNA here is from genome assembly GCF_052327205.1 of Somniosus microcephalus. Classification (NCBI taxonomy): domain Eukaryota; kingdom Metazoa; phylum Chordata; class Chondrichthyes; order Squaliformes; family Somniosidae; genus Somniosus; species Somniosus microcephalus. The sequence goes on from NW_028225473.1 coordinate 183,828, forward strand.
TCTTCTGATTCACCCTCCAGACTTCACCTTCTCCTTCTCCTTCTTCTACTTCTTCTGATTCACCCTCCTGACATCACCTTCTCCTTCTCCTTCTTCTGCTTCTTCTGATTCACCCTCCAGACTTCACCTGCTCATTCTCCTTCTTCTACTTCTTCTGCTTCACCCTCCTGACTTTAACTTCTCCTTCTCCTTCTTCTGCTTCTTCTGATTCACCCTCCTGACTTCACCTTCTCTTTCTCCTTCTTCTGCATCTTCTGATTCACCCTCCTGACTTCACCTTCTCCTTCTCCTTCTCCTGCTTCTTCTGATTCACCCTCCAGACTTCACCTTCTCCTTCTCCTTCTTCTACTTCTTCTGCTTCACCCTCCTGACTTCACCTTCTCCTTCTCCTTCTTCTGCTTCTTCTGATTCACCCTCCAGACTTCACCTTCTCCTTCTCCTTCTTCTGCTTCTTCTGCTTCTCCCTCCATACTTCACCTTCCCCTTCTCCTTCTTCTGCTTCTTCTGATTGACCCTCCAGACTTCACCTTCTCCTTCTCCTTCTTCTGCTTCTTCTGATTCACCCTCCAGACTTCACCTTCTCCTTCTCCTTCTTCTGCTTCTTCTGCTTCACCCTCCTAACTTTACCTTCTCCTTCTCCTTCTTCTCCTTCTTCTGATTCACCATCCAGACTTCACCTTCTCCTTCTCCTTCTTCTGCTTCTTCTGATTCACCCTCCAGACTTCACCTTCTACTTCTCCTTCTTCTGCTTCTTCTGATTCACCCTCCAGACTTCACCTTCTCCTTCTCCTTCTTCTGCTTCTTCTGATTCACCCTTCAGACTTCACCTTCTCCTTCTCCTTCTTCTCCTTCTTCTGATTCACCCTCCAGACTTCACCTTCTCCTTCTTCTACTTCTTCTGATACACCCTCCATACTTCACCTTCTCCTTCTCCTTCTTCTACTTCTTCTGATTCACCCTCCAGACTTCACCTTCTCCTTCTCCTTCTTCCACTTCTTCTGATTCACCCTCCAGACTTAACCTTCTCCTTCTCCTTCTTCTACTTCTTCTGATTCACCCTCCAGACTTCACCTTCTCCTTCTCCTTCTTCTACTTCTTCTGGTTCACCCTCCAGACTTCACCTTCTCCTTCTCCTTCTTCTACTTCTTCTGATTCACCCTCCAGACTTCACCTTCTCCTTCTCCTTCTTCCAGTTCTTCTGCTTCACCCTCCAGACTTCACCTTCTCCTTCTCCTTCTTCTACTTCTTCTGATTCACCCTCCAGACTTCACCTTCTCCTTCTCCTTCTTCTGCTTCTTCTGATTCACCCTCCAGACTTCACCTTCTCCTTCTCCTTCTTCTGCTTCTTCTGATTCACACTCCAGACTTCACCTGCTCCTTCTCCTTCTTCTGCTTCTTCTGATTCACCCTCCAGACTTCACCTTCTCCTTCTCCTTCTTCTGCTTCCTCAGATTCACCCTCCTGACTTCACCTTCTCCTTCTCCTTCTTCTACTTCTTCTGATTCACCCTCCTGACTTCACCTTCTCCTTCTCCTTCTTGTACTTCTGCTGATTCAACCCCCAGACTTCACCTTCTCCTTCTCCTTCTTCTGCTTCTTCAGATTCACCCTCCTGACTTCACCTTCTCCTTCTCCTACTTCTGCTTCTTCTGATTCACCCTCCAGACTTCACCTTCTCCTTCTCCTTCTTCTGCTTCCTCTGATTCACCCTGCAGACTTCAGCTTCTCCTTCTCCTTCTTCTACTTCTTCTGATTCACCCTCCAGACTTCACCTTCTCCTTCTTCTGCTTCTTCTGATTCACCCTCCTGACTTCACCTTCTCCTTCTCCTTCTTCTAATTCTTCTGATTCACCCTCCTGAGTTCACCTTCGCCTTCTCCTTCTTCTACTTCTTCTGATTCACCCTCCAGATTTCACCTTCTCCTTCTCCTTCTTCTACTTCTTCTGATTCACCCTCAAGACTTCACCTTCTTCTTCTCCTTCTTCTGCTTCCTCTGATTCACCCTCCTGACTTCATCTCCTCCTTCTCCTTCTTCTACTTCTTCTGATTCACCCTCCTGACTTCACCTTCTCCTTCTCCTTCTTCCGCTTCTTCTGCTTCACCCTCCTAACTTCACCTTCTCCTTCTCCTTCTTCTCCTTCTTCTGATTCACCATCCAGACTTCACCTTCTCCTTCTCCTTCTTCTGCTTCTTCTGATTCACCCTCCAGACTTCACCTTCTACTTCTCCTTATTCTGCTTCTTCTGATTCACCCTCCAGACTTCACCTTCTCCTTCTCCTTCTTCTGCTTCTTCTGATTCACCCTTCAGACTTCATCTTCTCCTTCTCCTTCTTCTCCTTCTTCTGATTCACCCTCCAGACTTCACCTTCTCCTTCTTCTACTTCTTCTGATTCACCCTCCATACTTCACCTTCTCCTTCTCCTTCTTCTACTTCTTCTGATTCACCCTCCAGACTTCACCTTCTCCTTCTCCTTCTTCCACTTCTTCTGATTCACCCTCCAGACTTCACCTTCTCCTTCTCCTTCTTCTACTTCTTCTGATTCACCCTCCAGACTTCACCTTCTCCTTCTCCTTCTTCTACTTCTTCTGGTTCACCCATCAGACTTCACCTTCTCCTTCTCCTTCTTCTACTTCTTCTGATTCACCCTCCAGACTTCACCTTCTCCTTCTCCTTCTTCTACTTCTTCTGCTTCACCCTCCAGACTTCACCTTCTCCTTCTCCTTCTTCTACTTCTTCTGATTCACCCTCCAGACTTCACCTTCTCCTTCTCCTTCTTCTGCTTCTTCTGATTCACCCTCCAGACTTCACCTTCTCCTTCTCCTTCTTCTGCTTCTTCTGATTCACACTCCAGACTTCACCTGCTCCTTCTCCTTCTTCTGCTTCTTCTGATTCACCCTCCAGACTTCACCTTCTCATTCTCCTTCTTCTGCTTCCTCAGATTCACCCTCCTGACTTCACCTTCTCCTTCTCCTTCTTCTACTTCTTCTGATTCACCCTCCTGACTTCACCTTCTCCTTCTCCTTCTTGTACTTCTTCTGATTCACCCCCCAGACTTCACCTTCTCCTTCTCCTTCTTCTGCTTCTTCAGATTCACCCTCCTGACTTCACCTTCTCCTTCTCCTTCTTCTGCTTCTTCTGATTCACCCTCCAGACTTCACCTTCTCCTTCTCCTTCTTCTGCTTCCTCTGATTCACCCTGCAGACTTCAGCTTCTCCTTCTCCTTCTTCTACTTCTTCTGATTCACCCTCCAGACTTCATCTTCTCCTTCTTCTGCTTCTTCTGATTCACCCTCCTGACTTCACCTTCTCCTTCTCCTTCTTCTAATTCTTCTGATTCACCCTCCTGAGTTCACCTTCGCCTTCTCCTTCTTCTACTTCTTCTGATTCACCCTCCAGATTTCACCTTCTCCTTCTCCTTCTTCTCCTTCTTCTGATTCACCCTCAAGACTTCACCTTCTTCTTCTCCTTCTTCTGCTTCCTCTGATTCACCCTCCTGACTTCATCTCCTCCTTCTCCTTCTTCTACTTCTTCTGATTCACCCTCCTGACTTCACCTTCTCCTTCTCCTTCTTCCGCTTCTTCTGATTCACCCTCCAGACTTCACATTCTCCTTCTCCTTCTTCTGCTTCTTCTGATTCACCCTCCAGGCTTCACCTTCTCCTTCTCCTTCTTCTGCTTCTTCTGATTCACCCTCCAGACTTCACCTTCTCCTTCTCCTTCTTCTGCTTCTTCTGATTCACCCTCCAGACTTCACCTTCTCCTTCTCCTTCTTCTGCTTTCTCTGATTCACCCTCCTGACTTCACCTTCTCCTTCTCCTTATTCTACTTCTTCTGCTTCTCCCTCCTGACTTCACCTTCTCCTTCTCCTTCTTCTGCTTCTTCTGCTTCACCCTCCAGACTTCACCTTCTCCTTCTCCTTCTTCTACTTCTTCTGCTTCACCCTCCTGACTTCACCTTCTCCTTCTCCTTCTTCTGCTTCTTCTGATTCACCCTCCAGACTTCACCTTCTCCTTCTCCTTCTTCTACTTCTTCTGCTTCTCCCTCCAGACTTCACCTTCTCCTTCTCCTTATTCTGCTTCTTCAGATTCACCCTCCTGACATCACCTTCTACTTCTCCTTCTTCTGCTTCTTCTGATTCACCCTCCAGACTTCACCTTCTCCTTCTCCTTCTTCTACTTCTTCTGCTTCTCCCTCCAGACTTCACCTTCTCCTTCTCCTTTTTCTACTTCTTCTGACTCACCCTCCAGACTTCACCTTCTCCTTCTCCTTCTTCTGCTTCTTCTGATTCACCCTCCTGACTTCACCTTCTCCTTCTCCTTCTCCTGCTTCTTCTGATTCACCCTCCAGACTTCACCTTCTCCTTCTCCTTCTTCTGCTTGTTCTGATTCACCCTCCAGAATTCAGCTTCTCCTTCTCCTTCTTCTACTTCTTCTGATTCACCCTACAGACTTCACCTTCTCCTTCTCCTTCTTCTGCTTCTTCTGCTTCACCCTCCTGACTTCACCTTCGCCTTCTCCTTCTTCTACTTCTTCTGATTCACCCTCCAGACTTCACCTTCTCCTTCTCCTTCTTCTGCTTCACCCTCCTGACTTCACCTTCTCCTTCTCCTTCTTTTACTTCTTCTGCTTCACCCTCCAGACTTCAGCTTCTCCTTCTCCTTCTTCTACTGATTCTGCTTCACCATTCTGACTTCACCTTCTCCTTCTCCTTATTCTACTTCTTCTGCTTCTCCCTCCTGACTTCACCTTCTCCTTCTCCTTCTTCTACTTCTTCTGCTTCACCCTCCAGACTTCAGCTTCTCCTTCTCCTTCTTCTACTTCTTCTGCTTCACCCTCCAGACTTCAGCTTCTCCTTCTCCTTCTTCTGCTTCTTCTGATTCACCCTCCAGACTTCACCTTCTCCTTCTCCTTCTTCTGCTTCTTCTGATTCACCCTCCAGACTTCAGCTTCTCCTTCTCCTTCTTCTAATTCTTCTGATTCACCCGCCAGACTTCACCTTCTCCTTCTCCTTCTTCTGCTTCTTCTGATTCACCCTCCTGACTTCACCTTCTCCTTCTCCTTCTTCTGCTTCTTCTGCTTCACCCTCCTGACTTCACCTTCGCCTTCTCCTTCTTCTACTTCTTCTGATTCACCCTCCAGACTTCACCTTCTACTTCTCCTTCTTCTCCTTCTTCTGATTCACCCTCAAGACTTCACCTTCTCCTTCTCCTTCTTCTGCTTCCTCTGATTCACCCTCCTGACTTCACCTTCTCCTTCTCCTTCTTCTACTTCTTCTGATTCACCCTCCTGACTTCACCTGCTCCATCTCCTTCTTCTGCTTCTTCTGATTCACCCTCCAGACTTCACCTTCTCCTTCTCCTTCTTCTGCTTCTTCTGATTCACCCTCCAGACTTCACCTTCTCCTTCTCCTTCGTCTGCTTCTTCTGATTCACCCTCCAGACTTCACCTGCTCCTTCTCCTTCTTCTGCTTCTTCTGATTCACCCTCCAGACTTCACCTTCTCCTTCTCCTTCTTCTGCTTCCTGAGATTCACCCTCCTGACTTCACCTTCTCCTTCTCCTTCTTCTACTTCTTCTGATTCACCCTCCTGACTTCACCTTCTCCTTCTCCTTCTTCTGCTTCTTCTGATTCACCCTCCAGACTTCACCTTCTCCTTCTCCTTCTTCTGCTTCTTCTGATTAACCCTGCAGACTTCAGCTTCTCCTTCTCCTTCTTCTACTTCTTCTGATTCACCCTCCAGACTTCACCTTCTCCATCTCCTTCTTCTGCTTCTTCTGATTCACCCTCCAGACTTCACCTTCTCCTTCTCCTTCTTCTGCTTCATCTGCTTCACCCTCCTGACTTCACCTTCGCCTTCTCCTTCTTCTACTTCTTCTGATTCACCCTCCAGATTTCCCCTTCTCATTCTCCTTCTTCTCCTTCCTCTGATTCACCCTCAAGACTTCACCTTCTTCTTCTCCTTCTTCTGCTTCATCTGATTCACCCTCCTGACTTCATCTCCTCCTTCTCCTTCTTCTACTTCTTCTGATTCACCCTCCTGACTTCACCTTCTACTTCTCCTTCTTCCGCTTCTTCTGATTCACCCTCCAGACTTCACATTCTCCTTCTCCTTCTTCTGCTTCTTCTGATTCACCCTCCAGACTTCACCTTCTCCTTCTCCTTCTTCTGCTTCTTCTGATTCACCCTCCAGACTTCACCTTCTCCTTCTCCTTCTTCTGCTTCTTCTGATTCACCCTCCAGACTTCACCTTCTCCTTCTCCTTCTTCTGCTTTCTCTGATTCACCCTCCTGACTTCACCTTCTCCTTCTCCTTCTTCCACTGCTTCTGATTCACCCTCCAGACTTCACCTTCTCCTTCTCCTTCTTCTGCTTCTTCTGATTCACCCTCCTGACTTCACCTTCTCCTTCTCCTTCTTCTGCTTCTTCTGATTCACCCTCCAGACTTCACTTTCTCCTTCTCCTTCTTCTACTGCTTCTGCTTCACCCTCCAGACTTCACCCTCTCCTTCTCCTTCTTCTCCTTCTTCTGATTCGCCCTCCTGACTTCACCTTCGCCTTCTCCTTCTTCTGCTTCTGCATCTTCTCATTCACCCTCCAGACTTCACCTTCTCCTTCTCCTTCTTCTGCTTCTTCTGATTCACCCTCCAGACTTCACCTTCTCCTTCTCCTTCTTATGCTTCTTATGATTCACCCTCCAGACTTCACCTTCTCCTTCTCCTTCTTCTACTTCTGCTTCTTCTGATTCACCCTCCAGACTTCACCTTCTACTTCTCCTTCTTCTGCTTCTTCTGATTCACCCTCCAGACTTCACCTTCTCCTTCTCCTTCTTCTACTTCTTCTGATTCACCCTCCAGACTTAACCTTCTCCTTCTTCTACTTCTTCTGATTCACCCTCCTGACTTCACCTTCTCCTTCTCCTTCTTCTGCTTCTTCTGATTCACCCTCCTGACTTCACCTTCTCCTTCTCCTTCTTCTACTTCTTCTGATTCACCCTCCAGACTTCACCTTCTCCTTCTCCTTCTTCTACTTCTTCTGCTTCACCCTCCTGACTTCACCTTCTCCTTCTCCTTCTTCTACTTCTTCTGCTTCACCCTCCAGACTTCAACTTCTCCTTCTCCTTCTTCTACTTCTTCTGCTTCTCCCTCCTGACTTCACATTCTCCTTCTCCTTCTTCTACTTCGTCTGCTTCACCCTCCAGACTTCAGCTTCTCCTTCTCCTTCCTCTACTTCTTCTGCTTCACCCTCCAGACTTCAGCTTCTCCTTCTCCTTCTGCTTCTTCTGATTCACCCTCCAGACTTCACCTTCTCCTTCTCCTTCTTCTGCTTCTTCTGATTCACCCTGCAGACTTCAGCTTCTACTTCTCCTTCTTCTACTTCTTCTGATTCACCATCCAGACTTCTCCTTCTCCTTCTCCTTCTTCTGCTTCTTCTGATTCTCCCTCCTGACTTCACCTTCTCCTTCTCCTTCTTCTGCTTCTTCTGCTTCACCCTCCTGACTTCACCTTCGCCTTCTCCTTCTTCTACTTCTTCTGATTCACCCTCCAGACTTCACCTTCTCCTTCTCCTTCTTCTCCTTCTTCTGATTCAACCTCAAGACTTCACCTTCTATTTCTCCTTCTTCTGCTTCCTCTGATTCACCCTCCTGACTTCACCTTCTCCTTCTCCTTCTTCTACCTCTTCTGATTCACCCTCCTGACTTCACCTTCTCCTTCTCCTTCTTCTGCTTCTTCTGATTCACCCTCCAGACTTCACCTTCTCCTTCTCCTTCTTCTGCTTCTTCTGATTCACCCTCCAGACTTCACCTTCTCCTTCTCCTTCTTCTGCTTCTTCTGATTCACCCTCCAGACTTCACCTGCTGTTTCTCCTTCTTCTGCTTCTGCTGATTCACCCTCCAGACTTCACCTTCTCCTTCTCCTTCTTCTGCTTCCTCTGATTGACCCTCCTGACTTCACCTTCTCCTTCTCCTTCTTCTACTTCTTCTCATTGACCCTCCTGACTTCACCTTCTCCTTCTCCTTCTTGTACTTCTTCTGATTCACCCTCCAGACTTCTCCTTCTCCTTCTCCTTCTTCTGCTTCTTCAGATTCACCCTCCTGACTTCACCTTCTACTTCTCCTTCTTCTGCTTCTTCTGATTCACCCTCCAGACTTCACCTTCTCCTTCTCCTTCTTCTGCTTCCTCTGATTGACCCTCCTGACTTCACCTTCTCCTTCTCCTTCTTCTACTTCTTCTGATTGACCCTCCTGACTTCACCTTCTCCTTCTCCTTCTTGTACTTCTTCTGATTCACCCTCCCGACTTCTCCTTCTCCTTCTCCTTCTTCTGCTTCTTCAGATTCACCGTCCTGACTTCACCTTCTCCTTCTCCTTCTTCTACTTCTTCTGCTTCACCCTCCAGACTTCAACTTCTCCTTCTCCTTCTGCTACTTCTTCTGCTTCTCCCTCCTGACTTCACGTTCTCCTTCTCCTTCTTCTACTTCGTCTGCTTCACCCTCCAGACTTCAGCTTCTCCTTCTCCTTCTGCTACTTCTTCTGCTTCACCCTCCAGACTTCAGCTTCTCCTTCTCCTTCTTCTGCTTCTTCTGATTCACCCTCCAGACTTCACCTTCTCCTTCTCCTTCTTCTGCTTCTTCTGATTCACCCTCCAGACTTCAGCTTCTACTTCTCCTTCTTCTACTTCTTCTGATTCACCATCCAGACTTCACCTTCTCCTTCTCCTTCTTCTGCTTCTTCTTATTCTCCCTCCTCACTTCACCTTCTCCTTCTCCTTCTTCTGCTTCTTCTGCTTCACCCTCCTGACTTCACCTTCGCCTTCTCCTTCTTCTACTTCTTCTGATTCACCCTCCAGACTTCACCTTCTCCTTCTCCTTCTTCTCTTTCTTCTGATTCAACCTCAAGACTTCACCTTCTCCTTCTCCTTCTTCTGCTTCCTCTGATTCACCCTCCTGACTTCACCTTCTCCTTCTCCTTCTTCTACTTCTTCTGATTCACGCTCCTGACTTCACCTTCTCCTTCTCCTTCTTCTGCTTCTTCTGATTCACCCTCCAGACTTCACCTTCTCCTTCTCCTTCTTCTGCTTCTTCTGATTCACCCTCCAGACTTCACCTTCTCCTTCTCCTTCTTCTGCTTCCTCTGATTCACTCTCCAGACTTCACCTGCTGTTTCTCCTTCTTCTGCTTCTGCTGATTCACCCTCCAGACTTCACCTTCTCCTTCTCCTTCTTCTGCTTCCTCTGATTGACCCTCCTGACTTCACCTTCTCCTTCTCCTTCTTCTACTTCTTCTGATTGACCCTCCTGACTTCACCTTCTCCTTCTCCTTCTTGTACTTCTTCTGATTCACCCTCCAGACTTCTCCTTCTCCTTCTCCTTCTTCTGCTTCTTCAGATTCACCCTCCTGACTTCACCTTCTCCTTCTCCTTCTTCTGCTTCTTCTGATTCACCCTCCAGACTTCACCTTCTCCTTCTCCTTCTTCTGCTTCTTCTGATTCACCCTATAGACTTCAGCTTCTCCTTCTCCTTCTTCTACTTCTTCTGATTCACCCTCCAGACTTCACCTTCTCCTTCTCCTTCTTCTACTTCTTCTGCTTCACCCTCCTGACTTCACCTTCTCCTTCTCCTTCTTTACTTCTTCTGCTTCACCCTCCAGACTTCACCTTCTCCTTCTCCTTCTTCTACTGATTCTGCTTCACCCTCCTGACTTCACCTTCTCCTTCTCCTTATTCTACTTCTTCTGCTTCTCCCTCCTGACTTCACCTTCTCCTTCTCCTTCTTCTACTTCTTCTGCTTCACCCTCCAGACTTCAGCTTCTCCTTCTCCTTCTTCTACTTCTTCTGCTTCACCCTCCAGACTTCAGCTTCTCCTTCTCCTTCTTCTGCTTCTTCTGATTCACCCTCCAGACTTCACCTTCTCCTTCTCCTTCTTCTGCTTCTTCTGATTCACCCTCCAGACTTCAGCTTCTCCTTCTCCTTCTTCTACTTCTTCTGATTCACCCGCCAGACTTCACCTTCTCCTTCTCCTTCTTCTGCTTCTTCTGATTCACGCTCCTGACTTCACCTTCTCCTTCTCCTTCTTCTGCTTCTTCTGCTTCACCCTCCTGACTTCACCTTCGCCTTCTCCTTCTTCTACTTCTTCTGATTCACCCTCCAGACTTCACCTTCTACTTCTCCTTCTTCTCCTTCTTCTGATTCACCCTCAAGACTTCACCTTCTCCTTCTCCTTCTTCTGCTTCCTCTGATTCACCCTCCTGACTTCACCTTCTCCTTCTCCTTCTTCTACTTCTTCTGATTCACCCTCCTGACTTCACCTGCTCCATCTCCTTCTTCTGCTTCTTCTGATTAACCCTCCAGACTTCACCTTCTCCTTCTCCTTCTTCTGCTTCTTCTGATTCACCCTCCAGACTTCACCTTCTCCTTCTCCTTCGTCTGCTTCTTCTGATTCACCCTCCAGACTTCACCTGCTCCTTCTCCTTCTTCTGCTTCTTCTGATTCACCCTCCAGACTTCACCTTCTCCTTCTCCTTCTTCTGCTTCCTGAGATTCACCCTCCTGACTTCACCTTCTCCTTCTCCTTCTTCTACTTCTTCTGATTCACCCTCCTGACTTCACCTTCTCCTTCTCCTTCTTCTGCTTCTTCTGATTCACCCTCCAGACTTCACCTTCTCCTTCTCCTTCTTCTGCTTCTTCTGATTAACCCTGCAGACTTCAGCTTCTCCTTCTCCTTCTTCTACTTCTTCTGATTCACCCTCCAGACTTCACCTTCTCCATCTCCTTCTTCTGCTTCTTCTGATTCACCCTCCTGACTTCACCTTCTCCTTCTCCTTCTTCTGCTTCATCTGCTTCACCCTCCTGACTTCACCTTCGCCTTCTCCTTCTCCTACTTCTTCTGATTCACCCTCCACATTTCCCCTTCTCCTTCTCCTTCTTCTCCTTCTTCTGATTCACCCTCAAGACTTCACCTTCTTCTTCTCCTTCTTCTGCTTCATCTGATTCACCCTCCTGACTTCATCTCCTCCTTCTCCTTCTTCTACTTCTTCTGATTCACCCTCCTGACTTCACCTTCTACTTCTCCTTCTTCCGCTTCTTCTGATTTACCCTCCAGACTTCACATTCTCCTTCTCCTTCTTCTGCTTCTTCTGATTCACCCTCCAGACTTCACCTTCTCCTTCTCCTTCTTCTGCTTCTTCTGATTCACCCTCCAGACTTCACCTTCTCCTTCTCCTTCTTCTGCTTCTTCTGATTCACCCTCCAGACTTCACCTTCTCCTTCTCCTTCTTCTGCTTTCTCTGATTCACCCTCCTGACTTCACCTTCTCCTTCTCCTTCTTCTACTGCTTCTGATTCACCCTCCAGACTTCACCTTCTCCTTCTCCTTCTTCTGCTTCTTCTGATTCACCCTCCTGACTTCACCTTCTCCTTCTCCTTCTTCTGCTTCTTCTGATTCACCCTCCAGACTTCACTTTCTCCTTCTCCTTCTTCTACTGCTTCTGCTTCACCCTCCAGACTTCACCTTCTCATTCTCCTTCTTCTACTTCTTCTGATTCACCCTCCAGACTTCACTTTCTCCTTCTCCTTCTTCTACTGCTTCTGCTTCACCCTCCAGACTTCACCCTCTCCTTCTCCTTCTTCTGCTTTCTCTGATTCACCCTCCAGACTTCACCTTCTCCTTCTCCTTCTTCTGCTTTCTCTGATTCACCCTCCTGACTTCACCTTCTCCTTCTCCTTCTTCTGCTTCTTCTGATTCACCCTCCAGACTTCACCTTCTCCTTCTCCTTCTTCTGCTTCTTCTGATTCACCCTCCAGACTTCACCTTCTCCTTCTCCTTCTTCTGCTTTCTCTGATTCACCCTCCTGACTTCACCTTCTCCTTCTCCTTCTTCTACTGCTTCTGATTCGCCCTCCTGACTTCACCTTCGCCTTCTCCTTCTTCTGCTTCTGCATCTTCTCATTCACCCTCCAGACTTCACCTTCTCCTTCTCCTTCTTCTGCTTCTTCTGATTCACCCTCCAGACTTCACCTTCTCCTTCTCCTTCTTATGCTTCTTATGATTCACCCTCCAGACTTCACCTTCTCCTTCTCCTTCTTCTACTTCTGCTTCTTCTGATTCACCCTCCAGACTTCACCTTCTACTTCTCCTTCTTCTGCTTCTTCTGATTCACCCTCCAGACTTCACCTTCTCCTTCTCCTTCTTCTACTTCTTCTGATTCACCCTCCAGACTTAACCTTCTCCTTCTTCTACTTCTTCTGATTCACCCTCCTGACTTCACCTTCTCCTTCTCCTTCTTCTGCTTCTTCTGATTCACCCTCCTGACTTAACCTTCTCCTTCTCCTTCTTCTACTTCTTCTGATTCACCCTCCAGACTTCACCTTCTCCTTCTCCTTCTTCTACTTCTTCTGCTTCACCCTCCTGACTTCACCTTCTCCTTCTCCTTCTTCTACTTCTTCTGCTTCACCCTCCAGACTTCAACTTCTCCTTCTCCTTCTTCTACTTCTTCTGCTTCTCCCTCCTGACTTCACGTTCTCCTTCTCCTTCTTCTACTTCGTCTGCTTCACCCTCCAGACTTCAGCTTCTCCTTCTCCTTCTTCTACTTCTTCTGCTTCACCCTCCAGACTTCAGCTTCTCCTTCTCCTTCTGCTTCTTCTGATTCACCCTCCAGACTTCACCTTCTCCTTCTCCTTCTTCTGCTTCTTCTGATTCACCCTCCAGACTTCACCTTCTCCTTCTCCTTCTTCTGCTTCTTCTGATTCACCCTCCAGACTTCAGCTTCTACTTCTCCTTCTTCTACTTCTTCTGATTCACCATCCAGACTTCACCTTCTCCTTCTCCTTCTTCTGCTTCTTCTTATTCTCCCTCCTCACTTCACCTTCTCCTTCTCCTTCTTCTGCTTCTTCTGCTTCACCCTCCTGACTTCACCTTCGCCTTCTCCTTCTTCTACTTCTTCTGATTCACCCTCCAGACTTCACCTTCTCCTTCTCCTTCTTCTCTTTCTTCTGATTCAACCTCAAGACTTCACCTTCTCCTTCTCCTTCTTCTGCTTCCTCTGATTCACCCTCCTGACTTCACCTTCTCCTTCTCCTTCTTCTACTTCTTCTGATTCACGCTCCTGACTTCACCTTCTCCTTCTCCTTCTTCTGCTACTTCTGATTCACCCTCCAGACTTCACCTTCTCCTTCTCCTTCTTCTGCTTCTTCTGATTCACCCTCCAGACTTCACCTTCTCCTTCTCCTTCTTCTGCTTCTTCTGATTCACCCTCCAGACTTCACCTGCTGTTTCTCCTTCTTCTGCTTCTGCTGATTCACCCTCCAGACTTCACCTTCTCCTTCTCCTTCTTCTGCTTCCTCTGATTGACCCTCCTGACTTCACCTTCTCCTTCTCCTTCTTCTACTTCTTCTGATTGACCCTCCTGACTTCACCTTCTCCTTCTCCTTCTTGTACTTCTTCTGATTCACCCTCCAGACTTCTCCTTCTCCTTCTCCTTCTTCTGCTTCTTCAGATTCACCCTCCTGACTTCACCTTCTCCTTCTCCTTCTTCTGCTTCTTCTGATTCACCCTCCAGACTTCACCTTCTCCTTCTCCTTCTTCTGCTTCTTCTGATTCACCCTATAGACTTCAGCTTCTCCTTCTCCTTCTTCTACTTCTTCTGATTCACCCTCCAGACTTCACCTTCTCCTTCTCCTTCTTCTGCTTCTCCTGATTCACCCTCCTGACTTCACCTTCTCCTTCTCCTTCTTCTGCTTCTTCTGCTTCACCCTCCTGACTTCACCTTCGCCTTCTCCTTCTTCTACTTCTTCTGATTCACCCTCCAGCCTTCAACTTCTCCTTCTCCTTCTTCTCCTTCTTCTGATTCACCCTCAAGACTTCCCCTTCTCCTTCTCCTTCTTCTGCTTCCTCTGATTCACCCTCCTGACTTCATCTCCTCCTTCTCCTTCTTCTACTTCTTCTGATTCACCCTCCTGACTTCACCTTCTCCTTCTCCTTCTTCTGCTTCTTCTGCTTCACCCTCCAGACTTCACATTCTCCTTCTCCTTCTTCTGCTTCTTCTGATTCACCCTCCAGACTTCACCTTCTCCTTCTCCTTCTTCTGCTTCTTCTGATTCACCCTCCAGACTTCACCTTCTCCTTCTTCTGCTTCTTCTGATTCACCCTCCAGACTTCACCTTCTCCTTCTCCTTCTTCTGCTTTCTCTGATTCACCCTCCTGACTTCACCTTCTCCTTCTCCTTCTTCTACTTCTTCTGATTCACCCTCCTGACTTCAGCTTCTCCTTCTCCTTCTTGTAATTCTTCTGATTCACCCTCCTGACTTCACCTTCTCCTTCTCCTTCTTCTACCTCTTCTGATTCACCCTCCAGACTTCACCTTCTCCTTCTCCTTCTTCTGCTTCTTCTGATTCACCCTCCAGACTTCACCTTCTCCTTCTCCTTCTTCTACTTCTTCTGCTTCACCCTCCAGACTTCAGCTTCTCCTTCTCCTTCTTCCACTTCTTCTGCTGCACCCTCCTGACTTCACCTTCTGCTTCTCCTTCTTCTGCTTCTGCTGATTCACCCTGCTGACTTCACCTTCTCCTTCTCCTTCTTCTGCTTCTTCTGATTCACCCTCCAGACTTCACCTTCTCATTCTCCTTCTTCTACTGCTTCTGCTTCTCCCTCCAGACTTCACCTTCTCCTTCTCCTTCTTCTACTTCTTCTGATTCACCCTCCTGACGTCACCTTCTCCTTCTCCTTCTTCTGCTTCCTCTGATTCACCCTCCAGACTTCACCTTCTCCTTCTCCTTCTTCTACTTCTTCTGATTCTCCCTCCTGACTTCACCTTCTCCTTCTCCTTCTTCTGCTTCTTCTGCTTCACCCTCCTGACTTCACCTTCGCCTTCTCCTTCTTCTACTTCTTCTGATTCACCCTCCAGACTTCACCTTCTCCTTCTTCTCCTTCTTCTGATTCAACCTCAAGACTTCACCTTCTATTTCTCCTTCTTCTGCTTCCTCTGATTCACCCTCCTGACTTCACCTTCTCCTTCTCCTTCTTCTACTTCTTCTGATTCACCCTCCTGACTTCACCTTCTCCTTCTCCTTCTTCTGCTTCTTCTGATTCACCCTCCAGACTTCACCTTCTCCTTCTCCTTCTTCTGCTTCTTCTGATTCACCCTCCAGACTTCACCTTCTCCTTCTCCTTCTTCTGCTTCTTCTGATTCACCCTCCAGACTTCACCTGCTGTTTCTCCTTCTTCTGCTTCTGCTGATTCACCCTCCAGACTTCACCTTCTCCTTCTCCTTCTTCTGCTTCCTCTGATTGACCCTCCTGACTTCACCTTCTCCTTCTCCTTCTTCTACTTCTTCTGATTGACCCTCCTGACTTCACCTTCTCCTTCTCCTTCTTGTACTTCTTCTGATTCACCCTCCAGACTTCTCCTTCTCCTTCCCCTTCTTCTGCTTCTTCAGATTCACCCTCCTGACTTCACCTTCTACTTCTCCTTCTTCTGCTTCTTCTGATTCACCCTCCAGACTTCACCTTCTCCTTCTCCTTCTTCTGCTTCCTCTGATTGACCCTCCTGACTTCACCTTCTCCTTCTCCTTCTTCTACTTCTTCTGATTGACCCTCCTGACTTCACCTTCTCCTTCTCCTTCTTGTACTTCTTCTGATTCACCCTCCAGACTTCTCCTTCTCCTTCTCCTTCTTCTGCTTCTTCAGATTCACCCTCCTGACTTCACCTTCTCCTTCTCCTTCTTCTACTTCTTCTGCTTCTCCCTCCAGACTTCAACTTCTCCTTCTCCTTCTTCTACTTCTTCTGCTTCTCCCTCCTGACTTCACGTTCTCCTTCTCCTTCTTCTACTTCGTCTGCTTCACCCTCCAGACTTCAGCTTCTCCTTCTCCTTCTTCTACTTCTTCTGCTTCACCCTCCAGACTTCAGCTTCTCCTTCTCCTTCTTCTGCTTCTTCTGATTCACCCTCCAGACTTCACCTTCTCCTTCTCCTTCTTCTGCTTCTTCTGATTCACCCTCCAGACTTCAGCTTCTACTTCTCCTTCTTCTACTTCTTCTGATTCACCATCCAGACTTCACCTTCTCCTTCTCCTTCTTCTGCTTCTTCTTATTCTCCCTCCTCACTTCACCTTCTCCTTCTCCTTCTTCTGCTTCTTCTGCTTCACCCTCCTGACTTCACCTTCGCCTTCTCCTTCTTCTACTTCTTCTGATTCACCCTCCAGACTTCACCTTCTCCTTCTCCTTCTTCTCTTTCTTCTGATTCAACCTCAAGACTTCACCTTCTCCTTCTCCTTCTTCTGCTTCCTCTGATTCACCCTCCTGACTTCACCTTCTCCTTCTCCTTCTTCTACTTCTTCTGATTCACGCTCCTGACTTCACCTTCTCCTTCTCCTTCTTCTGCTTCTTCTGATTCACCCTCCAGACTTCACCTTCTCCTTCTCCTTCTTCTGCTTCTTCTGATTCACCCTCCAGACTTCACCTTCTCCTTCTCCTTCTTCTGCTTCTTCTGATTCACCCTCCAGACTTCACCTGCTGTTTCTCCTTCTTCTGCTTCTGCTGATTCACCCTCCAGACTTCACCTTCTCCTTCTCCTTCTTCTGCTTCCTCTGATTGACCCTCCTGACTTCACCTTCTCCTTCTCCTTCTTCTACTTCTTCTGATTGACCCTCCTGACTTCACCTTCTCCTTCTCCTTCTTGTACTTCTTCTGATTCACCCTCCAGACTTCTCCTTCTCCTTCTCCTTCTTCTGCTTCTTCAGATTCACCCTCCTGACTTCACCTTCTCCTTCTCCTTCTTCTGCTTCTTCTGATTCACCCTCCAGACTTCACCTTCTCCTTCTCCTTCTTCTGCTTCTTCTGATTCACCCTATAGACTTCAGCTTCTCCTTCTCCTTCTTCTACTTCTTCTGATTCACCCTCCAGACTTCACCTTCTCCTTCTCCTTCTTCTGCTTCTCCTGATTCACCCTCCTGACTTCACCTTCTCCTTCTCCTTCATCTGCTTCTTCTGCTTCACCCTCCTGACTTCACCTTCGCCTTCTCCTTCTTCTACTTCTTCTGATTCACCCTCCAGCCTTCAACTTCTCCTTCTCCTTCTTCTCCTTCTTCTGATTCACCCTCAAGACTTCCCCTTCTCCTTCTCCTTCTTCTGCTTCCTCTGATTCACCCTCCTGACTTCATCTCCTCCTTCTCCTTCTTCTACTTCTTCTGATTCACCCTCCTGACTTCACCTTCTCCTTCTCCTTCTTCTGCTTCATCTGCTTCACCCTCCAGACTTCACATTCTCCTTCTCCTTCTTCTGCTTCTTCTGATTCACCCTCCAGACTTCACCTTCTCCTTCTCCTTCTTCTGCTTCTTCTGATTCACCCTCCAGATTTAACCTTCTCCTTCTTCTGCTTCTTCTGATTCACCCTCCAGACTTCACCTTCTCCTTCTCCTTCTTCTGCTTTCTCTGATTCACCCTCCTGACTTCACCTTCTCCTTCTCCTTCTTCTACTTCTTCTGATTCACCCTCCTGACTTCACCTTCTCCTTCTCCTTCTTGTAATTCTTCTGATTCACCCTCCTGACTTCACCTTCTCTTTCTCCTTCTTCTACCTCTTCTGATTCACCCTCCAGACTTCACCTTCTCCTTCTCCTTCTTCTGCTTCTTCTGATTCACCCTCCAGACTTCACCTTCTCCTTCTCCTTCTTCTACTTCTTCTGCTTCACCCTCCAGACTTCAGCTTCTCCTTCTCCTTCTTCCACTTCTTCTGCTGCACCCTCCTGACTTCACCTTCTGCTTCTCCTTCTTCTGCTTCTGCTGATTCACCCTGCTGACTTCACCTTCTCCTTCTCCTTCTTCTGCTTCTTCTGATTCACCCTCCAGACTTCACCTTCTCATTCTCCTTCTTCTACTGCTTCTGCTTCACCCTCCAGACTTCACCTTCTCCTTCTCCTTCTTCTACTTCTTCTGATTCACCCTCCTGACGTCACCTTCTCCTTCTCCTTCTTCTGCTTCCTCTGATTCACCCTCCAGACTTCACCTTCTCCTTCTCCTTCTTCTACTTCTTCTGATTCACCCTCCAGACTTCACCTTCTCCTTCTCCTTCTTCTACTTCTTCTGATTCACCCTCCAGAATTCACCTTCTCCTTCTCCTTCTTCTACTTCTTCTGATTCACCCTCCTGACTTCACCTTCTCCTTCTCCTCCTTCTACTTCTTCTGCTTCTCCCTCCAGACTTTACCTTCTCCTTCTCCTTCTTCTACTTCTTCTGATTCACCCTCCAGGCTTCACCTTCTCCTTCTCCTTCTTCTGCTTCTTCTGATTCACCCTCCTGACTTCACCTTCTCCTTCTCCTTCTTCTGCTTCTTCTGATTCACCCTCCAGACTTCACCTTCTCCTTCTCCTTCTTCTGCTTCCTCTGATTCACCCTCCTGACTTCACCTTCTCCTTCTCCTTCTTCTACTTCTTCTGATTCACCCTCCTGACTTCACCTTCTCGTTCTCCTTCATCTGCTTCTTCTGATTCACCCTCCAGACTTCACCTTCTCCTTCTCCTTCTTCTGCTTCCTCTGATTCACCCTCCTGACTTCACCTTCTCCTTCTCCTTCTTCTGCTTCTTCTGATTCACCCTCCAGACTTCAACTTCTCCTTCTCCTTCATCTGCTTCTTCTGATTCACCCTCCAGACTTCACCTTCTCCTTCTCCTTCTTCTACTTCTTCTGATTCACCCTCCAGACTTCACCTTCTCCTTCTCCTTCTTCTGCTTCTTCTGATTCACCCTCCAGACTTCACCTTCTCCTTCTCCTTCTTCTACTTCTTCTGATTCACCCACCTGACTTCACCTTCTCCTTCTCCTTCTTCTGCTCCTTCTGATTCACCCTCCAGACTTCACCTTCTCCTTCTGCTTCTTCTACTTCTTCTGATTCACACTCCTGACATCACCTTCTCCTTCTCCTTCTTCTGCTTCTTCTGATTCACCCTCCAGACTTCACCTTCTCCTTCTCCTTCTTCTACTTCCGATTCACCCTCCAGACTTCACCTTCTCCTTCTACTTCTTCTGCTTCTTCTGATTCACCCTCCAGACTTCACCTTCTCCTTCTCCTTCTTCTACTTCTTCTGATTCACCCTCCAGACTTCACCTTCTCCTTCTCCTTCTTCTGCTTCTTCTGATTCACCCTCCAGACTTCACCTTCTCCTTCTCCTTCTTCTACTTCTTCTGATTCACCCTCCAGACTTCACCTTCTCCTTCTCCTTCTTCTGCTTCTTCTGCTTCACCCTCCAGACTTCACCTTCTCCTTCTCCTTCTTCTACTTCTTCTGCTTCACCCTCCTGACTTCACCTTCTCCTTCTCCTTCTTCTGCTTCTTCTGATTCACCCTCCAGACTTCACCTTCTCCTTCTCCTTCTTCTGCTTCTTCTGCTTCTCCCTCCAGACTTCACCTTCTCCTTCTCCTTCTTCTGCTTCTTCTGATTCACCCTCCAGACTTCACCTTCTCCTTCTCCTTCTTTTGCTTCTTCTGATTCACCCTCCAGACTTCACCTTCTCCTTCTCCTTCTTCTGCTTCTTCTGCTTCACCCTCCTAACTTCACCTTCTCCTTCTCCTTCTTCTACTTCTTCTGATTCACCATCCAGACTTCACCTTCTCCTTCTCCTTCTTCTGCTTCTTCTGATTCACCCTCCAGACTTCACCTTCTACTTCTCCTTCTTCTGCTTCTTCTGATTCACCCTCCAGACTTCACCTTCTCCTTCTCCTTCTTCTGCTTCTTCTGATTCACCCTTCAGACTTCACCTTCTCCTTCTCCTTCTTCTCCTTCTTCTGATTCACCCTCCAGACTTCACCTTCTCCTTCTTCTACTTCTTCTGATTCTCCCTCCATACTTCACCTTCTCCTTCTCCTTCTTCTACTTCTTCTGATTCACCCTCCAGACTTCACCTTCTCCTTCTCCTTCTTCCACTTCTTCTGATTCACCCTCCAGACTTCACCTTCTCCTTCTCCTTCTTCTACTTCTTCTGATTCACCCTCCAGACTTCACCTTCTCCTTCTCCTTCTTCTACTTCTTCTGGTTCACCCTCCAGACTTCACCTTCTCCTTCTCCTTCTTCTACTTCTTCTGATTCACCCTCCAGACTTCACCTTCTCCTTCTCCTTCTTCTACTTCTTCTGCTTCACCCTCCAGACTTCACCTTCTCCTTCTCCTTCTTCTACTTCTTCTGATTCACCCTCCAGACTTCACCTTCTCCTTCTCCTTCTTGTACTTCTTCTGATTCACCCTCCAGACTTCTCCTTCTCCTTCTCCTTCTTCTGCTTCTTCAGATTCACCCTCCTGACTTCACCTTCTCCTTCTCCTTCTTCTGCTTCTTCTAATTCACCCTCCAGACTTCACCTTCTCCTTCTCCTTCTTCTGCTTCTTCAGATTCACCCTATAGACTTCAGCTTCTCCTTCTCCTTCTTCTACTTCTTCTGATTCACCCTCCAGACTTCACCTTCTCCTTCTCCTTCTTCTGCTTCTCCTGATTCACCCTCCTGACTTCACCTTCTCCTTCTCCTTCTTCTGCTTCTTCTGCTTCACCCTCCTGACTTCACCTTCGCCTTCTCCTTCTTCTACTTCTTCTGATTCACCCTCCAGACTTAACCTTCTCCTTCTCCTTCTTCTGCTTCTTCTGATTCACCTTCCAGACTTCACCTTCCCCTTCTCCTTCTTCTACTTCTTCTGATTCACCCTCCAGGCTTCACCTTCTCCTTCTCCTTCTTCTGCATCTTCTGCTTCACCCTCCAGACTTCACCTTCTCCTTCTCCTTCTTCTGATTCTTCGGCTTCACCCTCCTGACATAACCTTCTCCTTCTCCTTCTTCTGCTTCTTCTGATTCACCCTCCAGACTTCACCTTCTCCTTCTCCTTCATCTGCTTCTTCTGATTCACCCTGCAGACTTCAGCTTCTCCTTCTCCTTCTTCTACTTCTTCTGATTCACCCTCCAGACTTCACCTTCTCCTTCTCCTTCTTCTGCTTCTTCTGCTTCACCCTCCTGACTTCACCTTCTCCTTCTCCTTCTTCTGCTTCATCTGCTTCACCCTCCTGACTTCACCTTCGCCTTCTCCTTCTTCTACTTTTTCTGATTCACCCTCCAGATTTCCCCTTCTCCTTCTCCTTCTTCTCCTTCTTCTGATTCACCCTCAAGACTTCACCTTCTTCTTCTCCTTCTTCTGCTTCCTCTGATTCACCCTCCTGACTTCATCTCCTCCTTCTCCTTCTTCTACTTCTTCTGATTCACCCTCCTGACTTCACCTTCTACTTCTCCTTCTTCCGCTTCTTCTGATTCACCCTCCAGACTTCACATTCTCCTTCTCCTTCTTCTGCTTCTTCTGATTCACCCTCCAGACTTCACCTTCTCCTTCTCCTTCTTCTGCTTCTTCTGATTCACCCTCCAGACTTCACCTTCTCCTTCTCCTTCTTCTGCTTCTTCTGATTCACCCTCCAGACTTCACCTTCTCCTTCTCCTTCTTCTGCTTTCTCTGATTCACCCTCCTGACTTCAACTTCTCCTTCTCCTTCTTCTACTGCTTCTGATTCACCCTCCAGACTTCACCTCCTTCTCCTTCTTCTGCTTCTTCTGATTCACCCTCCTGACTTCACCTTCTCCTTCTCCTTCTTCTGCTTCTTCTGATTCACCCTCCAGACTTCACCTTCTCCTTCTCCTTCTTATGCTTCTTCTGATTCACCCTCCAGACTTCACCTTCTCCTTCTCCTTCTTCTACTTCTGCTTCTTCTGATTCACCCTCCAGACTTCACCTTCTCCTTCTCCTTCTTCTGCTTCTTCTGATTCACCCTCCAGACTTCACCTTCTCCTTCTCCTTCTTCTACTTCTTCTGATTCACCCTCCAGACTTAACCTTCTCCTTCTTCTACTTCTTCTGATTCACCCTCCTGACTTCACCTTCTCCTTCTCCTTCTTCTGCTTCTTCTGATACACCCTCCTGACTTCACCTTCTCCTTCTCCTTCTTCTACTTCTTCTGATTCACCCTCCAGACTTCACCTTCTCCTTCTCCTTCTTCTACTTCTTCTGCTTCACCCTCCTGACTTCACCTTCTCCTTCTCCTTCTTCTACTTCTTCTGCTTCACCCTCCAGACTTCAGCTTCTCCTTCTCCTTCTTCTACTTCTTCTGCTTCACCCTCCAGACTTCAGCTTCTCCTTCTCCTTCTTCTGCTTCTTCTGCTTCACCCTCCTGACTTCACCTCCGCCTTCTCCTTCTTCTACTTCTTCTGATTCACCCTCCAGACTTCATCTTCTCCTTCTCCTTCTTCTGATCCAACCTCAAGACTTCACCTTCTCCTTCTCCTTCTTCTGCTTCCTCTGATTCACCCTCCTGACTTCACCTTCTCCTTCTCCTTCTTCTACTTCTTCTGATTCACCCTCCTGACTTCACCTTCTCCTTCTCCTTCTTCTGCTTCTTCTGATTCACCCTCCAGACTTCACCTTCTCCTTCTCCTTCTTCTGCTTCTTCTGATTCACCCTCCAGACTTCACCTGCTGTTTCTCCTTCTTCTGCTTCTGCTGATTCACCCTCCAGACTTCACCTTCTCCTTCTCCTTCTTCTGCTTCCTCTGATTGACCCTCCTGACTTCACCTTCTCCTTCTCCTTCTTCTACTTCTTCTGATTGACCCTCCTGACTTCACCTTCTCCTTCTCCTTCTTCTACTTCTTCTGGTTCACCCTCCAGACTTCACCTTCTCCTTCTCCTTCTTCTACTTCTTCTGATTCACCCTCCAGACTTCACCTTCTCCTTCTCCTTCTTCTACTTCTTCTGCTTCACCCTCCAGACTTCACCTTCTCCTTCTCCTTCTTTTACTTCTTCTGATTCACCCTCCAGACTTCACCTTCTCCTTCTCCTTCTTGTACTTCTTCTGATTCACCCTCCAGACTTCTCCTTCTCCTTCTCCTTCTTCTGCTTCTTCAGATTCACCCTCCTGACTTCACCTTCTCCTTCTCCTTCTTCTGCTTCTTCTGATTCACCCTCCAGACTTCACCTTCTCCTTCTCCTTCTTCTGCTTCTTCAGATTCACCCTATAGACTTCAGCTTCTCCTTCTCCTTCTTCTACTTCTTCTGATTCACCCTCCAGACTTCACCTTCTCCTTCTCCTTCTTCTGCTTCTCCTGATTCACCCTCCTGACTTCACCTTCTCCTTCTCCTTCTTCTGCTTCTTCTGCTTCACCCTCCTGACTTCACCTTCGCCTTCTCCTTCTTCTACTTCTTCTGATTCACCCTCCAGACTTAACCTTCTCCTTCTCCTTCTTCTGCTTCTTCTGATTCACCTTCCAGACTTCACCTTCCCCTTCTCCTTCTTCTACTTCTTCTGATTCACCCTCCAGGCTTCACCTTCTCCTTCTCCTTCTTCTGCATCTTCTGCTTCACCCTCCAGACTTCACCTTCTCCTTCTCCTTCTTCTGATTCTTCGGCTTCACCCTCCTGACATAACCTTCTCCTTCTCCTTCTTCTGCTTCTTCTGATTCACCCTCCAGACTTCACCTTCTCCTTCTCCTTCTTCTACTTCTTCTGATTCACCCTCCAGATTTCCCCTTCTCCTTCTCCTTCTTCTCCTTCTTCTGATTCACCCTCAAGACTTCACCTTCTTCTTCTCCTTCTTCTGCTTCCTCTGATTCACCCTCCTGACTTCATCTCCTCCTTCTCCTTCTTCTACTTCTTCTGATTCACCCTCCTGACTTCACCTTCTACTTCTCCTTCTTCCGCTTCTTCTGATTCACCCTCCAGACTTCACATTCTCCTTCTCCTTCTTCTGCTTCTTCTGATTCACCCTCCAGACTTCACCTTCTCCTTCTCCTTCTTCTGCTTCTTCTGATTCACCCTCCAGACTTCACCTTCTCCTTCTCCTTCTTCTGCTTCTTCTGATTCACCCTCCAGACTTCACCTTCTCCTTCTCCTTCTTCTGCTTTCTCTGATTCACCCTCCTGACTTCAACTTCTCCTTCTCCTTCTTCTACTGCTTCTGATTCACCCTCCAGACTTCACCTCCTTCTCCTTCTTCTGCTTCTTCTGATTCACCCTCCTGACTTCACCTTCTCCTTCTCCTTCTTCTGCTTCTTCTGATTCACCCTCCAGACTTCACCTTCTCCTTCTCCTTCTTATGCTTCTTCTGATTCACCCTCCAGACTTCACCTTCTCCTTCTCCTTCTTCTACTTCTGCTTCTTCTGATTCACCCTCCAGACTTCACCTTCTCCTTCTCCTTCTTCTGCTTCTTCTGATTCACCCTCCAGACTTCACCTTCTCCTTCTCCTTCTTCTACTTCTTCTGATTCACCCTCCAGACTTAACCTTCTCCTTCTTCTACTTCTTCTGATTCACCCTCCTGACTTCACCTTCTCCTTCTCCTTCTTCTGCTTCTTCTGATTCACCCTCCTGACTTCACCTTCTCCTTCTCCTTCTTCTACTTCTTCTGATTCACCCTCCAGACTTCACCTTCTCCTTCTCCTTCTTCTACTTCTTCTGCTTCACCCTCCTGACTTCACCTTCTCCTTCTCCTTCTTCTACTTCTTCTGCTTCACCCTCCAGACTTCAGCTTCTCCTTCTCCTTCTTCTACTTCTTCTGCTTCACCCTCCAGACTTCAGCTTCTCCTTCTCCTTCTTCTGCTTCTTCTGATTCACCCTCCAGACGTCACCTTCTCCTTCTCCTTCTTCTGCTTCTTCTGATTCACCCTCCAGACTTCAGCTTCTACTTCTCCTTCTTCTACTTCTTCTGATTCACCATCCAGACTTCACCTTCTCCTTCTCCTTCTTCTGCTTCTTCTGATTCTCCCTCCTGACTTCACCTTCTCCTTCTCCTTCTTCTGCTTCTTCTGCTTCACCCTCCTGACTTCACCTCCGCCTTCTCCTTCTTCTACTTCTTCTGATTCACCCTCCAGACTTCATCTTCTCCTTCTCCTTCTTCTCCTTCTTCTGATCCAACCTCAAGACTTCACCTTCTCCTTCTCCTTCTTCTGCTTCCTCTGATTCACCCTCCTGACTTCACCTTCTCCTTCTCCTTCTTCTACTTCTTCTGATTCACCCTCCTGACTTCACCTTCTCCTTCTCCTTCTTCTGCTTCTTCTGATTCACCCTCCAGACTTCACCTTCTCCTTCTCCTTCTTCTGCTTCTTCTGATTCACCCTCCAGACTTCACCTGCTGTTTCTCCTTCTTCTGCTTCTGCTGATTCACCCTCCAGACTTCACCTTCTCCTTCTCCTTCTTCTGCTTCCTCTGATTGACCCTCCTGACTTCACCTTCTCCTTCTCCTTCTTCTACTTCTTCTGATTGACCCTCCTGACTTCACCTTCTCCTTCTCCTTCTTGTACTTCTTCTGATTCACCCTCCAGACTTCTCCTTCTCCTTCTCCTTCTTCTGCTTCTTCAGATTCACCCTCCTGACTTCACCTTCTCCTTCTCCTTCTTCTGCTTCTTCTGATTCACCCTCCAGACTTCACCTTCTCCTTCTCCTTCTTCTGCTTCCTCTGATTGACCCTCCTGACTTCACCTTCTCCTTCTCCTTCTTCTACTTCTTCTGATTGACCCTCCTGACTTCACCTTCTCCTTCTCCTTCTTGTACTTCTTCTGATTCACCCTCCAGACTTCTCCTTCTCCTTCTCCTTCTTCTGCTTCTTCAGATTCACCCTCCTGACTTCACCTTCTCCTTCTCCTTCTTCTACTTCTTCTGCTTCACCCTCCAGACTTCAACTTCTCCTTCTCCTTCTTCTACTTCGTCTGCTTCACCCTCCAGACTTCAGCTTCTCCTTCTCCTTCTTCTACTTCTTCTGCTTCACCCTCCAGACTTCAGCTTCTCCTTCTCCTTCTTCTGCTTCTTCTGATTCACCCTCCAGACTTCACCTTCTCCTTCTCCTTCTTCTGCTTCTTCTGATTCACCCTCCAGACTTCACCTTCTCCTTCTCCTTCTTCTGCTTTCTCTGATTCACCCTCCTGACTTCAACTTCTCCTTCTCCTTCTTCTACTGCTTCTGATTCACCCTCCAGACTTCACCTCCTTCTCCTTCTTCTGCTTCTTCTGATTCACCCTCCTGACTTCACCTTCTCCTTCTCCTTCTTCTGCTTCTTCTGATTCACCCTC
Source organism: Somniosus microcephalus (assembly GCF_052327205.1). Classification (NCBI taxonomy): domain Eukaryota; kingdom Metazoa; phylum Chordata; class Chondrichthyes; order Squaliformes; family Somniosidae; genus Somniosus; species Somniosus microcephalus. The sequence continues at coordinate 209,872 of NW_028225473.1, forward strand.
CAGACTTCACCTTCTCCTTCTCCTTCTTATGCTTCTTCTGATTCACCCTCCAGACTTCTCCTTCTCCTTCTCCTTCTTCTACTTCTGCTTCTTCTGATTCACCCTCCAGACTTCACCTTCTCCTTCTCCTTCTTCTGCTTCTTCTGATTCACCCTCCAGACTTCACCTTCTCCTTCTCCTTCTTCTACTTCTTCTGATTCACCCTCCAGACTTAACCTTCTCCTTCTTCTACTTCTTCTGATTCACCCTCCTGACTTCACCTTCTCCTTCTCCTTCTTCTGCTTCTTCTGATTCACCCTCCTGACTTCACCTTCTCCTTCTCCTTCTTCTACTTCTTCTGATTCACCCTCCAGACTTCACCTTCTCCTTCTCCTTCTTCTACTTCTTCTGCTTCACCCTCCTGACTTCACCTTCTCCTTCTCCTTCTTCTACTTCTTCTGCTTCACCCTCCAGACTTCAGCTTCTCCTTCTCCTTCTTCTACTTCTTCTGCTTCACCCTCCAGACTTCAGCTTCTCCTTCTCCTTCTTCTGCTTCTTCTGCTTCACCCTCCTGACTTCACCTCCGCCTTCTCCTTCTTCTACTTCTTCTGATTCACCCTCCAGACTTCATCTTCTCCTTCTCCTTCTTCTCCTTCTTCTGATCCAACCTCAAGACTTCACCTTCTCCTTCTCCTTCTTCTGCTTCCTCTGATTCACCCTCCTGACTTCACCTTCTCCTTCTCCTTCTTCTACTTCTTCTGATTCACCCTCCTGACTTCACCTTCTCCTTCTCCTTCTTCTGCTTCTTCTGATTCACCCTCCAGACTTCACCTTCTCCTTCTCCTTCTTCTGCTTCTTCTGATTCACCCTCCAGACTTCACCTGCTGTTTCTCCTTCTTCTGCTTCTGCTGATTCACCCTCCAGACTTCACCTTCTCCTTCTCCTTCTTCTGCTTCCTCTGATTGACCCTCCTGACTTCACCTTCTCCTTCTCCTTCTTCTACTTCTTCTGATTGACCCTCCTGACTTCACCTTCTCCTTCTCCTTCTTCTACTTCTTCTGGTTCACCCTCCAGACTTCACCTTCTCCTTCTCCTTCTTCTACTTCTTCTGATTCACCCTCCAGACTTCACCTTCTCCTTCTCCTTCTTCTACTTCTTCTGCTTCACCCTCCAGACTTCACCTTCTCCTTCTCCTTCTTTTACTTCTTCTGATTCACCCTCCAGACTTCACCTTCTCCTTCTCCTTCTTGTACTTCTTCTGATTCACCCTCCAGACTTCTCCTTCTCCTTCTCCTTCTTCTGCTTCTTCAGATTCACCCTCCTGACTTCACCTTCTCCTTCTCCTTCTTCTGCTTCTTCTGATTCACCCTCCAGACTTCACCTTCTCCTTCTCCTTCTTCTGCTTCTTCAGATTCACCCTATAGACTTCAGCTTCTCCTTCTCCTTCTTCTACTTCTTCTGATTCACCCTCCAGACTTCACCTTCTCCTTCTCCTTCTTCTGCTTCTCCTGATTCACCCTCCTGACTTCACCTTCTCCTTCTCCTTCGTCTGCTTCTTCTGCTTCACCCTCCTGACTTCACCTTCGCCTTCTCCTTCTTCTACTTCTTCTGATTCACCCTCCAGACTTAACCTTCTCCTTCTCCTTCTTCTGCTTCTTCTGATTCACCTTCCAGACTTCACCTTCCCCTTCTCCTTCTTCTACTTCTTCTGATTCACCCTCCAGGCTTCACCTTCTCCTTCTCCTTCTTCTGCATCTTCTGCTTCACCCTCCAGACTTCACCTTCTCCTTCTCCTTCTTCTGATTCTTCGGCTTCACCCTCCTGACATAACCTTCTCCTTCTCCTTCTTCTGCTTCTTCTGATTCACCCTCCAGACTTCACCTTCTCCTTCTCCTTCTTCTACTTCTTCTGATTCACCCTCCAGATTTCCCCTTCTCCTTCTCCTTCTTCTCCTTCTTCTGATTCACCCTCAAGACTTCACCTTCTTCTTCTCCTTCTTCTGCTTCCTCTGATTCACCCTCCTGACTTCATCTCCTCCTTCTCCTTCTTCTACTTCTTCTGATTCACCCTCCTGACTTCACCTTCTACTTCTCCTTCTTCCGCTTCTTCTGATTCACCCTCCAGACTTCACATTCTCCTTCTCCTTCTTCTGCTTCTTCTGATTCACCCTCCAGACTTCACCTTCTCCTTCTCCTTCTTCTGCTTCTTCTGATTCACCCTCCAGACTTCACCTTCTCCTTCTCCTTCTTCTGCTTCTTCTGATTCACCCTCCAGACTTCACCTTCTCCTTCTCCTTCTTCGGCTTTCTCTGATTCACCCTCCTGACTTCAACTTCTCCTTCTCCTTCTTCTACTGCTTCTGATTCACCCTCCAGACTTCGCCTCCTTCTCCTTCTTCTGCTTCTTCTGATTCACCCTCCTGACTTCACCTTCTCCTTCTCCTTCTTCTGCTTCTTCTGATTCACCCTCCAGACTTCACCTTCTCCTTCTCCTTTTTATGCTTCTTCTGATTCACCCTCCAGACTTCACCTTCTCCTTCTCCTTCTTCTACTTCTGCTTCTTCTGATTCACCCTCCAGACTTCACCTTCTCCTTCTCCTTCTTCTGCTTCTTCTGATTCACCCTCCAGACTTCACCTTCTCCTTCTCCTTCTTCTACTTCTTCTGATTCACCCTCCAGACTTAACCTTCTCCTTCTTCTACTTCTTCTGATTCACCCTCCTGACTTCACCTTCTCCTTCTCCTTCTTCTGCTTCTTCTGATTCACCCTCCTGACTTCACCTTCTCCTTCTCCTTCTTCTACTTCTTCTGATTCACCCTCCAGACTTCACCTTCTCCTTCTCCTTCTTCTACTTCTTCTGCTTCACCCTCCTGACTTCACCTTCTCCTTCTCCTTCTTCTACTTCTTCTGCTTCACCCTCCAGACTTCAGCTTCTCCTTCTCCTTCTTCTACTTCTTCTGCTTCACCCTCCAGACTTCAGCTTCTCCTTCTCCTTCTTCTGCTTCTTCTGATTCACCCTCCAGACGTCACCTTCTCCTTCTCCTTCTTCTGCTTCTTCTGATTCACCCTCCAGACTTCAGCTTCTACTTCTCCTTCTTCTACTTCTTCTGATTCACCATCCAGACTTCACCTTCTCCTTCTCCTTCTTCTGCTTCTTCTGATTCTCCCTCCTGACTTCACCTTCTCCTTCTCCTTCTTCTGCTTCTTCTGCTTCACCCTCCTGACTTCACCTCCGCCTTCTCCTTCTTCTACTTCTTCTGATTCACCCTCCAGACTTCATCTTCTCCTTCTCCTTCTTCTCCTTCTTCTGATCCAACCTCAAGACTTCACCTTCTCCTTCTCCTTCTTCTGCTTCCTCTGATTCACCCTCCTGACTTCACCTTCTCCTTCTCCTTCTTCTACTTCTTCTGATTCACCCTCCTGACTTCACCTTCTCCTTCTCCTTCTTCTGCTTCTTCTGATTCACCCTCCAGACTTCACCTTCTCCTTCTCCTTCTTCTGCTTCTTCTGATTCACCCTCCAGACTTCACCTGCTGTTTCTCCTTCTTCTGCTTCTGCTGATTCACCCTCCAGACTTCACCTTCTCCTTCTCCTTCTTCTGCTTCCTCTGATTGACCCTCCTGACTTCACCTTCTCCTTCTCCTTCTTCTACTTCTTCTGATTGACCCTCCTGACTTCACCTTCTCCTTCTCCTTCTTGTACTTCTTCTGATTCACCCTCCAGACTTCTCCTTCTCCTTCTTCTGCTTCTTCAGATTCACCCTCCTGACTTCACCTTCTCCTTCTCCTTCTTCTGCTTCTTCTGATTCACCCTCCAGACTTCACCTTCTCCTTCTCCTTCTTCTGCTTCCTCTGATTGACCCTCCTGACTTCACCTTCTCCTTCTCCTTCTTCTACTTCTTCTGATTGACCCTCCTGACTTCACCTTCTCCTTCTCCTTCTTGTACTTCTTCTGATTCACCCTCCAGACTTCTCCTTCTCCTTCTCCTTCTTCTGCTTCTTCAGATTCACCCTCCTGACTTCACCTTCTCCTTCTCCTTCTTCTACTTCTTCTGCTTCACCCTCCAGACTTCAACTTCTCCTTCTCCTTCTTCTACTTCGTCTGCTTCACCCTCCAGACTTCAGCTTCTCCTTCTCCTTCTTCTACTTCTTCTGCTTCACCCTCCAGACTTCAGCTTCTCCTTCTCCTTCTTCTGCTTCTTCTGATTCACCCTCCAGACTTCACCTTCTCCTTCTCCTTCTTCTGCTTCTTCTGATTCACCCTCCAGACTTCAGCTTCTACTTCTCCTTCTTCTACTTCTTCTGATTCACCATCCAGACTTCACCTTCTCCTTCTCCTTCTTCTGCTTCTGCTGATTCTCCCTCCTGACTTCACCTTCTCCTTCTCCTTCTTCTGCTTCTTCTGCTTCACCCTCCTGACTTCACCTTCGCCTTCTCCTTCTTCTACTTCTTCTGATTCACCCTCCAGACTTCATCTTCTCCTTCTCCTTCTTCTCCTTCTTCTGATCCAACCTCAAGACTTCACCTTCTCCTTCTCCTTCTTCTGCTTCCTCTGATTCACCCTCCTGACTTCACCTTCTCCTTCTCCTTCTTCTACTTCTTCTGATTCACCCTCCTGACTTCACCTTCTCCTTCTCCTTCTTCTGCTTCTTCTGATTCACCCTCCAGACTTCACCTTCTCCTTCTCCTTCTTCTGCTTCTTCTGATTCACCCTCCAGACTTCACCTTCTCCTTCTCCTTCTTCTGCTTCTTCTGATTCACCCTCCAGACTTCACCTGCTGTTTCTCCTTCTTCTGCTTCTGCTGATTCACCCTCCAGACTTCACCTTCTCCTTCTCCTTCTTCTGCTTCCTCTGATTGACCCTCCTGACTTCACCTTCTCCTTCTCCTTCTTCTACTTCTTCTGATTGACCCTCCTGACTTCACCTTCTCCTTCTCCTTCTTGTACTTCTTCTGATTCACCCTCCAGACTTCTCCTTCTCCTTCTCCTTCTTCTGCTTCTTCAGATTCACCCTCCTGACTTCACCTTCTCCTTCTCCTTCTTCTGCTTCTTCTGATTCACCCTCCAGACTTCACCTTCTCTTTCTCCTTCTTCTGCTTCCTCTGATTGACCCTCCTGACTTCACCTTCTCCTTCTCCTTCTTCTACTTCTTCTGATTGACCCTCCTGACTTCACCTTCTCCTTCTCCTTCTTGTACTTCTTCTGATTCACCCTCCAGACTTCTCCTTCTCCTTCTCCTTCTTCTGCTTCTTCAGATTCACCCTCCTGACTTCACCTTCTCCTTCTCCTTCTTCTACTTCTTCTGCTTCACCCTCCAGACTTCAACTTCTCCTTCTCCTTCTTCTACTTCGTCTGCTTCACCCTCCAGACTTCAGCTTCTCCTTCTCCTTCTTCTACTTCTTCTGCTTCACCCTCCAGACTTCAGCTTCTCCTTCTCCTTCTTCTGCTTCTTCTGATTCACCCTCCAGACTTCACCTTCTCCTTCTCCTTCTTCTGCTTCTTCTGATTCACCCTCCAGACTTCAGCTTCTACTTCTCCTTCTTCTACTTCTTCTGATTCACCATCCAGACTTCACCTTCTCCTTCTCCTTCTTCTGCTTCTTCTGATTCTCCCTCCTGACTTCACCTTCTCCTTCTCCTTCTTTTCTTCTTCTGCTTCACCCTCCTGACTTCACCTTCGCCTTCTCCTTCTTCTACTTCTTCTGATTCACCCTCCAGACTTCACCTTCTCCTTCTCCTTCTTCTCCTTCTTCTGATTCAACCTCAAGACTTCACCTTCTCCTTCTCCTTCTTCTGCTTCCTTTGATTCACCCTCCTGACTTCACCTTCTCCTTCTCCTTCTTCTACTTCTTCTGATTCACCCTCCTGACTTCACCTTCTCCTTCTCCTTCTTCTGCTTCTTCTGATTCACCCTCCAGACTTCACCTTCTCCTTCTCCTTTTTCTACTTCTTCTGACTCACCCTCCAGACTTCACCTTCTCCTTCTCCTTCTTCTGTTTCTTCTGATTCACCCTCCTGACTTCACCTTCTCCTTCTCCTTCTTCTGCTTCTTCTGATTCACCCTCCAGACTTCACCTTCTCCTTCTCCTTCTTCTGCTTCTTCTGATTCACCCTCCAGACTTCAGCTTCTCCTTCTCCTTCTTCTACTTCTTCTGATTCACCCTCCAGACTTCACCTTCTCCTTCTCCTTCTTCTGCTTCTTCTGATTCACCCTCCTGACTTCACCTTCTCCTTCTCCTTCTTCTGCTTCTTCTGCTTCACCCTCCTGACTTCACCTTCGCCTTCTCCTTCTTCTACTTCTTCTGATTCACCCTCCAGACTTCACCTTCTCCTTCTCCTTCTTCTGCTTCTTCTGATTCACCCTCCAGACTTCACCTGCTGTTTCTCCTTCTTCTGCTTCTGCTGATTCACCCTCCAGACTTCACCTTCTCCTTCTCCTTCTTCTGCTTCCTCTGATTGACCCTCCTGACTTCACCTTCTCCTTCTCCTTCTTCTACTTCTTCTGATTGACCCTCCTGACTTCACCTTCTCCTTCTCCTTCTTGTACTTCTTCTGATTCACCCTCCAGACTTCTCCTTCTCCTTCTCCTTCTTCTGCTTCTTCAGATTCACCCTCCTGACTTCACCTTCTCCTTCTCCTTCTTCTGCTTCTTCTGATTCACCCTCCAGACTTCACCTTCTCTTTCTCCTTCTTCTGCTTCCTCTGATTGACCCTCCTGACTTCACCTTCTCCTTCTCCTTCTTCTACTTCTTCTGATTGACCCTCCTGACTTCACCTTCTCCTTCTCCTTCTTGTACTTCTTCTGATTCACCCTCCAGACTTCTCCTTCTCCTTCTCCTTCTTCTGCTTCTTCAGATTCACCCTCCTGACTTCACCTTCTCCTTCTCCTTCTTCTACTTCTTCTGCTTCACCCTCCAGACTTCAACTTCTCCTTCTCCTTCTTCTACTTCGTCTGCTTCACCCTCCAGACTTCAGCTTCTCCTTCTCCTTCTTCTACTTCTTCTGCTTCACCCTCCAGACTTCAGCTTCTCCTTCTCCTTCTTCTGCTTCTTCTGATTCACCCTCCAGACTTCACCTTCTCCTTCTCCTTCTTCTGCTTCTTCTGATTCACCCTCCAGACTTCAGCTTCTACTTCTCCTTCTTCTACTTCTTCTGATTCACCATCCAGACTTCACCTTCTCCTTCTCCTTCTTCTGCTTCTTCTGATTCTCCCTCCTGACTTCACCTTCTCCTTCTCCTTCTTTTCTTCTTCTGCTTCACCCTCCTGACTTCACCTTCGCCTTCTCCTTCTTCTACTTCTTCTGATTCACCCTCCAGACTTCACCTTCTCCTTCTCCTTCTTCTCCTTCTTCTGATTCAACCTCAAGACTTCACCTTCTCCTTCTCCTTCTTCTGCTTCCTTTGATTCACCCTCCTGACTTCACCTTCTCCTTCTCCTTCTTCTACTTCTTCTGATTCACCCTCCTGACTTCACCTTCTCCTTCTCCTTCTTCTGCTTCTTCTGATTCACCCTCCAGACTTCACCTTCTCCTTCTCCTTTTTCTACTTCTTCTGACTCACCCTCCAGACTTCACCTTCTCCTTCTCCTTCTTCTGTTTCTTCTGATTCACCCTCCTGACTTCACCTTCTCCTTCTCCTTCTTCTGCTTCTTCTGATTCACCCTCCAGACTTCACCTTCTCCTTCTCCTTCTTCTGCTTCTTCTGATTCACCCTCCAGACTTCAGCTTCTCCTTCTCCTTCTTCTACTTCTTCTGATTCACCCTCCAGACTTCACCTTCTCCTTCTCCTTCTTCTGCTTCTTCTGATTCACCCTCCTGACTTCACCTTCTCCTTCTCCTTCTTCTGCTTCTTCTGCTTCACCCTCCTGACTTCACCTTCGCCTTCTCCTTCTTCTACTTCTTCTGATTCACCCTCCAGACTTCACCTTCTCCTTCTCCTTCTTCTACTTCTTCTGCTTCACCCTCCTGACTTCACCTTCTCCTTCTCCTTCTTTTACTTCTTCTGCTTCACCCTCCAGACTTCAGCTTCTCCTTCTCCTTCTTCTACTGATTCTGCTTCACCCTCCTGACTTCACCTTCTCCTTCTCCTTATTCTACTTCTTCTGCTTCTCCCTCCTGACTTCACCTTCTCATTCTCCTTCTTCTACTTCTTCTGCTTCACCCTCCAGACTTCAGCTTCTCCTTCTCCTTCTTCTACTTCTTCTGCTTCACCCTCCAGACTTCAGCTTCTCCTTCTCCTTCTTCTGCTTCTTCTGATTCACCCTCCAGACTTCACCTTCTCCTTCTCCTTCTTCTGCTTCTTCTGATTCACCCTCCAGACCTCAGCTTCTCCTTCTCCTTCTTCTACTTCTTCTGATTCACCCGCCAGACTTCACCTTCTCCTTCTCCTTCTTCTGCTTCTTCTGATTCACCCTCCTGACTTCACCTTCTCCTTCTCCTTCTTCTGCTTCTTCTGCTTCACCCTCCTGACTTCACCTTCGCCTTCTCCTTCTTCTACTTCTTCTGATTCACCCTCCAGACTTCACCTTCTACTTCTCCTTCTTCTCCTTCTTCTGATTCACCCTCAAGACTTCACCTTCTCCTTCTCCTTCTTCTGCTTCCTCTGATTCACCCTCCTGACTTCACCTTCTCCTTCTCCTTCTTCTACTTCTTCTGATTCACCCTCCAGACTTCCCCTTCTCCTTCTCCTTCTTCTGCTTCTTCTGATTCACCCTCCAGACTTCACCTGTTGTTTCTCCTTCTTCTGCTTCTGCTGATTCACCCTCCAGACTTCACCTTCTCCTTCTCCTTCTTCTGCTTCCTCTGATTGACCCTCCTGACTTCACCTTCTCCTTCTCCTTCTTCTAGTTCTTCTGATTGACCCTCCTGACTTCACCTTCTCCTTCTCCTTCTTTTACTTCTTCTGCTTCACCCTCCAGACTTCAGCTTCTCCTTCTCCTTCTTCTACTGATTCTGCTTCACCCTCCTGACTTCACCTTCTCCTTCTCCTTATTCTACTTCTTCTGCGTCTCCCTCCTGACTTCACCTTCTCCTTCTCCTTCTTCTACTTCTTCTGCTTCACCCTCCAGACTTCAGCTTCTCCTTCTCCTTCTTCTACTTCTTCTGCTTCACCCTCCAGACTTCAGCTTCTCCTTCTCCTTCTTCTGCTTCTTCTGATTCACCCTCCAGACTTCACCTTCTCCTTCTCCTTCTTCTGCTTCTTCTGATTCACCCTCCAGACCTCAGCTTCTCCTTCTCCTTCTTCTACTTCTTCTGATTCACCCGCCAGGCTTCACCTTCTCCTTCTCCTTCTTCTGCTTCTTCTGATTCACCCTCCTGACTTCACCTTCTCCTTCTCCTTCTTCTGCTTCTTCTGCTTCACCCTCCTGACTTCACCTTCGCCTTCTCCTTCTTCTACTTCTTCTGATTCACCCTCCAGACTTCACCTTCTACTTCTCCTTCTTCTCCTTCTTCTGATTCACCCTCAAGACTTCATCTTCTCCTTCTCCTTCTTCTGCTTCCTCTGATTCACCCTCCTGACTTCACCTTCTCCTTCTCCTTCTTCTACTTCTTCTGATTCACCCTCCAGACTTCACCTTCTCCTTCTCCTTCTTCTGCTTCTTCTGATTCACCCTCCAGACTTCACCTGCTGTTTCTCCTTCTTCTGCTTCTGCTGATTCACCCTCCAGACTTCACCTTCTCCTTCTCCCTCTTCTGCTTCCTCTGATTGACCCTCCTGACTTCACCTTCTCCTTCTCCTTCTTCTACTTCTTCTGATTGACCCTCCTGACTTCACCTTCTCCTTCTCCTTCTTGTACTTCTTCTGATTCACCCTCCAGACTTCTCCTTCTCCTTCTCCTTCTTCTGCTTCTTCAGATTCACCCTCCTGACTTCACCTTCTCCTTCTCCTTCTTCTGCTTCTTCTGATTCACCCTCCAGACTTCACCTTCTCCTTCTCCTTCTTCTGCTTCTTCTGATTCACCCTATAGACTTCAGCTTCTCCTTCTCCTTCTTCTACTTCTTCTGATTCACCCTCCAGACTTCACCTTCTCCTTCTCCTTCTTCTGCTTCTCCTGATTCACCCTCCTGACTTCACCTTCTTCTTCTCCTTCTTCTGCTTCTTCTGCTTCACCCTCCTGACTTCACCTTCGCCTTCTCCTTCTTCTACTTCTTCTGATTCACCCTCCAGCCTTCAACTTCTCCTTCTCCTTCTTCTCCTTCTTCTGATTCACCCTCAAGACTTCCCCTTCTCCTTCTCCTTCTTCTGCTTCCTCTGATTCACCCTCCTGACTTCATCTCCTCCTTCTCCTTCTTCTACTTCTTCTGATTCACCCTCCTGACATCACCTTCTCCTTCTCCTTCTTCTGCTTCTTCTGCTTCACCCTCCAGACTTCACATTCTCCTTCTCCTTCTTCTGCTTCTTCTGATTCACCCTCCAGACTTCACCTTCTCCTTCTCCTTCTTCTGCTTCTTCTGATTCACCCTCCAGACTTCACCTTCTCCTTCTCCTTCTTCTGCTTCTTCTGATTCACCCTCCAGACTTCACCTTCTCCTTCTCCTTCTTCTGCTTTCTCTGGTTCACCCTCCTGACTTCACCTTCTCCTTCTCCTTCTTCTACTTCTTCTGATTCACCCTCCTGACTTCACCTTCTCCTTCTCCTTCTTGTAATTCTTCTGATTCACCCTCCTGACTTCACCTTCTCCTTCTCCTTCTTCTACCTCTTCTGATTCACCCTCCAGACTTCACCTTCTCCTTCTCCTTCTTCTGCTCCTTCTAATTCACCCTCCAGACTTCACCTTCTCCTTCTCCTTCTTCTACTTCTTCTGCTTCACCCTCCAGACTTCAGCTTCTCCTTCTCCTTCTTCTACTTCTTCTGCTGCACCCTCCTGACTTCACATTCTCCTTCTCCTTCTTCTGCTTCTGCTGATTCACCCTGCTGACTTCACCTTCTCCTTCTCCTTCTTCTGCTTCTTCTGATTCACCCTCCAGACTTCACCTTCTCATTCTCCTTCTTCTACTGCTTCTGCTTCACCCTCCAGACTTCACCTTCTCCTTCTCCTTCTTCTACTTCTTCTGATTCACCCTCCTGACGTCAGCTTCTCCTTCTCCTTCTTCTGCTTCCTCCGATTCACCCTCCAGACTTCACCTTCTCCTTCTCCTTCTTCTACTTCTTCTGATTCACCCTCCAGACTTCACCTTCTCCTTCTCCTTCTTCTACTTCTTCTGATTCACCCTCCAGAATTCACCTTCTCCTTCTCCTTCTTCTACTTCTTCTGATTCACCCTCCTGACTTCACCTTCTCCTTCTCCTCCTTCTACTTCTTCTGCTTCTCCCTCCAGACTTCACCTTCTCCTTCTCCTTCTTCTACTTCTTCTGATTCACCCTCCAGACTTCACCTTCTCCTTCTCCTTCTCCTTCTTCTGCTTCTTCTGATTCACCCTCCTGACTTCACCTTCTCCTTCTCCTTCTTCTGCTTCTTCTGATTCACCCTCCAGACTTCACCTTCTCCTTCTCCTTCTTCTGCTTCCTCTGATTCACCCTCCTGACTTCACCTTCTCCTTCTCCTTCTTCTACTTCTTCTGATTGACCCTCCTGACTTCACCTTCTCCTTCTCCTTCTTTTACTTCTTCTGCTTCACCCTCCAGACTTCAGCTTCTCCTTCTCCTTCTTCTACTGATTCTGCTTCACCCTCCTGACTTCACCTTCTCCTTCTCCTTATTCTACTTCTTCTGCTTCTCCCTCCTGACTTTACCTTCTCCTTCTCCTTCTTCTACTTCTTCTGCTTCACCCTCCAGACTTCAGCTTCTCCTTCTCCTTCTTCTACTTCTTCTGCTTCACCCTCCAGACTTCAGCTTCTCCTTCTCCTTCTTCTGCTTCTTCTGATTCACCCTCCAGACTTCACCTTCTCCTTCTCCTTCTTCTGCTTCTTCTGATTCACCCTCCAGACCTCAGCTTCTCCTTCTCCTTCTTCTACTTCTTCTGATTCACCCGCCAGACTTCACCTTCTCCTTCTCCTTCTTCTGCTTCTTCTGATTCACCCTCCTGACTTCACCTTCTCCTTCTCCTTCTTCTGCTTCTTCTGCTTCACCCTCCTGACTTCACCTTCGCCTTCTCCTTCTTCTACTTCTTCTGATTCACCCTCCAGACTTCACCTTCTACTTCTCCTTCTTCTCCTTCTTCTGATTCACCCTCAAGACTTCACCTTCTCCTTCTCCTTCTTCTGCTTCCTCTGATTCACCCTCCTGACTTCACCTTCTCCTTCTCCTTCTACTTCTTCTGATTCACCCTCCAGACTTCACCTTCTCCTTCTCCTTCTTCTGCTTCTTCTGATTCACCCTCCAGACTTCACCTGCTGTTTCTCCTTCTTCTGCTTCTGCTGATTCACCCTCCAGACTTCACCTTCTCCTTCTCCTTCTTCTGCTTCCTCTGATTGACCCTCCTGACTTCACCTTCTCCTTCTCCTTCTTCTACTTCTTCTGATTGACCCTCCTGACTTCACCTTCTCCTTCTCCTTCTTGTACTTCTTCTGATTCACCCTCCAGACTTCTCCTTCTCCTTCTCCTTCTTCTGCTTCTTCAGATTCACCCTCCTGACTTCACCTTCTCCTTCTCCTTCTTCTGCTTCTTCTGATTCACCCTCCAGACTTCACCTTCTCCTTCTCCTTCTTCTGCTTCTTCTGATTCACCCTATAGACTTCAGCTTCTCCTTCTCCTTCTTCTACTTCTTCTGATTCACCCTCCAGACTTCACCTTCTCCTTTTCCTTCTTCTGCTTCTCCTGATTCACCCTCCAGACTTCACCTTCTCCTTTTCCTTCTTCTGCTTCTTCTGCTTCACCCTCCTGACTTCACCTTCGCCTTCTCCTTCTTCTACTTCTTCTGATTCACCCTCCAGCCTTCAACTTCTCCTTCTCCTTCTTCTCCTTCTTCTGATTCACCCTCAAGACTTCCCCTTCTACTTCTCCTTCTTCTGCTTCCTCTGATTCACCCTCCTGACTTCATCTCCTCCTTCTCCTTCTTCTACTTCTTCTGATTCACCCTCCTGACTTCACCTTCTCCTTCTCCTTCTTCTGCTTCTTCTGCTTCACCCTCCAGACTTCACATTCTCCTTCTCCGTCTTCTGCTTCTTCTGATTCACCCTCCAGACTTCACCTTCTCCTTCTCCTTCTTCTGCTTCTTCTGATTCACCCTCCAGACTTCACCTTCTCCTTCTCCTTCTTCTGCTTCTTCTGATTCACCCTCCAGACTTCACCTTCTCCTTCTCCTTCTTCTGCTTTCTCTGGTTCACCCTCCTGACTTCACCTTCACCTTCTCCTTCTTCTACTTCTTCTGATTCACCCTCCTGACTTCACCTTCTCCTTCTCCTTCTTGTAATTCTTCTGATTCACCCTCCTGACTTCACCTTCTCCTTCTCCTTCTTCTACCTCTTCTGATTCACCCTCCAGACTTCACCTTCTCCTTCTCCTTCTTCTGCTCCTTCTGATTCACCCTCCAGACTTCACCTTCTCCTTCTCCTTCTTCTACTTCTTCTGCTTCACCCTCCAGACTTCAGCTTCTCCTTCTCCTTCTTCTACTTCTTCTGCTGCACCCTCCTGACTTCACCTTCTCCTTCTCCTTCTTCTGCTTCTGCTGATTCACCCTGCTGACTTCACCTTCTCCTTCTCCTTCTTCTGCTTCTTCTGATTCACCCTCCAGACTTCACCTTCTCATTCTCCTTCTTCTACTGCTTCTGCTTCACCCTCCAGACTTCACCTTCTCCTTCTCCTTCTTCTACTTCTTCTGATTCACCCTCCTGACGTCACCTTCTCCTTCTCCTTCTTCTGCTTCCTCCGATTCACCCTCCAGACTTCACCTTCTCCTTCTCCTTCTTCTACTTCTTCTGATTCACCCTCCAGACTTCACCTTCTCCTTCTCCTTCTTCTACTTCTTCTGATTCACCCTCCAGAATTCACCTTCTCCTTCTCCTTCTTCTACTTCTTCTGATTCACCCTCCTGACTTCACCTTCTCCTTCTCCTCCTTCTACTTCTTCTGCTTCTCCCTCCAGACTTCACCTTCTCCTTCTCCTTCTTCTACTTCTTCTGATTCACCCTCCAGACTTCACCTTCTCCTTCTCCTTCTCCTTCTTCTGCTTCTTCTGATTCACCCTCCTGACTTCACCTTCTCCTTCTCCTTCTTCTGCTTCTTCTGATTCACCCTCCAGACTTCACCTTCTCCTTCTCCTTCTTCTGCTTCCTCTGATTCACCCTCCTGACTTCACCTTCTCCTTCTCCTTCTTCTACTTCTTCTGATTCACCCTCCTGACTTCACCTTCTCGTTCTCCTTCATCTGCTTCTTCTGATTCACCCTCCAGACTTCACCTTCTCCTTCTCCTTCTTCTGCTTCCTCTGATTCACCCTCCTGACTTCACCTTCTCCTTCTCCTTCTTCTGCTTCTTCTGATTCACCCTCCAGACTTCAACTTCTCCTTCTCCTTCTTCTGCTTCTTCTGATTCACCCTCCAGACTTCACCTTCTCCTTCTCCTTCTTCTACTTCTTCTGATTCACCCTCCAGACTTCACCTTCTCCTTCTCCTTCTTCTGCTTCTTCTGATTCACCCTCCAGACTTCACCTTCTCCTTCTCCTTCTTCTACTTCTTCTGATTCACCCACCTGACTTCACCTTCTCCTTCTCCTTCTTCTGCTCCTTCTGATTCACCCTCCAGACTTCACCTTCTCCTTCTGCTTCTTCTACTTCTTCTGATTCACCCTCCAGACTTCACCTTCTCCTTCTCCTTCTTCTACTTCTTCTGATTCACACTCCTGACATCACCTTCTCCTTCTCCTTCTTCTGCTTCTTCTGATTCACCCTCCAGACTTCACCTTCTCCTTCTCCTTCTTCTACTTCTTCTGATTCACCCTCCTGACGTCACCTTCTCCTTCTCCTTCTTCTGCTTCCTCCGATTCACCCTCCAGACTTCACCTTCTCCTTCTCCTTCTTCTACTTCTTCTGATTCACCCTCCAGACTTCACCTTCTCCTTCTCCTTCTTCTACTTCTTCTGATTCACCCTCCAGAATTCACCTTCTCCTTCTCCTTCTTCTACTTCTTCTGATTCACCCTCCTGACTTCACCTTCTCCTTCTCCTCCTTCTACTTCTTCTGCTTCTCCCTCCAGACTTCACCTTCTCCTTCTCCTTCTTCTACTTCTTCTGATTCACCCTCCAGACTTCACCTTCTCCTTCTCCTTCTCCTTCTTCTGCTTCTTCTGATTCACCCTCCTGACTTCACCTTCTCCTTCTCCTTCTTCTGCTTCTTCTGATTCACCCTCCAGACTTCACCTTCTCCTTCTCCTTCTTCTGCTTCCTCTGATTCACCCTCCTGACTTCACCTTCTCCTTCTCCTTCTTCTACTTCTTCTGATTCACCCTCCTGACTTCACCTTCTCGTTCTCCTTCATCTGCTTCTTCTGATTCACCCTCCAGACTTCACCTTCTCCTTCTCCTTCTTCTGCTTCCTCTGATTCACCCTCCTGACTTCACCTTCTCCTTCTCCTTCTTCTGCTTCTTCTGATTCACCCTCCAGACTTCAACTTCTCCTTCTCCTTCTTCTGCTTCTTCTGATTCACCCTCCAGACTTCACCTTCTCCTTCTCCTTCTTCTACTTCTTCTGATTCACCCTCCAGACTTCACCTTCTCCTTCTCCTTCTTCTGCTTCTTCTGATTCACCCTCCAGACTTCACCTTCTCCTTCTCCTTCTTCTACTTCTTCTGATTCACCCACCTGACTTCACCTTCTCCTTCTCCTTCTTCTGCTCCTTCTGATTCACCCTCCAGACTTCACCTTCTCCTTCTGCTTCTTCTACTTCTTCTGATTCACCCTCCAGACTTCACCTTCTCCTTCTCCTTCTTCTACTTCTTCTGATTCACACTCCTGACATCACCTTCTCCTTCTCCTTCTTCTGCTTCTTCTGATTCACCCTCCAGACTTCACCTTCTCCTTCTCCTTCTTCTACTTCCGATTCACCCTCCAGACTTCACCTTCTCCTTCTACTTCTTCTGCTTCTTCTGATTCACCCTCCAGACTTCACCTTCTCCTTCTCCTTCTTCTGCTTCTTCTGATTCACCCTCCAGACTTCACCTTCTCCTTCTCCTTCTTCTCCTTCTTCTGATTCACCCTCCAGACTTCACCTTCTCCTTCTTCTACTTCTTCTGATTCACCCTCCATACTTCACCTTCTCCTTCTCCTTCTTCTACTTCTTCTGATTCACCCTCCAGACTTCACCTTCTCCTTCTCCTTCTTCCACTTCTTCTGATTCACCCTCCAGACTTCACCTTCTCCTTCTCCTTCTTCTACTTCTTCTGATTCACCCTCCAGACTTCACCTTCTCCTTCTCCTTCTTCTACTTCTTCTGGTTCACCCTCCAGACGTCACCTTCTCCTTCTCCTTCTTCTACTTCTTCTGATTCACCCTCCAGACTTCACCTTCTCCTTCTCCTTCTTCTACTTCTTCTGCTTCACCCTCCAGACTTCACCTTCTCCTTCTCCTTCTTCTACTTCTTCTGATTCACCCTCCAGACTTCACCTTCTCCTTCTCCTTCTTCTACTTCTTCTGATTGACCCTCCAGACTTCACCTTCTCCTTCTCCTTCTTGTACTTCTTCTGATTCACCCTCCAGACTTCACCTTCTCCTTCTCCTTCTTCTGCTTCTACTGATTCACCCTCCTGACTTCACCTTCTCCTTCTACTTCTTCTCCTTCTTCTGATTCACCATCCAGACTTCACCTTCTCCTTCTCCTTCTTCTGCTTCTTCTGATTCACCCTCCAGACTTCACCTTCTCCTTCTCCTTCTTCTACTTCTTCTGATTCACCCTCCAGACTTCACCTTCTCCTTCTCCTTCTTCTGCTTCTTCTGATTCACCCTCCTGACTTCACCTTCTCCTTCTCCTTCTTCTACTTCTTCTGATTCACCCTCCTGACTTCACCTTCTCCATCTACTTCTTCTGCTTCTTCTGATTCACCCTCCAGACTTCACCTTCTCCTTCTCCTTCTTCTGCTTCTTCTGCTTCTCCCTCCAGACTTCACCTTCTCCTTCTCCTTCTTCTACTTCTTCTGATTCACCCACCTGACTTCACCTTCTCCTTCTCCTTCTTCTACTTCTTCTGATTCACCCTCCAGCCTTCAACTTCTCCTTCTCCTTCTTCTCCTTCTTCTGATTCACCCTCAAGACTTCCCCTTCTCCTTCTCCTTCTTCTGCTTCCTCTGATTCACCCTCCTGACTTCATCTCCTCCTTCTCCTTCTTCTACTTCTTCTGATTCACCCTCCTGACTTCACCTTCTCGTTCTCCTTCATCTGCTTCTTCTGATTCACCCTCCAGACTTCACCTTCTCCTTCTCCTTCTTCTGCTTCCTCTGATTCACCCTCCTGACTTCACCTTCTCCTTCTCCTTCTTCTGCTTCTTCTGATTCACCCTCCAGACTTCAACTTCTCCTTCTCCTTCTTCTGCTTCTTCTGATTCACCCTCCAGACTTCACCTTCTCCTTCTCCTTCTTCTACTTCTTCTGATTCACCCTCCAGACTTCACCTTCTCCTTCTCCTTCTTCTGCTTCTTCTGATTCACCCTCCAGACTTCACCTTCTCCTTCTCCTTCTTCTACTTCTTCTGATTCACCCACCTGACTTCACCTTCTCCTTCTCCTTCTTCTGCTTCTTCTGCTTCACCCGCCAGACTTCACATTCTCCTTCTCCTTCTTCTGCTTCTTCTGATTCACCCTCCAGACTTCACCTTCTCCTTTTCCTTCTTCTGCTTCTTCTGATTCACCCTCCAGACTTCACCTTCTCCTTCTCCTTCTTCTGCTTCTTCTGATTCACCCTCCAGACTTCACCTTCTCCTTCTCCTTCTTCTGCTTGCTCTGATTCACCCTCCTGACTTCACCTTCTCCTTCTTCATCTTCTACTTCTTCTGATTCACCCTCCTGACTTCACCTTCTCCTTCTCCTTCTTGTAATTCTTCTGATTCACCCTCCTGACTTCACCTTCTCCTTCTCCTTCTTCTACCTCTTCTGATTCACCCTCCAGACTTCACCTTCTCCTTCTCCTTCTTCTGCTTCTTCTGATTCACCCTCCTGACTTCACCTTCTCCTTCTCCTTCTTCTACTTCTTCTGCTTCACCCTCCAGACTTCAGCTTCTCCTTCTCCTTCTTCTACTTCTTCTGCTGCACCCTCCTGACTTCACCTTCTCCTTCTCCTTCTTCTGCTTCTGCTGATTCACCCTGCTGTCTTCACCTTCTCCTTCTCCTTCTTCTGCTCCTTCTGATTCACCCTCCAGACTCCACCTTCTCATTCTCCTTCTTCTACTGCTTCTGCTTCACCCTCCAGACCTCACCTTCTCCTTCTCCTTCTTCTACTTCTTCTGATTCACCCTCCTGACGTCACCTTCTCCTTCTCCTTCTTCTGCTTCATCTGATTCACCCTCCAGACTTCACCTTCTCCTTCTCCTTCTTCTACTTCTTCTGATTCACCCTCCAGACTTCACCTTCTCCTTCTCCTTCTTCTACTTCTTCTGATTCCCCCTCCAGAATTCACCTTCTCCTTCTCCTTCTTCTACTTCTTCTGATTCACCCTCCTGACTTCACCTTCTCCTTCTCCTCCTTCTACTTCTTCTGCTTCTCCCTCCAGACTTCACCTTCTCCTGCTCCTTCTTCTACTTCTTCTGATTCACCCTCCAGACTTCACCTTCTCCTTCTACTTCTTCTGTTTCTTCTGATTCACCCTCCTGACTTCACCTCCTCCTTCTCCTTCTTCTGCTTCTTCTGATTCACCCTCCAGACTTCACCTTCTCCTTCTCCTTCTTCTGCTTCCTCTGATTCACCCTCCTGACTTCACCTTCTCCTTCTCCTTCTTCTACTTCTTCTGATTCACCCTCCTGACTTCACCTTCTCGTTCTCCTTCATCTGCTTCTTCTGATTCACCCTCCAGACTTCACCTTCTCCTTCTCCTTCTTCTGCTTCCTCTGATTCACCCTCCTGACTTCACCTTCTCCTTCTCCTTCTTCTGCTTCTTCTGATTCACCCTCCAGACTTCACCTTCTCCTTCTCCTTCTTCTGCTTCTTCTGATTCACCCTCCAGACTTCACCTTCTCCTTCTCCTTCTTCTGCTTCTTCTGATTCACCCTCCAGACTTCACCTTCTCCTTCTCCTTCTTCTCCTTCTTCTGATTCACCCTCCAGACTTCACCTTCTCCTTCTTCTACTTCTTCTGATTCACCCTCCATACTTCACCTTCTCCTTCTCCTTCTTCTACTTCTTCTGATTCACCCTCCAGACTTCACCTTCTCCTTCTCCTTCTTCCACTTCTTCTGATTCACCCTCCAGACTTCACCTTCTCCTTCTCCTTCTTCTACTTCTTCTGATTCACCCTCCAGACTTCACCTTCTCCTTCTCCTTCTTCTACTTCTTCTGGTTCACCCTCCAGACTTCACCTTCTCCTTCTCCTTCTTCTACTTCTTCTGATTCACCCTCCAGACTTCACCTTCTCCTTCTCCTTCTTCTACTTCTTCTGCTTCACCCTCCAGACTTCACCTTCTCCTTCTCCTTCTTCTACTTCTTCTGATTCACCCTCCAGACTTCACCTTCTCCTTCTCCTTCTTCTACTTCTTCTGATTGACCCTCCAGACTTCACCTTCTCCTTCTCCTTCTTGTACTTCTTCTGATTCACCCTCCAGACTTCACCTTCTCCTTCTCCTTCTTCTGCTTCTTCTGATTCACCCTCCTGACTTCACCTTCTCCTTCTACTTCTTCTCCTTCTTCTGATTCACCATCCAGACTTCACCTTCTCCTTCTCCTTCTTCTGCTTCTTCTGATTCACCCTCCAGACTTCACCTTCTCCTTCTCCTTCTTCTACTTCTTCTGATTCACCCTCCAGACTTCACCTTCTCCTTCTCCTTCTTCTGCTTCTTCTGATTCACCCTCCTGACTTCACCTTCTCCTTCTCCTTCTTCTACTTCTTCTGATTCACCCTCCTGACTTCACCTTCTCCATCTCCTTCTTCTGCTTCTTCTGATTCACCCTCCAGACTTCACCTTCTCCTTCTCCTTCTTCTGCTTCTTCTGCTTCTCCCTCCAGACTTCACCTTCTCCTTCTCCTTCTTCTACTTCTTCTGATTCACCCACCTGACTTCACCTTCTCCTTCTCCTTCTTCTACTTCTTCTGATTCACCCTCCAGCCTTCAACTTCTCCTTCTCCTTCTTCTCCTTCTTCTGATTCACCCTCAAGACTTCCCCTTCTCCTTCTCCTTCTTCTGCTTCCTCTGATTCACCCTCCTGACTTCATCTCCTCCTTCTCCTTCTTCTACTTCTTCTGATTCTCCCTCCAGACTTCACCTTCTCCTGCTCCTTCTTCTACTTCTTCTGATTCACCCTCCAGACTTCACCTTCTCCTTCTCCTTCTTCTGTTTCTTCTGATTCACCCTCCTGACTTCACCTCCTCCTTCTCCTTCTTCTGCTTCTTCTGATTCACCCTCCAGACTTCACCTTCTCCTTCTCCTTCTTCTGCTTCCTCTGATTCACCCTCCTGACTTCACCTTCTCCTTCTCCTTCTTCTACTTCTTCTGATTCACCCTCCTGACTTCACCTTCTCGTTCTCCTTCATCTGCTTCTTCTGATTCACCCTCCAGACTTCACCTTCTCCTTCTCCTTCTTCTGCTTCCTCTGATTCACCCTCCTGACTTCACCTTCTCCTTCTCCTTCTTCTGCTTCTTCTGATTCACCCTCCAGACTTCACCTTCTCCTTCTCCTTCTTCTGCTTCTTCTGATTCACCCTCCAGACTTCACCTTCTCCTTCTCCTTCTTCTGCTTCTTCTGATTCACCCTCCAGACTTCACCTTCTCCTTCTCCTTCTTCTCCTTCTTCTGATTCACCCTCCAGACTTCACCTTCTCCTTCTTCTACTTCTTCTGATTCACCCTCCATACTTCACCTTCTCCTTCTCCTTCTTCTACTTCTTCTGATTCACCCTCCAGACTTCACCTTCTCCTTCTTCTTCTTCCACTTCTTCTGATTCACCCTCCAGACTTCACCTTCTCCTTCTCCTTCTTCTACTTCTTCTGGTTCACCCTCCAGACTTCACCTTCTCCTTCTCCTTCTTCTACTTCTTCTGATTCACCCTCCAGACTTCACCTTCTCCTTCTCCTTCTTCTACTTCTTCTGCTTCACCCTCCAGACTTCACCTTCTCCTTCTCCTTCTTCTACTTCTTCTGATTCACCCTCCAGACTTCACCTTCTCCTTCTCCTTCTTCTACTTCTTCTGATTGACCCTCCAGACTTCACCTTCTCCTTCTCCTTCTTGTACTTCTTCTGATTCACCCTCCAGACTTCACCTTCTCCTTCTCCTTCTTCTGCTTCTTCTGATTCACCCTCCTGACTTCACCTTCTCCTTCTACTTCTTCTCCTTCTTCTGATTCACCATCCAGACTTCACCTTCTCCTTCTCCTTCTTCTGCTTCTTCTGATTCACCCTCCAGACTTCACCTTCTCCTTCTCCTTCTTCTACTTCTTCTGATTCACCCTCCAGACTTCACCTTCTCCTTCTCCTTCTTCTGCTTCTTCTGATTCACCCTCCTGACTTCACCTTCTCCTTCTCCTTCTTCTACTTCTTCTGATTCACCCTCCTGACTTCACCTTCTCCATCTCCTTCTTCTGCTTCTTCTGATTCACCCTCCAGACTTCACCTTCTCCTTCTCCTTCTTCTGCTTCTTCTGCTTCTCCCTCCAGACTTCACCTTCTCCTTCTCCTTCTTCTACTTCTTCTGATTCACCCACCTGACTTCACCTTCTCCTTCTCCTTCTTCTACTTCTTCTGATTCACCCTCCAGCCTTCAACTTCTCCTTCTCCTTCTTCTCCTTCTTCTGATTCACCCTCAAGACTTCCCCTTCTCCTTCTCCTTCTTCTGCTTCCTCTGATTCACCCTCCTGACTTCATCTCCTCCTTCTCCTTCTTCTACTTCTTCTGATTCACCCTCCTGACTTCACCTTCTCGTTCTCCTTCATCTGCTTCTTCTGATTCACCCTCCAGACTTCACCTTCTCCTTCTCCTTCTTCTGCTTCCTCTGATTCACCCTCCTGACTTCACCTGCTCCTTCTCCTTCTTCTGCTTCTTCTGATTCACCCTCCAGACTTCAACTTCTCCTTCTCCTTCTTCTGCTTCTTCTGATTCACCCTCCAGACTTCACCTTCTCCTTCTCCTTCTTCTACTTCTTCTGATTCACCCTCCAGACTTCACCTTCTCCTTCTCCTTCTTCTGCTTCTTCTGATTCACCCTCCAGACTTCACCTTCTCCTTCTCCTTCTTCTACTTCTTCTGATTCACCCACCTGACTTCACCTTCTCCTTCTCCTTCTTCTGCTTCTTCTGCTTCACCCTCCAGACTTCACATTCTCCTTCTCCTTCTTCTGCTTCTTCTGATTCACCCTCCAGACTTCACCTTCTCCTTCTCCTTCTTCTGATTCACCCTCCAGACTTCACCTTCTCCTTCTCCTTCTTCTGCTTCTTCTGATTCACCCTCCAGACTTCACCTTCTCCTTCTCCTTCTTCTGCTTGCTCTGATTCACCCTCCTGACTTCACCTTCTCCTTCTTCATCTTCTACTTCTTCTGATTCACCCTCCTGACTTCACCTTCTCCTTCTCCTTCTTGTAATTCTTCTGATTCACCCTCCTGACTTCACCTTCTCCTTCTCCTTCTTCTACCTCTTCTGATTCACCCTCCAGACTTCACCTTCTCCTTCTCCTTCTTCTGCTTCTTCTGATTCACCCTCCAGACTTCACCTTCTCCTTCTCCTTCTTCTACTTCTTCTGCTTCACCCTCCAGACTTCAGCTTCTCCTTCTCCTTCTTCTACTTCTTCTGCTGCACCCTCCTGACTTCACCTTCTCCTTCTCCTTCATCTGCTTCTGCTGATTCACCCTGCTGTCTTCACCTTCTCCTTCTCCTTCTTCTGCTCCTTCTGATTCACCCTCCAGACTCCACCTTCTCATTCTCCTTCTTCTACTGCTTCTGCTTCACCCTCCAGACCTCACCTTCTCCTTCTCCTTCTTCTACTTCTTCTGATTCACCCTCCTGACGTCACCTTCTCCTTCTCCTTCTTCTGCTTCATCTGATTCACCCTCCAGACTTCACCTTCTCCTTCTCCTTCTTCTACTTCTTCTGATTCACCCTCCAGACTTCACCTTCTCCTTCTCCTTCTTCTACTTCTTCTGATTCACCCTCCAGAATTCACCATCTCCTTCTCCTTCTTCTACTTCTTCTGATTCACCCCCCTGACTTCACCTTCTCCTTCTCCTCCTTCTACTTCTTCTGCTTCTCCCTCCAGACTTCACCTTCTCCTGCTCCTTCTTCTACTTCTTCTGATTCACCCTCCAGACTTCACCTTCTCCTTCTCCTTCTTCTGTTTCTTCTGATTCACCCTCCTGACTTCACCTCCTCCTTCTCCTTCTTCTGCTTCTTCTGATTCACCCTCCAGACTTCACCTTCTCCTTCTCCTTCTTCTGCTTCCTCTGATTCACCCTCCTGACTTCACCTTCTCCTTCTCCTTCTTCTACTTCTTCTGATTCACCCTCCTGACTTCACCTTCTCGTTCTCCTTCATCTGCTTCTTCTGATTCACCCTCCAGACTTCACCTTCTCCTTCTCCTTCTTCTGCTTCTTCTGATTCACCCTCCAGACTTCACCTTCTCCTTCTCCTTCTTCTCCTTCTTCTGATTCACCCTCCAGACTTCACCTTCTCCTTCTTCTACTTCTTCTGATTCACCCTCCATACTTCACCTTCTCCTTCTCCTTCTTCTACTTCTTCTGATTCACCCTCCAGACTTCACCTTCTCCTTCTCCTTCTTCCACTTCTTCTGATTCACCCTCCAGACTTCACCTTCTCCTTCTCCTTCTTCTACTTCTTCTGATTCACCCTCCAGACTTCACCTTCTCCTTCTCCTTCTTCTACTTCTTCTGGTTCACCCTCCAGACTTCACCTTCTCCTTCTCCTTCTTCTACTTCTTCTGATTCACCCTCCAGACTTCACCTTCTCCTTCTCCTTCTTCTACTTCTTCTGCTTCACCCTCCAGACTTCACCTTCTCCTTCTCCTTCTTCTACTTCTTCTGATTCACCCTCCAGACTTCACCTTCTCCTTCTCCTTCTTCTACTTCTTCTGATTGACCCTCCAGACTTCACCTTCTCCTTCTCCTTCTTGTACTTCTTCTGATTCACCCTCCAGACTTCACCTTCTCCTTCTCCTTCTTCTGCTTCTTCTGATTCACCCTCCTGACTTCACCTTCTCCTTCTACTTCTTCTCCTTCTTCTGATTCACCATCCAGACTTCACCTTCTCCTTCTCCTTCTTCTGCTTCTTCTGATTCACCCTCCAGACTTCACCTTCTCCTTCTCCTTCTTCTACTTCTTCTGATTCACCCTCCAGACTTCACCTTCTCCTTCTCCTTCTTCTGCTTCTTCTGATTCACCCTCCTGACTTCACCTTCTCCTTCTCCTTCTTCTACTTCTTCTGATTCACCCTCCTGACTTCACCTTCTCCATCTCCTTCTTCTGCTTCTTCTGATTCACCCTCCAGACTTCACCTTCTCCTTCTCCTTCTTCTGCTTCTTCTGCTTCTCCCTCCAGACTTCACCTTCTCCTTCTCCTTCTTCTACTTCTTCTGATTCACCCACCTGACTTCACCTTCTCCTTCTCCTTCTTCTACTTCTTCTGATTCACCCTCCAGCCTTCAACTTCTCCTTCTCCTTCTTCTCCTTCTTCTGATTCACCCTCAAGACTTCCCCTTCTCCTTCTCCTTCTTCTGCTTCCTCTGATTCACCCTCCTGACTTCATCTCCTCCTTCTCCTTCTTCTACTTCTTCTGATTCTCCCTCCAGACTTCACCTTCTCCTGCTCCTTCTTCTACTTCTTCTGATTCACCCTCCAGACTTCACCTTCTCCTTCTCCTTCTTCTGTTTCTTCTGATTCACCCTCCTGACTTCACCTCCTCCTTCTCCTTCTTCTGCTTCTTCTGATTCACCCTCCAGACTTCACCTTCTCCTTCTCCTTCTTCTGCTTCCTCTGATTCACCCTCCTGACTTCACCTTCTCCTTCTCCTTCTTCTACTTCTTCTGATTCACCCTCCTGACTTCACCTTCTCGTTCTCCTTCATCTGCTTCTTCTGATTCACCCTCCAGACTTCACCTTCTCCTTCTCCTTCTTCTGCTTCCTCTGATTCACCCTCCTGACTTCACCTTCTCCTTCTCCTTCTTCTGCTTCTTCTGATTCACCCTCCAGACTTCACCTTCTCCTTCTCCTTCTTCTGCTTCTTCTGATTCACCCTCCAGACTTCACCTTCTCCTTCTCCTTCTTCTGCTTCTTCTGATTCACCCTCCAGACTTCACCTTCTCCTTCTCCTTCTTCTCCTTCTTCTGATTCACCCTCCAGACTTCACCTTCTCCTTCTTCTACTTCTTCTGATTCACCCTCCATACTTCACCTTCTCCTTCTCCTTCTTCTACTTCTTCTGATTCACCCTCCAGACTTCACCTTCTCCTTCTTCTTCTTCCACTTCTTCTGATTCACCCTCCAGACTTCACCTTCTCCTTCTCCTTCTTCTACTTCTTCTGGTTCACCCTCCAGACTTCACCTTCTCCTTCTCCTTCTTCTACTTCTTCTGATTCACCCTCCAGACTTCACCTTCTCCTTCTCCTTCTTCTACTTCTTCTGCTTCACCCTCCAGACTTCACCTTCTCCTTCTCCTTCTTCTACTTCTTCTGATTCACCCTCCAGACTTCACCTTCTCCTTCTCCTTCTTCTACTTCTTCTGATTGACCCTCCAGACTTCACCTTCTCCTTCTCCTTCTTGTACTTCTTCTGATTCACCCTCCAGACTTCACCTTCTCCTTCTCCTTCTTCTGCTTCTTCTGATTCACCCTCCTGACTTCACCTTCTCCTTCTACTTCTTCTCCTTCTTCTGATTCACCATCCAGACTTCACCTTCTCCTTCTCCTTCTTCTGCTTCTTCTGATTCACCCTCCAGACTTCACCTTCTCCTTCTCCTTCTTCTACTTCTTCTGATTCACCCTCCAGACTTCACCTTCTCCTTCTCCTTCTTCTGCTTCTTCTGATTCACCCTCCTGACTTCACCTTCTCCTTCTCCTTCTTCTACTTCTTCTGATTCACCCTCCTGACTTCACCTTCTCCATCTCCTTCTTCTGCTTCTTCTGATTCACCCTCCAGACTTCACCTTCTCCTTCTCCTTCTTCTGCTTCTTCTGCTTCTCCCTCCAGACTTCACCTTCTCCTTCTCCTTCTTCTACTTCTTCTGATTCACCCACCTGACTTCACCTTCTCCTTCTCCTTCTTCTACTTCTTCTGATTCACCCTCCAGCCTTCAACTTCTCCTTCTCCTTCTTCTCCTTCTTCTGATTCACCCTCAAGACTTCCCCTTCTCCTTCTCCTTCTTCTGCTTCCTCTGATTCACCCTCCTGACTTCATCTCCTCCTTCTCCTTCTTCTACTTCTTCTGATTCACCCTCCTGACTTCACCTTCTCGTTCTCCTTCATCTGCTTCTTCTGATTCACCCTCCAGACTTCACCTTCTCCTTCTCCTTCTTCTGCTTCCTCTGATTCACCCTCCTGACTTCACCTGCTCCTTCTCCTTCTTCTGCTTCTTCTGATTCACCCTCCAGACTTCAACTTCTCCTTCTCCTTCTTCTGCTTCTTCTGATTCACCCTCCAGACTTCACCTTCTCCTTCTCCTTCTTCTACTTCTTCTGATTCACCCTCCAGACTTCACCTTCTCCTTCTCCTTCTTCTGCTTCTTCTGATTCACCCTCCAGACTTCACCTTCTCCTTCTCCTTCTTCTACTTCTTCTGATTCACCCACCTGACTTCACCTTCTCCTTCTCCTTCTTCTGCTTCTTCTGCTTCACCCTCCAGACTTCACATTCTCCTTCTCCTTCTTCTGCTTCTTCTGATTCACCCTCCAGACTTCACCTTCTCCTTCTCCTTCTTCTGATTCACCCTCCAGACTTCACCTTCTCCTTCTCCTTCTTCTGCTTCTTCTGATTCACCCTCCAGACTTCACCTTCTCCTTCTCCTTCTTCTGCTTGCTCTGATTCACCCTCCTGACTTCACCTTCTCCTTCTTCATCTTCTACTTCTTCTGATTCACCCTCCTGACTTCACCTTCTCCTTCTCCTTCTTGTAATTCTTCTGATTCACCCTCCTGACTTCACCTTCTCCTTCTCCTTCTTCTACCTCTTCTGATTCACCCTCCAGACTTCACCTTCTCCTTCTCCTTCTTCTGCTTCTTCTGATTCACCCTCCAGACTTCACCTTCTCCTTCTCCTTCTTCTACTTCTTCTGCTTCACCCTCCAGACTTCAGCTTCTCCTTCTCCTTCTTCTACTTCTTCTGCTGCACCCTCCTGACTTCACCTTCTCCTTCTCCTTCATCTGCTTCTGCTGATTCACCCTGCTGTCTTCACCTTCTCCTTCTCCTTCTTCTGCTCCTTCTGATTCACCCTCCAGACTCCACCTTCTCATTCTCCTTCTTCTACTGCTTCTGCTTCACCCTCCAGACCTCACCTTCTCCTTCTCCTTCTTCTACTTCTTCTGATTCACCCTCCTGACGTCACCTTCTCCTTCTCCTTCTTCTGCTTCATCTGATTCACCCTCCAGACTTCACCTTCTCCTTCTCCTTCTTCTACTTCTTCTGATTCACCCTCCAGACTTCACCTTCTCCTTCTCCTTCTTCTACTTCTTCTGATTCACCCTCCAGAATTCACCATCTCCTTCTCCTTCTTCTACTTCTTCTGATTCACCCCCCTGACTTCACCTTCTCCTTCTCCTCCTTCTACTTCTTCTGCTTCTCCCTCCAGACTTCACCTTCTCCTGCTCCTTCTTCTACTTCTTCTGATTCACCCTCCAGACTTCACCTTCTCCTTCTCCTTCTTCTGTTTCTTCTGATTCACCCTCCTGACTTCACCTCCTCCTTCTCCTTCTTCTGCTTCTTCTGATTCACCCTCCAGACTTCACCTTCTCCTTCTCCTTCTTCTGCTTCCTCTGATTCACCCTCCTGACTTCACCTTCTCCTTCTCCTTCTTCTACTTCTTCTGATTCACCCTCCTGACTTCACCTTCTCGTTCTCCTTCATCTGCTTCTTCTGATTCACCCTCCAGACTTCACCTTCTCCTTCTCCTTCTTCTGCTTCCTCTGATTCACCCTCCTGACTTCACCTTCTCCTTCTCCTTCTTCTGCTTCTTCTGATTCACCCTCCAGACTTCAACTTCTCCTTCTCCTTCTTCTGCTTCTTCTGATTCACCCTCCAGACTTCACCTTCTCCTTCTCCTTCTTCTACTTCTTCTGATTCACCCTCCAGACTTCACCTTCTCCTTCTCCTTCTTCTGCTTCTTCTGATTCACCCTCCAGACTTCACCTTCTCCTTCTCCTTCTTCTACTTCTTCTGATTCACCCACCTGACTTCACCTTCTCCTTCTCCTTCTTCTGCTCCTTCTGATTCACCCTCCAGACTTCACCTTCTCCTTCTGCTTCTTCTACTTCTTCTGATTCACCCTCCAGACTTCACCTTCTCCTTCTCCTTCTTCTACTTCTTCTGATTCACCCTCCTGACATCACCTTCTCCTTCTCCTTCTTCTGCTTCTTCTGATTCACCCTCCAGACTTCACCTTCTCCTTCTCCTTCTTCTGCTTCCTCTGATTCACCCTCCTGACTTCACCTTCTCCTTCTCCTTCTTCTGCTTCTTCTGATTCACCCTCCAGACTTCACCTTCTCCTTCTCCTTCTTCTGCTTCTTCTGATTCACCCTCCAGACTTCACCTTCTCCTTCTCCTTCTTCTGCTTCTTCTGATTCACCCTCCAGACTTCACCTTCTCCTTCTCCTTCTTCTCCTTCTTCTGATTCACCCTCCAGACTTCACCTTCTCCTTCTTCTACTTCTTCTGATTCACCCTCCATACTTCACCTTCTCCTTCTCCTTCTTCTACTTCTTCTGATTCACCCTCCAGACTTCACCTTCTCCTTCTTCTTCTTCCACTTCTTCTGATTCACCCTCCAGACTTCACCTTCTCCTTCGCCTTCTTCTACTTCTTCTGGTTCACCCTCCAGACTTCACCTTCTCCTTCTCCTTCTTCTACTTCTTCTGATTCACCCTCCAGACTTCACCTTCTCCTTCTCCTTCTTCTACTTCTTCTGCTTCACCCTCCAGACTTCACCTTCTCCTTCTCCTTCTTCTACTTCTTCTGATTCACCCTCCAGACTTCACCTTCTCCTTCTCCTTCTTCTACTTCTTCTGATTGACCCTCCAGACTTCACCTTCTCCTTCTCCTTCTTGTACTTCTTCTGATTCACCCTCCAGACTTCACCTTCTCCTTCTCCTTCTTCTGCTTCTTCTGATTCACCCTCCTGACTTCACCTTCTCCTTCTACTTCTTCTCCTTCTTCTGATTCACCATCCAGACTTCACCTTCTCCTTCTCCTTCTTCTGCTTCTTCTGATTCACCCTCCAGACTTCACCTTCTCCTTCTCCTTCTTCTACTTCTTCTGATTCACCCTCCAGACTTCACCTTCTCCTTCTCCTTCTTCTGCTTCTTCTGATTCACCCTCCTGACTTCACCTTCTCCTTCTCCTTCTTCTACTTCTTCTGATTCACCCTCCTGACTTCACCTTCTCCATCTCCTTCTTCTGCTTCTTCTGATTCACCCTCCAGACTTCACCTTCTCCTTCTCCTTCTTCTGCTTCTTCTGCTTCTCCCTCCAGACTTCACCTTCTCCTTCTCCTTCTTCTACTTCTTCTGATTCACCCACCTGACTTCACCTTCTCCTTCTCCTTCTTCTACTTCTTCTGATTCACCCTCCAGCCTTCAACTTCTCCTTCTCCTTCTTCTCCTTCTTCTGATTCACCCTCAAGACTTCCCCTTCTCCTTCTCCTTCTTCTGCTTCCTCTGATTCACCCTCCTGACTTCATCTCCTCCTTCTCCTTCTTCTACTTCTTCTGATTCACCCTCCTGACTTCACCTTCTCGTTCTCCTTCATCTGCTTCTTCTGATTCACCCTCCAGACTTCACCTTCTCCTTCTCCTTCTTCTGCTTCCTCTGATTCACCCTCCTGACTTCACCTGCTCCTTCTCCTTCTTCTGCTTCTTCTGATTCACCCTCCAGACTTCAACTTCTCCTTCTCCTTCTTCTGCTTCTTCTGATTCACCCTCCAGACTTCACCTTCTCCTTCTCCTTCTTCTACTTCTTCTGATTCACCCTCCAGACTTCACCTTCTCCTTCTCCTTCTTCTGCTTCTTCTGATTCACCCTCCAGACTTCACCTTCTCCTTCTCCTTCTTCTACTTCTTCTGATTCACCCACCTGACTTCACCTTCTCCTTCTCCTTCTTCTGCTTCTTCTGCTTCACCCTCCAGACTTCACATTCTCCTTCTCCTTCTTCTGCTTCTTCTGATTCACCCTCCAGACTTCATCTTCTCCTTCTCCTTCTTCTGATTCACCCTCCAGACTTCACCTTCTCCTTCTCCCTCTTCTGCTTCTTCTGATTCACCCTCCAGACTTCACCTTCTCCTTCTCCTTCTTCTGCTTGCTCTGATTCACCCTCCTGACTTCACCTTCTCCTTCTTCATCTTCTACTTCTTCTGATTCACCCTCCTGACTTCACCTTCTCCTTCTCCTTCTTGTAATTCTTCTGATTCACCCTCCTGACTTCACCTTCTCCTTCTCCTTCTTCTACCTCTTCTGATTCACCCTCCAGACTTCACCTTCTCCTTCTCCTTCTTCTGCTTCTTCTGATTCACCCTCCAGACTTCACCTTCTCCTTCTCCTTCTTCTACTTCTTCTGCTTCACCCTCCAGACTTCAGCTTCTCCTTCTCCTTCTTCTACTTCTTCTGCTGCACCCTCCTGACTTCTCCTTCTCCTTCTCCTTCATCTGCTTCTGCTGATTCACCCTGCTGTCTTCACCTTCTCCTTCTCCTTCTTCTGCTCCTTCTGATTCACCCTCCAGACTCCACCTTCTCATTCTCCTTCTTCTACTGCTTCTGCTTCACCCTCCAGACCTCACCTTCTCCTTCTCCTTCTTCTACTTCTTCTGATTCACCCTCCTGACGTCACCTTCTCCTTCTCCTTCTTCTGCTTCATCTGATTCACCCTCCAGACTTCACCTTCTCCTTCTCCTTCTTCTACTTCTTCTGATTCACCCTCCAGACTTCACCTTCTCCTTCTCCTTCTTCTACTTCTTCTGATTCACCCTCCAGAATTCACCTTCTCCTTCTCCTTCTTCTACTTCTTCTGATTCACCCCCCTGACTTCACCTTCTCCTTCTCCTCCTTCTACTTCTTCTGCTTCTCCCTCCAGACTTCACCTTCTCCTGCTCCTTCTTCTACTTCTTCTGATTCACCCTCCAGACTTCACCTTCTCCTTCTCCTTCTTCTGTTTCTTCTGATTCACCCTCCTGACTTCACCTCCTCCTTCTCCTTCTTCTGCTTCTTCTGATTCACCCTCCAGACTTCACCTTCTCCTTCTCCTTCTTCTGCTTCCTCTGATTCACCCTCCTGACTTCACCTTCTCCTTCTCCTTCTTCTACTTCTTCTGATTCACCCTCCTGACTTCACCTTCTCGTTCTCCTTCATCTGCTTCTTCTGATTCACCCTCCAGACTTCACCTTCTCCTTCTCCTTCTTCTGCTTCCTCTGATTCACCCTCCTGACTTCACCTTCTCCTTCTCCTTCTTCTGCTTCTTCTGATTCACCCTCCAGACTTCAACTTCTCCTTCTCCTTCTTCTGCTTCTTCTGATTCACCCTCCAGACTTCACCTTCTCCTTCTCCTTCTTCTACTTCTTCTGATTCACCCTCCAGACTTCACCTTCTCCTTCTCCTTCTTCTGCTTCTTCTGATTCACCCTCCAGACTTCACCTTCTCCTTCTCCTTCTTCTACTTCTTCTGATTCACCCACCTGACTTCACCTTCTCCTTCTCCTTCTTCTGCTCCTTCTGATTCACCCTCCAGACTTCACCTTCTCCTTCTGCTTCTTCTACTTCTTCTGATTCACCCTCCAGACTTCACCTTCTCCTTCTCCTTCTTCTACTTCTTCTGATTCACCCTCCTGACATCACCTTCTCCTTCTCCTTCTTCTGCTTCTTCTGATTCACCCTCCAGACTTCACCTTCTCCTTCTCCTTCTTCTACTTCTTCTGCTTCACCCTCCTGACTTCAACTTCTCCTTCTCCTTCTTCTGCTTCTTCTGATTCACCCTCCTGACTTCACCTTCTCTTTCTCCTTCTTCTGCATCTTCTGATTCACCCTCCTGACTTCACCTTCTCCTTCTCCTTCTCCTGCTTCTTCTGCTTCACCCTCCAGACTTCACCTTCTCCTTCTCCTTCTTCTACTTCTTCTGCTTCACCCTCCTGACTTCACCTTCTCCTTCTCCTTCTTCTGCTTCTTCTGATTCACCCTCCAGTCTTCACCTTCTCCTTCTCCTTCTTCTGCTTCTTCTGCTTCTCCCTCCAGACTTCACCTTCTCCTTCTCCTTCTTCTGCTTCTTCTGATTCACCCTCCAGACTTCACCTTCTCCTTCTCCTTCTTCTGCTTCTTCTGATTCACCCTCCAGACTTCACCTTCTCCTTCTCCTTCTTCTGCTTCTTCTGCTTCACCCTCCTAACTTCACCTTCTCCTTCTCCTTCTTCTACTTCTTCTGATTCACCATCCAGACTTCACCTTCT
The DNA here is from genome assembly GCF_052327205.1 of Somniosus microcephalus. NCBI lineage: Eukaryota > Metazoa > Chordata > Chondrichthyes > Squaliformes > Somniosidae > Somniosus > Somniosus microcephalus. The sequence continues at coordinate 242,525 of NW_028225473.1, forward strand.
CCTTCTCCTTCTTCTGCTTCTTCTGATTCACCCTCCAGACTTCACCTTCTACTTCTCCTTCTTCTGCTTCTTCTGATTCACCCTCCAGACTTCACCTTCTCCTTCTCCTTCTTCTGCTTCTTCTGATTCACCCTTCAGACTTCACCTTCTCCTTCTCCTTCTTCTCCTTCTTCTGATTCACCCTCCAGACTTCACCTTCTCCTTCTTCTACTTCTTCTGATTCACCCTCCATACTTCACCTTCTCCTTCTCCTTCTTCTACTTCTTCTGATTCACCCTCCAGACTTCACCTTCTCCTTCTCCTTCTTCCACTTCTTCTGATTCACCCTCCAGACTTCACCTTCTCCTTCTCCTTCTTCTACTTCTTCTGATTCACCCTCCAGACTTCACCTTCTCCTTCTCCTTCTTCTACTTCTTCTGGTTCACCCTCCAGACTTCACCTTCTCCTTCTCCTTCTTCTACTTCTTCTGATTCACCCTCCAGACTTCACCTTCTCCTTCTCCTTCTTCTACTTCTTCTGCTTCACCCTCCAGACTTCACCTTCTCCTTCGCCTTCTTCTACTTCTTCTGATTCACCCTCCAGACTTCACCTTCTCCTTCTCCTTCTTCTACTTCTTCTGATTGACCCTCCAGACTTCACCTTCTCCTTCTCCTTCTTCTACTTCTTCTGATTCACCCTCCAGACTTCACCTTCTCCTTCTCCTTCTTCTACTTCTTCTGAGTCACCCTCCAGACTTCATCTTCTCCTTCTCCTTCTTCTGCTTCTTCTGATTCACCCTCCTGACTTCACCTTCTCCTTCTCCTTCTTCTACTTCTTCTGATTCACCCTCCTGACTTCACCTTCTCCATCTCCTTCTTCTGCTTCTTCTGATTCACCCTCCAGACTTCACCTTCTCCTTCTCCTTCTTCTGCTTCTTCTGCTTCTCCCTCCAGACTTCACCTTCTCCTTCTCCTTCTTCAACTTCTTCTGATTCACCCACCTGACTTCACCTTCTCCTTCTCCTTCTTCTACTTCTTCTGATTCACCCTCCAGCCTTCAACTTCTCCTTCTACTTCTTCTCCTTCTTCTGATTCACCCTCAAGACTTCCCCTTCTCCTTCTCCTTCTTCTGCTTCTTCTGATTCACCCTCCAGACTTCACCTTCTCCTTCTCCTTTTTCTACTTCTTCTGCTTCACCCTCCAGACTTCAGCTTCTCCTTCTCCTTCTTCTACTTCTTCTGCTGCACCCTCCTGACTTCACCTTCTCCTTCTCCTTCTTCTGCTTCTGCTGATTCACCCTGCTGTCTTCACCTTCTCCTTCTCCTTCTTCTGCTCCTTCTGATTCACCCTCCAGACTCCACCTTCTCATTCTCCTTCTTCTACTGCTTCTGCTTCACCCTCCAGACCTCCCCTTCTCCTTCTCCTTCTTCTACTTCTTCTGATTCACCCTCCTGACGTCACCTTCTCCTTCTCCTTCTTCTGCTTCCTCTGATTCACCCTCCAGACTTCACCTTCTCCTTCTCCTTCTTCTACTTCTTCTGATTCACCCTCCAGACTTCACCTTCTCCTTCTCCTTCTTCTACTTCTTCTGATTCACCCTCCAGAATTCACCTTCTCCTTCTCCTTCTTCTACTTCTTCTGATTCACCCTCCTGACTTCACCTTCTCCTTCTCCTCCTTCTACTTCTTCTGCTTCTCCCTCCAGACTTCACCTTCTCCTTCTCCTTCTTCTACTTCTTCTGATTCACCCTCCAGACTTCACCTTCTCCTTCTCCTTCTTCTGTTTCTTCTGATTCACCCTCCTGACTTCACCTCCTCCTTCTCCTTCTTCTGCTTCTTCTGATTCACCCTCCAGACTTCACCTTCTCCTTCTCCTTCTTCTGCTTCCTCTGAGTCACCCTCCTGACTTCACCTTCTCCTTCTCCTTCTTCTACTTCTTCTGATTCACCCTCCTGACTTCACCTTCTCGTTCTCCTTCATCTGCTTCTTCTGATTCACCCTCCAGACTTCACCTTCTCCTTCTCCTTCTTCTGCTTCCTCTGATTCACCCTCCTGACTTCACCTTCTCCTTCTCCTTCTTCTGCTTCTTCTGATTCACCCTCCAGACTTCAACTTCTCCTTCTCCTTCTTCTGCTTCTTCTGATTCACCCTCCAGACTTCACCTTCTCCTTCTCCTTCTTCTACTTCTTCTGATTCACCCTCCAGACTTCACCTTCTCCTTCTCCTTCTTCTGCTTCTTCTGATTCACCCTCCAGTCTTCACCTTCTCCTTCTCCTTCTTCTGCTTCTTCTGCTTCTCCCTCCAGACTTCACCTTCTCCTTCTCCTTCTTCTGCTTCTTCTGATTCACCCTCCAGACTTCACCTTCTCCTTCTCCTTCTTCTGCTTCTTCTGATTCACCCTCCAGACTTCACCTTCTCCTTCTCCTTCTTCTGCTTCTTCTGCTTCACCCTCCTAACTTCACCTTCTCCTTCTCCTTCTTCTACTTCTTCTGATTCACCATCCAGACTTCACCTTCTCCTTCTCCTTCTTCTGCTTCTTCTGATTCACCCTCCAGACTTCACCTTCTACTTCTCCTTCTTCTGCTTCTTCTGATTCACCCTCCAGACTTCACCTTCTCCTTCTCCTTCTTCTGCTTCTTCTGATTCACCCTTCAGACTTCACCTTCTCCTTCTCCTTCTTCTCCTTCTTCTGATTCACCCTCCAGACTTCACCTTCTCCTTCTTCTACTTCTTCTGATTCACCCTCCATACTTCACCTTCTCCTTCTCCTTCTTCTACTTCTTCTGATTCACCCTCCAGACTTCACCTTCTCCTTCTCCTTCTTCCACTTCTTCTGATTCACCCTCCAGACTTCACCTTCTCCTTCTCCTTCTTCTACTTCTTCTGATTCACCCTCCAGACTTCACCTTCTCCTTCTCCTTCTTCTACTTCTTCTGGTTCACCCTCCAGACTTCACCTTCTCCTTCTCCTTCTTCTACTTCTTCTGATTCACCCTCCAGACTTCACCTTCTCCTTCTCCTTCTTCTACTTCTTCTGCTTCACCCTCCAGACTTCACCTTCTCCTTCTCCTTCTTCTACTTCTTCTGATTCACCCTCCAGACTTCACCTTCTCCTTCTCCTTCTTCTACTTCTTCTGAGTCACCCTCCAGACTTCATCTTCTCCTTCTCCTTCTTCTGCTTCTTCTGATTCACCCTCCTGACTTCACCTTCTCCTTCTCCTTCTTCTACTTCTTCTGATTCACCCTCCTGACTTCACCTTCTCCATCTCCTTCTTCTGCTTCTTCTGATTCACCCTCCAGACTTCACCTTCTCCTTCTCCTTCTTCTGCTTCTTCTGCTTCTCCCTCCAGACTTCACCTTCTCCTTCTCCTTCTTCAACTTCTTCTGATTCACCCACCTGACTTCACCTTCTCCTTCTCCTTCTTCTACTTCTTCTGATTCACCCTCCAGCCTTCAACTTCTCCTTCTACTTCTTCTCCTTCTTCTGATTCACCCTCAAGACTTCCCCTTCTCCTTCTCCTTCTTCTGCTTCTTCTGATTCACCCTCCAGACTTCACCTTCTCCTTCTCCTTTTTCTACTTCTTCTGCTTCACCCTCCAGACTTCAGCTTCTCCTTCTCCTTCTTCTACTTCTTCTGCTGCACCCTCCTGACTTCACCTTCTCCTTCTCCTTCTTCTGCTTCTGCTGATTCACCCAGCTGTCTTCACCTTCTCCTTCTCCTTCTTCTGCTCCTTCTGATTCACCCTCCAGACTCCACCTTCTCATTCTCCTTCTTCTACTGCTTCTGCTTCACCCTCCAGACCTCCCCTTCTCCTTCTCCTTCTTCTACTTCTTCTGATTCACCCTCCTGACGTCACCTTCTCCTTCTCCTTCTTCTGCTTCCTCTGATTCACCCTCCAGACTTCACCTTCTCCTTCTCCTTCTTCTACTTCTTCTGATTCACCCTCCAGACTTCACCTTCTCCTTCTCCTTCTTCTACTTCTTCTGATTCACCCTCCAGAATTCACCTTCTCCTTCTCCTTCTTCTACTTCTTCTGATTCACCCTCCTGACTTCACCTTCTCCTTCTCCTCCTTCTACTTCTTCTGCTTCTCCCTCCAGACTTCACCTTCTCCTTCTCCTTCTTCTACTTCTGATTCACCCTCCAGACTTCACCTTCTCCTTCTCCTTCTTCTGTTTCTTCTGATTCACCCTCCTGACTTCACCTCCTCCTTCTCCTTCTTCTGCTTCTTCTGATTCACCCTCCAGACTTCACCTTCTCCTTCTCCTTCTTCTGCTTCCTCTGAGTCACCCTCCTGACTTCACCTTCTCCTTCTCCTTCTTCTACTTCTTCTGATTCACCCTCCTGACTTCACCTTCTCGTTCTCCTTCATCTGCTTCTTCTGATTCACCCTCCAGACTTCACCTTCTCCTTCTCCTTCTTCTGCTTCCTCTGATTCACCCTCCTGACTTCACCTTCTCCTTCTCCTTCTTCTGCTTCTTCTGATTCACCCTCCAGACTTCAACTTCTCCTTCTCCTTCTTCTGCTTCTACTGATTCACCCTCCAGACTTCACCTTCTCCTTCTCCTTCTTCTACTTCTTCTGATTCACCCTCCAGACTTCACCTTCTCCTTCTCCTTCTTCTGCTTCTTCTGATTCACCCTCCAGACTTCACCTTCTCCTTCTCCTTCTTCTACTTCTTCTGATTCACCCACCTGACTTCACCTTCTCCTTCTCCTTCTTCTGCTCCTTCTGATTCACCCTCCAGACTTCAGCTTCTCCTTCTGCTTCTTCTACTTCTTCTGATTCACCCTCCAGACTTCACCTTCTCCTTCTCCTTCTTCTACTTCTTCTGATTCACCCTCCTGACATCACCTTCTCCTTCTCCTTCTTCTGCTTCTTCTGATTCACCCTCCAGACTTCACCTTCTCCTTCTCCTTCTTCTACTTCTTCTGCTTCACCCTCCTGACTTCAACTTCTCCTTCTCCTTCTTCTGCTTCTTCTGATTCACCCTCCTGACTTCACCTTCTCTTTCTCCTTCTTCTGCATCTTCTGATTCACCCTCCTGACTTCACCTTCTCCTTCTCCTTCTCCTGCTTCTTCTGCTTCACCCTCCAGACTTCACCTTCTCCTTCTCCTTCTTCTACTTCTTCTGCTTCACCCTCCTGACTTCACCTTCTCCTTCTCCTTCTTCTGCTTCTTCTGATTCACCCTCCAGTCTTCACCTTCTCCTTCTCCTTCTTCTGCTTCTTCTGCTTCTCCCTCCAGACTTCACCTTCTCCTTCTCCTTCTTCTGCTTCTTCTGATTCACCCTCCAGACTTCTCCTTCTCCTTCTCCTTCTTCTGCTTCTTCTGATTCACCCTCCAGACTTCACCTTCTCCTTCTCCTTCTTCTGCTTCTTCTGCTTCACCCTCCTAACTTCACCTTCTCCTTCTCCTTCTTCTACTTCTTCTGATTCACCATCCAGACTTCACCTTCTCCTTCTCCTTCTTCTGCTTCTTCTGATTCACCCTCCAGACTTCACCTTCTACTTCTCCTTCTTCTGCTTCTTCTGATTCACCCTCCAGACTTCACCTTCTCCTTCTCCTTCTTCTGCTTCTTCTGATTCACCCTTCAGACTTCACCTTCTCCTTCTCCTTCTTCTCCTTCTTCTGATTCACCCTCCAGACTTCACCTTCTCCTTCTTCTACTTCTTCTGATTCACCCTCCATACTTCACCTTCTCCTTCTCCTTCTTCTACTTCTTCTGATTCACCCTCCAGACTTCACCTTCTCCTTCTCCTTCTTCCACTTCTTCTGATTCACCCTCCAGACTACACCTTCTCCTTCTCCTTCTTCTACTTCTTCTGATTCACCCTCCAGACTTCACCTTCTCCTTCTCCTTCTTCTACTTCTTCTGGTTCACCCTCCAGACTTCACCTTCTCCTTCTCCTTCTTCTACTTCTTCTGATTCACCCTCCAGACTTCACCTTCTCCTTCTCCTTCTTCTACTTCTTCTGCTTCACCCTCCAGACTTCACCTTCTCCTTCTCCTTCTTCTACTTCTTCTGATTCACCCTCCAGACGTCACCTTCTCCTTCTCCTTCTTCTACTTCTTCTGATTGACCCTCCAGACTTCACCTTCTCCTTCTCCTTCTTCTACTTCTTCTGATTCACCCTCCAGACTTCACCTTCTCCTTCTCCTTCTTCTACTTCTTCTGAGTCACCCTCCAGACTTCACCTTCTCCTTCTCCTTCTTCTGCTTCTTCTGATTCACCCTCCTGACTTCACCTTCTCCTTCTCCTTCTTCTACTCCTTCTGATTCACCCTCCTGACTTCACCTTCTCCATCTCCTTCTTCTGCTTCTTCTGATTCACCCTCCAGACTTCACCTTCTCCTTCTCCTTCTTCTGCTTCTTCTGCTTCTCCCTCCAGACTTCACCTTCTCCTTCTCCTTCTTCAACTTCTTCTGATTCACCCACCTGACTTCACCTTCTCCTTCTCCTTCTTCTACTTCTTCTGATTCACCCTCCAGCCTTCAACTTCTCCTTCTACTTCTTCTCCTTCTTCTGATTCACCCTCAAGACTTCCCCTTCTCCTTCTCCTTCTTCTGCTTCCTCTGATTCACCCTCCTGACTTCATCTCCTCCTTCTCCTTCTTCTACTTCTTCTGATTCACCCTCCTGACTTCACCTTCTCCTTCTCCTTCTTCTGCTTCTTCTGCTTCACCCTCCAGACTTCACATTCTCCTTCTCCTTCTTCTGCTTGTTCTGATTCACCCTCCAGACTTCACCTTCTCCTTCACCTTCTTCTGCTTCTTCTGATTCACCCTCCAGACTTCACCTTCTCCTTCTCCTTCTTCTGCTTCTTCTGATTCACCCTCCAGACTTCACCTTCTCCTTCTCCTTCTTCTGCTTGCTCTGATTCACCCTCCTGACTTCACCTTCTCCTTCTTCTTCTTCTACTTCTTCTGATACACCCTCCTGACTTCACCTTCTCCTTCTCCTTCTTGTAATTCTTCTGATTCACCCTCCTGACTTCACCTTCTCCTTCTCCTTCTTCTACCTCTTCTGATTCACCCTCCAGACTTCACCTTCTCCTTCTCCTTCTTCTGCTTCTTCTGATTCACCCTCCAGACTTCACCTTCTCCTTCTCCTTCTTCTACTTCTTCTGCTTCACCCTCCAGACTTCAGCTTCTCCTTCTCCTTCTTCTACATCTTCTGCTGCACCCTCCTGACTTCACCTTCTCCTTCTCCTTCTTCTGCTTCTGCTGATTCACCCTGCTGTCTTCACCTTCTCCTTCTCCTTCTTCTGCTCCTTCTGATTCACCCTCCAGACTTCACCTTCTCATTCTCCTTCTTCTACTGCTTCTGCTTCACCCTCCAGACCTCACCTTCTCCTTCTCCTTCTTCTACTTCTTCTGATTCACCTCCTGACGTCAGCTTCTCCTTCTCCTTCTTCTGCTTCCTCTGATTCACCCTCCAGACTTCACCTTCTCCTTCTCCTTCTTCTACTTCTTCTGATTCACCCTCCAGACTTCACCTTCTCCTTCTCCTTCTTCTACTTCTTCTGATTCACCCTCCAGAATTCACCTTCTCCTTCTCCTTCTTCTACTTCTTCTGATTCACCCTCCTGACTTCACCCTCTCCTTCTCCTCCTTGTACTTCTTCTGCTTCTCCCTCCAGACTTCACCTTCTCCTTCTCCTTCTTCTACTTCTTCTGATTCACCCTCCAGACTTCACCTTCTCCTTCTCCTTCTTCTGCTTCTTCTGATTCACCCTCCTGACTTCACCTCCTCCTTCTCCTTCTTCTGCTTCTTCTGATTCACCCTCCAGACTTCACCTTCTCCTTCTCCTTCTTCTGCTTCCTCTGATTCACCCTCCTGACTTCACCTTCTCCTTCTCCTTCTTCTACTTCTTCTGATTCACCCTCCTGACTTCACATTCTCGTTCTCCTTCATCTGCTTCTTCTGATTCACCCTCCAGACTTCACCTTCTCCTTCTCCTTCTTCTGCTTCCTCTGATTCACCCTCCTGACTTCACCTTCTCCTTCTCCTTCTTCTGCTTCTTCTGATTCACCCTCCAGACTTCAACTTCTCCTTCTCCTTCTTCTGCTTCTTCTGATTCACCCTCCAGACTTCACCTTCTCCTTCTCCTTCTTCTACTTCTTCTGATTCACCCTCCAGACTTCACCTTCTCCTTCTCCTTCTTCTGCTTCTTCTGATTCACCCTCCAGACTTCACCTTCTCCTTCTCCTTCTTCTACTTCTTCTGATTCACCCACCTGACTTCACCTTCTCCTTCTCCTTCTTCTGCTCCTTCTGATTCACCCTCCAGACTTCACCTTCTCCTTCTGCTTCTTCTACTTCTTCTGATTCACCCTCCAGACTTCACCTTCTCCTTCTCCTTCTTCTACTTCTTCTGATTCACCCTCCTGACATCACCTTCTCCTTCTCCTTCTTCTGCTTCTTCTGATTCACCCTCCAGACTTCACCTTCTCCTTCTCCTTCTTCTACTTCTTCTGCTTCACCCTCCTGACTTCAACTTCTCCTTCTCCTTCTTCTGCTTCTTCTGATTCACCCTCCTGACTTCACCTTCTCTTTCTCCTTCTTCTGCATCTTCTGATTCACCCTCCTGACTTCACCTTCTCCTTCTCCTTCTCCTGCTTCTTCTGCTTCACCCTCCAGACTTCACCTTCTCCTTCTCCTTCTTCTACTTCTTCTGCTTCACCCTCCTGACTTCACTTTCTCCTTCTCCTTCTTCTGCTTCTTCTGATTCACCCTCCAGTCTTCACCTTCTCCTTCTCCTTCTTCTGCTTCTTCTGCTTCACCCTCCTAACTTCACCTTCTCCTTCTCCTTCTTCTACTTCTTCTGATTCACCATCCAGACTTCACCTTCTACTTCTCCTTCTTCTGCTTCTTCTGATTCACCCTCCAGACTTCACCTTCTCCTTCTCCTTTTTCTACTTCTTCTGCTTCACCCTCCAGACTTCACCTTCTCCTTCTCCTTCTTCTACTTCTTCTGATTCACCCTCCTGACTTCACCTTCTCCTTCTCCTTCTTCTGCTTCTTCTGCTTCACCCTCCAGACTTCACCTTCTCCTTCTCCTTCTTCTACTTCTTCTGATTCACCCTCCTGACTTCACCTTCTCGTTCTCCTTCTTCTGCTTCTTCTGATTCACCCTCCAGACTTCACCTTCTCCTTCTCCTTCTTCTGCTTCCTCTGATTCACCCTCCTGACTTCACCTTCTCCTTCTCCTTCTTCTGCTTCTTCTGATTCACCCTCCAGACTTCACCTTCTCCTTCTCCTTCTTCTGCTTCTTCTGATTCACCCTCCAGACTTCACCTTCTCCTTCTCCTTCTTCTACTTCTTCTGATTCACCCTCCAGACTTCACCTTCTCCTTCTCCTTCTTCTACTTCTTCTGATTGACCCTCCAGACTTCACCTTCTCCTTCTCCTTCTTCTACTTCTTCTGATTCACCCTCCAGACTTCACCTTCTCCTTCTCCTTCTTCTACTTCTTCTGAGTCACCCTCCAGACTTCATCTTCTCCTTCTCCTTCTTCTGCTTCTTCTGATTCACCCTCCTGACTTCACCTTCTCCTTCTCCTTCTTCTACTTCTTCTGATTCACCCTCCTGACTTCACCTTCTCCATCTCCTTCTTCTGCTTCTTCTGATTCACCCTCCAGACTTCACCTTCTCCTTCTCCTTCTTCTGCTTCTTCTGCTTCTCCCTCCAGACTTCACCTTCTCCTTCTCCTTCTTCAACTTCTTCTGATTCACCCACCTGACTTCACCTTCTCCTTCTCCTTCTTCTACTTCTTCTGATTCACCCTCCAGCCTTCAACTTCTCCTTCTACTTCTTCTCCTTCTTCTGATTCACCCTCAAGACTTCCCCTTCTCCTTCTCCTTCTTCTGCTTCTTCTGATTCACCCTCCAGACTTCACCTTCTCCTTCTCCTTTTTCTACTTCTTCTGCTTCACCCTCCAGACTTCAGCTTCTCCTTCTCCTTCTTCTACTTCTTCTGCTGCACCCTCCTGACTTCACCTTCTCCTTCTCCTTCTTCTGCTTCTGCTGATTCACCCTGCTGTATTCACCTTCTCCTTCTCCTTCTTCTGCTCCTTCTGATTCACCCTCCAGACTCCACCTTCTCATTCTCCTTCTTCTACTGCTTCTGCTTCACCCTCCAGACCTCCCCTTCTCCTTCTCCTTCTTCTACTTCTTCTGATTCACCCTCCTGACGTCACCTTCTCCTTCTCCTTCTTCTGCTTCCTCTGATTCACCCTCCAGACTTCACCTTCTCCTTCTCCTTCTTCTACTTCTTCTGATTCACCCTCCAGACTTCACCTTCTCCTTCTCCTTCTTCTACTTCTTCTGATTCACCCTCCAGAATTCACCTTCTCCTTCTCCTTCTTCTACTTCTTCTGATTCACCCTCCTGACTTCACCTTCTCCTTCTCCTCCTTCTACTTCTTCTGCTTCTCCCTCCAGACTTCACCTTCTCCTTCTCCTTCTTCTACTTCTTCTGATTCACCCTCCAGACTTCACCTTCTCCTTCTCCTTCTTCTGTTTCTTCTGATTCACCCTCCTGACTTCACCTCCTCCTTCTCCTTCTTCTGCTTCTTCTGATTCACCCTCCAGACTTCACCTTCTCCTTCTCCTTCTTCTGCTTCCTCTGAGTCACCCTCCTGACTTCACCTTCTCCTTCTCCTTCTTCTACTTCTTCTGATTCACCCTCCTGACTTCACCTTCTCGTTCTCCTTCATCTGCTTCTTCTGATTCACCCTCCAGACTTCACCTTCTCCTTCTCCTTCTTCTGCTTCCTCTGATTCACCCTCCTGACTTCACCTTCTCCTTCTTCTGCTTCTTCTGATTCACCCTCCAGACTTCAACTTCTCCTTCTCCTTCTTCTGCTTCTTCTGATTCACCCTCCAGACTTCACCTTCTCCTTCTCCTTCTTCTACTTCTTCTGATTCACCCTCCAGACTTCACCTTCTCCTTCTCCTTCTTCTGCTTCTTCTGATTCACCCTCCAGACTTCACCTTCTCCTTCTCCTTCTTCTACTTCTTCTGATTCACCCACCTGACTTCACCTTCTCCTTCTCCTTCTTCTGCTCCTTCTGATTCACCCTCCAGACTTCACCTTCTCCTTCTGCTTCTTCTACTTCTTCTGATTCACCCTCCAGACTTCACCTTCTCCTTCTCCTTCTTCTACTTCTTCTGATTCACCCTCCTGACATCACCTTCTCCTTCTCCTTCTTCTGCTTCTTCTGATTCACCCTCCAGACTTCACCTTCTCCTTCTCCTTCTTCTACTTCTTCTGCTTCACCCTCCTGACTTCAACTTCTCCTTCTCCTTCTTCTGCTTCTTCTGATTCACCCTCCTGACTTCACCTTCTCTTTCTCCTTCTTCTGCATCTTCTGATTCACCCTCCTGACTTCACCTTCTCCTTCTCCTTCTCCTGCTTCTTCTGCTTCACCCTCCAGACTTCACCTTCTCCTTCTCCTTCTTCTACTTCTTCTGCTTCACCCTCCTGACTTCACCTTCTCCTTCTCCTTCTTCTGCTTCTTCTGATTCACCCTCCAGTCTTCACCTTCTCCTTCTCCTTCTTCTGCTTCTTCTGCTTCTCCCTCCAGACTTCACCTTCTCCTTCTCCTTCTTCTGCTTCTTCTGATTCACCCTCCAGACTTCTCCTTCTCCTTCTCCTTCTTCTGCTTCTTCTGATTCACCCTCCAGACTTCACCTTCTCCTTCTCCTTCTTCTGCTTCTTCTGCTTCACCCTCCTAACTTCACCTTCTCCTTCTCCTTCTTCTACTTCTTCTGATTCACCATCCAGACTTCACCTTCTCCTTCTCCTTCTTCTGCTTCTTCTGATTCACCCTCCAGACTTCACCTTCTACTTCTCCTTCTTCTGCTTCTTCTGATTCACCCTCCAGACTTCACCTTCTCCTTCTCCTTCTTCTGCTTCTTCTGATTCACCCTTCAGACTTCACCTTCTCCTTCTCCTTCTTCTCCTTCTTCTGATTCACCCTCCAGACTTCACCTTCTCCTTCTTCTACTTCTTCTGATTCACCCTCCATACTTCACCTTCTCCTTCTCCTTCTTCTACTTCTTCTGATTCACCCTCCAGACTTCACCTTCTCCTTCTCCTTCTTCCACTTCTTCTGATTCACCCTCCAGACTACACCTTCTCCTTCTCCTTCTTCTACTTCTTCTGATTCACCCTCCAGACTTCACCTTCTCCTTCTCCTTCTTCTACTTCTTCTGGTTCACCCTCCAGACTTCACCTTCTCCTTCTCCTTCTTCTACTTCTTCTGATTCACCCTCCAGACTTCACCTTCTCCTTCTCCTTCTTCTACTTCTTCTGCTTCACCCTCCAGACTTCACCTTCTCCTTCTCCTTCTTCTACTTCTTCTGATTCACCCTCCAGACGTCACCTTCTCCTTCTCCTTCTTCTACTTCTTCTGATTGACCCTCCAGACTTCACCTTCTCCTTCTCCTTCTTCTACTTCTTCTGATTCACCCTCCAGACTTCACCTTCTCCTTCTCCTTCTTCTACTTCTTCTGAGTCACCCTCCAGACTTCACCTTCTCCTTCTCCTTCTTCTGCTTCTTCTGATTCACCCTCCTGACTTCACCTTCTCCTTCTCCTTCTTCTACTCCTTCTGATTCACCCTCCTGACTTCACCTTCTCCATCTCCTTCTTCTGCTTCTTCTGATTCACCCTCCAGACTTCACCTTCTCCTTCTCCTTCTTCTGCTTCTTCTGCTTCTCCCTCCAGACTTCACCTTCTCCTTCTCCTTCTTCAACTTCTTCTGATTCACCCACCTGACTTCACCTTCTCCTTCTCCTTCTTCTACTTCTTCTGATTCACCCTCCAGCCTTCAACTTCTCCTTCTACTTCTTCTCCTTCTTCTGATTCACCCTCAAGACTTCCCCTTCTCCTTCTCCTTCTTCTGCTTCCTCTGATTCACCCTCCTGACTTCATCTCCTCCTTCTCCTTCTTCTACTTCTTCTGATTCACCCTCCTGACTTCACCTTCTCCTTCTCCTTCTTCTGCTTCTTCTGCTTCACCCTCCAGACTTCACATTCTCCTTCTCCTTCTTCTGCTTGTTCTGATTCACCCTCCAGACTTCACCTTCTCCTTCTCCTTCTTCTGCTTCTTCTGATTCACCCTCCAGACTTCACCTTCTCCTTCTCCTTCTTCTGCTTCTTCTGATTCACCCTCCAGACTTCACCTTCTCCTTCTCCTTCTTCTGCTTGCTCTGATTCACCCTCCTGACTTCACCTTCTCCTTCTTCTTCTTCTACTTCTTCTGATTCACCCTCCTGACTTCACCTTCTCCTTCTCCTTCTTGTAATTCTTCTGATTCACCCTCCTGACTTCACCTTCTCCTTCTCCTTCTTCTACCTCTTCTGATTCACCCTCCAGACTTCACCTTCTCCTTCTCCTTCTTCTGCTTCTTCTGATTCACCCTCCAGACTTCACCTTCTCCTTCTCCTTCTTCTACTTCTTCTGCTTCACCCTCCAGACTTCAGCTTCTCCTTCTCCTTCTTCTACTTCTTCTGCTGCACCCTCCTGACTTCACCTTCTCCTTCTCCTTCTTCTGCTTCTGCTGATTCACCCTGCTGTCTTCACCTTCTCCTTCTCCTTCTTCTGCTCCTTCTGATTCACCCTCCAGACTTCACCTTCTCATTCTCCTTCTTCTACTGCTTCTGCTTCACCCTCCAGACCTCACCTTCTCCTTCTCCTTCTTCTACTTCTTCTGATTCACCTCCTGACGTCAGCTTCTCCTTCTCCTTCTTCTGCTTCCTCTGATTCACCCTCCAGACTTCACCTTCTCCTTCTCCTTCTTCTACTTCTTCTGATTCACCCTCCAGACTTCACCTTCTCCTTCTCCTTCTTCTACTTCTTCTGATTCACCCTCCAGAATTCACCTTCTCCTTCTCCTTCTTCTACTTCTTCTGATTCACCCTCCTGACTTCACCCTCTCCTTCTCCTCCTTGTACTTCTTCTGCTTCTCCCTCCAGACTTCACCTTCTCCTTCTCCTTCTTCTACTTCTTCTGATTCACCCTCCAGACTTCACCTTCTCCTTCTCCTTCTTCTGCTTCTTCTGATTCACCCTCCTGACTTCACCTCCTCCTTCTCCTTCTTCTGCTTCTTCTGATTCACCCTCCAGACTTCACCTTCTCCTTCTCCTTCTTCTGCTTCCTCTGATTCACCCTCCTGACTTCACCTTCTCCTTCTCCTTCTTCTACTTCTTCTGATTCACCCTCCTGACTTCACATTCTCGTTCTCCTTCATCTGCTTCTTCTGATTCACCCTCCAGACTTCACCTTCTCCTTCTCCTTCTTCTGCTTCCTCTGATTCACCCTCCTGACTTCACCTTCTCCTTCTCCTTCTTCTGCTTCTTCTGATTCACCCTCCAGACTTCAACTTCGACCTTCTCCTTCTTCTGCTTCTTCTGATTCACCCTCCAGACTTCACCTTCTCCTTCTCCTTCTTCTACTTCTTCTGATTCACCCTCCAGACTTCACCTTCTCCTTCTCCTTCTTCTGCTTCTTCTGATTCACCCTCCAGACTTCACCTTCTCCTTCTCCTTCTTCTACTTCTTCTGATTCACCCACCTGACTTCACCTTCTCCTTCTCCTTCTTCTGCTCCTTCTGATTCACCCTCCAGACTTCACCTTCTCCTTCTGCTTCTTCTACTTCTTCTGATTCACCCTCCAGACTTCACCTTCTCCTTCTCCTTCTTCTACTTCTTCTGATTCACCCTCCTGACATCACCTTCTCCTTCTCCTTCTTCTGCTTCTTCTGATTCACCCTCCAGACTTCACCTTCTCCTTCTCCTTCTTCTACTTCTTCTGCTTCACCCTCCTGACTTCAACTTCTCCTTCTCCTTCTTCTGCTTCTTCTGATTCACCCTCCTGACTTCACCTTCTCTTTCTCCTTCTTCTGCATCTTCTGATTCACCCTCCTGACTTCACCTTCTCCTTCTCCTTCTCCTGCTTCTTCTGCTTCACCCTCCAGACTTCACCTTCTCCTTCTCCTTCTTCTACTTCTTCTGCTTCACCCTCCTGACTTCACTTTCTCCTTCTCCTTCTTCTGCTTCTTCTGATTCACCCTCCAGTCTTCACCTTCTCCTTCTCCTTCTTCTGCTTCTTCTGCTTCACCCTCCTAACTTCACCTTCTCCTTCTCCTTCTTCTACTTCTTCTGATTCACCATCCAGACTTCACCTTCTACTTCTCCTTCTTCTGCTTCTTCTGATTCACCCTCCAGACTTCACCTTCTACTTCTCCTTCGTCTGCTTCTTCTGATTCACCCTCCAGACTTCACCTTCTCCTTCTCCTTCTTCTGCTTATTCTGATTCACCTTTCAGACTTCATCTTCTCCTTCTCCTTCTTCTCCTTCTTCTGATTCACCCTCCAGACTTCACCTTCTCCTTCTTCTACTTCTTCTGATTCACCCTCCATACTTCACCTTCTCCTTCTCCTTCTTCTACTTCTTCTGATTCACCCTCCAGACTTCACCTTCTCCTTCTCCTTCTTCCACTTCTTCTGATTCACCCTCCAGACTTCACCTTCTCCTTCTCCTTCTTCCACTTCTTCTGATTCACCCTCCAGACTTCACCTTCTCCTTCTCCTTCTTCTACTTCTTCTGGTTCACCCTCCAGACTTCACCTTCTCCTTCTCCTTCTTCTACTTCTTCTGATTCACCCTCCAGACTTCACCTTCTCCTTCTCCTTCTTCTACTTCTTCTGCTTCACCCTCCAGACTTCAACTACTCCTTCTCCTTCTTCTACTTCTTCTGATTCACCCTCCAGACTTCACCTTCTCCTTCTCCTTCTTCTACTTCTTCTGATTGACCCTCCAGACTTCACCTTCTCCTTCTCCTTCTTCTACTTCTTCTGATTCACCCTCCAGACTTCACCTTCTCCTTCTCCTTCTTCTACTTCTTCTGAGTCACCCTCCAGACTTAACCTTCTCCTTCTCCTTCTTCTGCTTCTTCTGATTCACCTTCCAGACTTCACCTTCTCCTTCTCCTTCTTCTACTTCTTCTGATTCACCCTCCAGGCTTCACCTTCTCCTTCTCCTTCTTCTGCATCTTCTGCTTCACCCTCCAGACTTCACCTTCTCCTTCTCCTTCTTCTGATTCTTCGGCTTCACCCTCCTGACATAACCTTCTCCCTCTCCTTCTTCTGCTTCTTCTGATTCACCCTCCAGACTTCACCTTCTCCTTCTCCTTCTTCTGCTTCTTCTGATTCACCCTCCTGACTTCACCTTCTCCTTCTACTTCTTCTCCTTCTTCTGATTCACCATCCAGACTTCACCTTCTCCTTCTCCTTCTTCTGCTTCTTCTGATTCACCCTCCAGACTTCACCTTCTCCTTCTCCTTCTTCTACTTCTTCTGATTCACCCTCCAGACTTCACCTTCTCCATCTCCTTCTTCTCCTTCTTCTGATTCACCCTCCAGACTTCACCTTCTCCTTCTCCTTCTTCTGCTTCTTCTGCTTCTCCCTCCAGACTTCACCTTCTCCTTCTCCTTATTCTGCTTCTTCTGATTCACCCTCCAGACTTCACCTTCTCCTTCTCCTTCTTCTGCTTCTTCTGATTCACCCTCCTGACTTCAACTTCTCCTTCTCCTTCTTCTGCTTCTTCTGATTCACCCTCCAGACTTCATCTTCTCCTTCTCCTTCTTCTGCTTCTCCTGCTTCACCCTCCTGACTTCACCTTCTCCTTCTCCTTCTTCTACTTCTTCTGAGTCACCCTCCAGACTTCACCTTCTCCTTCTCCTTCTTCTGCTTCTTCTGATTCACCCTCCTGACTTCACCTTCTCCTTCTCCTTCTTCAACTTCTTCTGATTCACCCTCCTGACTTCACCTTCTCCATCTCCTTCTTCTGCTTCTTCTGATGCACCCTCCAGACTTCACCTTCTCCTTCTCCTTCTTCTGCTTCTTCTGCTTCTCCCTCCAGACTTCACCTTCTCCTTCTCCTTATTCTGCTTCTTCTGATTCACCCTCCAGACTTCATCTTCTCCTTCTCCTTCTTCTGCTTCTTCTGATTCACCCTCCTGACTTCAACTTCTCCTTCTCCTTCTTCTGCTTCTTCTGATTCACCCTCCAGACTTCACCTTCTCCTTCTCCTTCTTCTGCTTCTTCTGCTTCACCCTCCTGACTTCACCTTCTCCTTCTCCTTCTTCTACTTCTTCTGATTCACCTTCAAGACTTCACCTTCTCCTTCTCCTTCTTCTGCTTCTTCTGATTCACCCTCCAGACTTCACCTTCTACTTCTCCTTCTCCTGCTTCTTCTGATTCACCCTCCAGACTTCACCTTCTCCTTCTCCTTCTTCTGCTTCTTCTGAATCACCCTCCAGACTTCACCTTCTCCTTCTCCTTCTTCTGCTTCTTCTGATTCACCCTCCTGACTTCACCTGCTCCTTCTACTTCTTCTACTTCTTCTGATTCACCCTCCAGACTTCACCTTCTCCTTCTCCTCCTTCTGCTACTTCTGATTCACCCTCCAGACTTCACCTTCTCCTTCTCCTTCTTCTACTTCTTCTGATTCACCCTCCAGACTTCACCTTCTCCTTCTCCTTCTTCTGCTTCTTCTGATTCACCCTCCTGACTTCACCTTCTCCTTCTTCTACTTCTTCTGATTCACCCTCCTGACTTCACCTTCTCCATCTCCTTCTTCTGCTTCTTCTGATTCAACCTCCAGACTTCACCTTCTCCTTCTCCTTCTTCTACTTCTTCTGATTCACCCTCCAGACTTCACCTTCTCCTTCTCCTTCTTCTACTTCTTCTGATTCACCCTCCAGACTTCACCTTCTCCTTCTCCTTCTTCTGCTTCTTCTGATTCACCCTCCAGACTTCACCTTCTCCTTCTCCTTCTTCTACTTCTTCTGCTTCACCCTCCTGACTTCACCTTCTCCTTCTCCTTCTTCTACTTCTTCTGATTCACCCTCCTGATTTCACCTTCTCCTTCTCCTTCTTCTGCCTCTTCTGGTTCACCCTCCAGACTTCACCTTCTCCTTCTCCTTCTTCTACTTCTTCTGATTCACCCTCCAGACTTCACCTTCTCCATCTCCTTCTTCTATTTCTTCTGAATCACCCTCCTGACTTCACCTTCTCCTTCTCCTTCTTCTGCTTCTTCTGATTCACCCTCCTGACTTCACCTTCTCCTTCTCCTTCTTCTACTTCTTCTGATTCACCCTCCTGACTTCACCCTCTCCTTCTCCTTCTTCTGCTTCTTCTGATTCACCCTCCAGACTTCACCTTCTCCTTCTCCTTCTTCTACTTCTTCTGATTCACCCTCCAGACTTCACCTTCTCCTTCTCCTTCTTCTACTTCTTCTGATTCACCCTCCTGACTTAACCTTCTCCTTCTCCTTCTTCTGCTTTTTCTGATTCACCCTCCAGACTTCACCTTCTCCTTCTCCTTCTTCTACTTCTTCTGCTTCACACTCCTGACTTCACCTTCTCCTTCTCCTTCCTCTACTTCTTCTGATTCACCCTCCAGACTTCACCTTCTCCTTCTCCTTCTTCTACTTCTTCTGATTCACCCTCCAGACTTCACCTTCTCCTTCTCCTTCTTCTGCTTCTTCTGCTTCACCCTCCAGACTTCACCTTCTCCTTCTCCTTCTTCTACTTCTTCTGATTCACCCTCCTGACTTCACCTTCTCCTTCTCCTTCTTCTGCTTCTTCTGCTTCACCCTCCAGACTTCACCTTCTCCTTCTCCTTCTTCTACTTCTTCTGATTCACCCTCCTGACTTCACCTTCTCGTTCTCCTTCTTCTGCTTCTTCTGATTCACCCTCCAGACTTCATCTTCTCCTTCTCCTTCTTCTGCTTCCTCTGATTCACCCTCCTGACTTCACCTTCTCCTTCTCCTTCTTCTGCTTCTTCTGATTCACCCTCCAGACTTCACCTTCTCCTTCTCCTTCTTCTGCTTCTTCTGATTCACCCTCCAGACTTCACCTTCTCCTTCTCCTTCTTCTACTTCTTCTGATTCACCCTCCAGACTTCACCTTCTCCTTCTCCTTCTTCAGCTTCTTCTGCTTCACCCTCCAGACTTCACCTTCTCCTTCTCCTTCTTCTACTTCTTCTGATTCACCCTCCTGACTACACCTTCTCCTTCTCCTTCTTCTGCTTCTTCTGCTTCACCCTCCAGACTTCACCTTCTCCTTCTCCTTCTTCTACTTCTTCTGATTCACCCTCCAGACTTCACCTTCTAATTCTCCTTCTTCTACTTCTTCTGATTCACCCTCCAGACTTCACCTTCTCCTTCTCCTCCTTCTGCTACTTCTGATTCACCCTCCAGACTTCACCTTCTCCTTCTCCTTCTTCTACTTCTTCTGATTCACCCTCCAGACTTCACCTTCTCCTTCTCCTTCTTCTGCTTCTTCTGATTCACCCTCCTGACTTCACCTTCTCCTTCATCTACTTCTTCTGATTCACCCTCCTGACTTCACCTTCTCCATCTCCTTCTTCTGCTTCTTCTGATTCACCCTCCAGACTTCACCTTCTCCTTCTCCTTCTTCTACTTCTTCTGATTCACCCTCCAGACTTCACCTTCTCCTTCTCCTTCTTCTACTTCTTCTGATTCACCCTCCAGACTTCACCTTCTCCTTCTCCTTCTTCTGCTTCTTCTGATTCACCCTCCAAACTTCACCTTCTCCTTCTCCTTCTTCTACTTCTTCTGCTTCACCCTCCTGACTTCACCTTCTCCTTCTCCTTCTTCTACTTCTTCTGATTCACCCTCCTGACTTCACCTTCTCCTTCTCCTTCTTCTGCCTCTTCTGATTCACCCTCCAGACTTCACCTTCTCCTTCTCCTTCTTCTACTTCTTCTGATTCACCCTCCAGACTTCACCTTCTCCATCTCCTTCTTCTATTTCTTCTGAATCACCCTCCTGACTTCACCTTCTCCTTCTCCTTCTTCTGCTTCTTCTGATTCACCCTCCTGACTTCACCTTCTCCTTCTCCTTCTTCTACTTCTTCTGATTCACCCTCCTGACTTCACCCTCTCCTTCTCCTTCTTCTGCTTCTTCTGATTCACCCTCCAGACTTCACCTTCTCCTTCTCCTTCTTCTACTTCTTCTGATTCACCCTCCAGACTTCACCTTCTCCTTCTCCTTCTTCTACTTCTTCTGATTCACCCTCCTGACTTAACCTTCTCCTTCTCCTTCTTCTGCTTTTTCTGATTCACCCTCCAGACTTCACCTTCTCCTTCTCCTTCTTCTACTTCTTCTGCTTCACACTCCTGACTTCAGCTTCTCCTTCTCCTTCTTCTACTTCTTCTGATTCACCCTCCAGACTTCACCTTCTCCTTCTCCTTCTTCTACTTCTTCTGATTCACCCTCCAGACTTCACCTTCTCCTTCTCCTTCTTCTGCTTCTTCTGCTTCACCCTCCAGACTTCACCTTCTCCTTCTCCTTCTTCTACTTCTTCTGATTCACCCTCCTGACTTCACCTTCTCCTTCTCCTTCTTCTGCTTCTTCTGCTTCACCCTCCAGACTTCACCTTCTCCTTCTCCTTCTTCTACTTCTTCTGATTCACCCTCCTGACTTCACCTTCTCGTTCTCCTTCTTCTGCTTCTTCTGATTCACCCTCCAGACTTCACCTTCTCCTTCTCCTTCTTCTGCTTCCTCTGATTCACCCTCCTGACTTCACCTTCTCCTTCTCCTTCTTCTGCTTCTTCTGATTCACCCTCCAGACTTCACCTTCTCCTTCTCCTTCTTCTGCTTCTTCTGATTCACCCTCCAGACTTCACCTTCTCCTTCTCCTTCTTCTACTTCTTCTGATTCACCCTCCAGACTTCACCTTCTCCTTCTCCTTCTTCTGCTTCTTCTGCTTCACACTCCAGATTTCACCTTCTCCTTCTCCTTCTTCTACTTCTTCTGATTCACCCTCCTGACTTCACCTTCTCCTTCTCCTTCTTCTGCTTCTTCTGCTTCACCCTCCAGACTTCACCTTCTCCTTCTCCTTCTTCTACTTCTTCTGATTCACCCTCCAGACTTCATCTTCTAATTCTCCTTCTTCTACTTCTTCTGATTCACCCTCCTGACTTCACCTTCTCCTTCTCCTTCTTCTGCTTCTTCTGATTCACCCTCCAGACTTCACCTTCTCCTTCTCCTTCTTCTACTTCTTCTGATTCACCCTCCAGACTTCACCTTCTAATTCTCCTTCTTCTACTTCTTCTGATTCACCCTCCTGACTTCACCTTCTCCTTCTCCTTCTTCTGCTTCTTCTGATTCACCCTCCAGACTTCACCTTCTCCTTCTCCTTCTTCTACTTCTTCTGATTCACCCTCCAGTCTTCACCTTCTCCTTCTCCTTCTTCTACTACTTCTGATTCACCCTCCAGACTTCACCTTCTCCTTCTCCTTCTTCTACTTCTTCTGAGTCACCCTCCAGACTTCACCTTCTCCTTCTCCTTCTTCTGCTTCTTCTGATTCACCCTCCAGACTTCACCTTCTCCTTCTCCTTCTTCTACTTCTTCTGATTCACCCTCCAGACTTCACCTTCTCCTTCTCCTTCTTCTGCTTCTTCTGCTTCACCCCCCAGACTTCACCTTCTCCTTCTCCTTCTTCTGCTTCTTCGGCTTCACCCTCCTGACTTCACCTTCTCCTTCTCCTTCTTCTGCTTCTTCTGATTCACCCTCCAGACTTCACCTTCTCCTTCTCCTTCTTCTGCTTCTTCTGATTCACCCTCCTGACTTCACCTTCTCCTTCTACTTCTTCTACTTCTTCTGATTCTCCAGCCAGACTTCACCTTCTCCTTCTCCTCCTTCTGCTTCTTCTGATTCACCCTCCAGGCTTCACCTTCTCCTTCTCCTTCTTCTACTTCTTCTGATTCACCCTCCAGACTTCACCTTCTCGTTCTCCTTCTTCTGCTTCTTCTGATTCACCCTCCAGACTTCACCTTCTCCTTCTCCTTCTTCTGCTTCCTCTGATTCACCCTCCTGACTTCACCTTCTCCTTCTCCTTCTTCTGCTTCTTCTGATTCACCCTCCAGACTTCACCTTCTCCTTCTACTTCTTCTGCTTCTTCTGATTCACCCTCCAGACTTCACCTTCTCCTTCTCCTTCTTCTACTTCTTCTGATTCACCCTCCAGACTTCACCTTCTCCTTCTCCTTCTTCTGCTTCTTCTGCTTCACCCTCCAGACTTCACCTTCTCCTTCTCCTTCTTCTACTTCTTCTGATTCACCCTCCTGACTTCACCTTCTCCTTCTCCTTCTTCTGCTTCTTCTGCTTCACCCTCCAGACTTCACCTTCTCCTTCTCCTTCTTCGACTTCTTCTGATTCACCCTCCAGACTTCACCTTCTAATTCTCCTTCTTCTACTTCTTCTGATTCACCCTCCTGACTTCACCTTCTCCTTCTCCTTCTTCTGCTTCTTCTGATTCACCCTCCAGACTTCACCTTCTCCTTCTCCTTCTTCTACTTCTTCTGATTCACCCTCCAGACTTCACCTTCTAATTCTCCTTCTTCTACTTCTTCTGATTCACCCTCCTGACTTCACCTTCTCCTTCTCCTTCTTCTGCTTCTTCTGATTCACCCTCCAGACTTCACCTTCTCCTTCTCCTTCTTCTACTTCTTCTGATTCACCCTCCAGTCTTCACCTTCTCCTTCTCCTTCTTCTGCTTCTTCTGATTCACCCTCCAGACTTCACCTTCTCCTTCTCCTTCTTCTACTTCTTCTGAGTCACCCTCCAGACTTCACCTTCTCCTTCTCCTTCTTCTGCTTCTTCTGATTCACCCTCCAGACTTCACCTTCTCCTTCTCCTTCTTCTACTTCTTCTGATTCACCCTCCAGACTTCACCTTCTCCTTCTCCTTCTTCTGCTTCTTCTGCTTCACCCCCCAGACTTCACCTTCTCCTTCTCCTTCTTCTGCTTCTTCGGCTTCACCCTCCTGACTTCACCTTCTCCTTCTCCTTCTTCTGCTTCTTCTGATTCACCCTCCAGACTTCACCTTCTCCTTCTCCTTCTTCTGCTTCTTCTGATTCACCCTCCTGACTTCATCTTCTCCTTTTACTTCTTCTACTTCTTCTGATTCTCCATCCAGACTTCACCTTCTCCTTCTCCTCCTTCTGCTTCTTCTGATTCACCCTCCAGGCTTCACCTTCTCCTTCTCCTTCTTCTACTTCTTCTGATTCACCCTCCAGACTTCACCTTCTCCTTCTCCTTCTTCTGCTTCTTCTGATTCACCCTCCTGACTTCACCTTCTCCTTCTCCTTCTTCTACTTCTTCCGATTCACCCTCCTGACTTCACCTTCTCCATCTCCTTTTTCTGCTTCTTCTGATTCACCCTCCAGACTTCACCTTCTCCTTCTCCTTCTTCTACTGCTTTTGATTCACCCTCCAGACTTCACCTTCTCCTTCTCCTTCTTCTACTTCTTCTGATTCACCCTCCAGACTTCACCTTCTCCTTCTCCTTCTTCTGCTTCTGATTCACCCTCCAGACTTCACCTTCTCCTTCTCCTTCTTCTGCTTCTTCTGCTTCACCCTCCAGACTTCAGCTTCTCCTTCTCCTTCTTCTGCTTCTTCTGATTCACCCTCCAGACTTCACCTTCTCCTTCTCCTTCTTCTACTTCTTCTGCTTCTCCCTCCAGACTTCACCTTCTCCTTCTGCTGCTTCTTCTGATTCACCCTCCTGACTTCACCTTCTCCTTCTCCTTCTTCTGCTTCTTCTGATTCACCCTCCAGACTTCACCTTCTCCTTCTCCTTCTTCTGCTTCTTCTGATTCACCCTCCAGACTTCAGCTTCTCCTTCTCCTTCTTCTACTTCTTCTGATTCACCCTCCAGACTTCACCTTCTCCTTCTCCTTCTGCTTCTTCTGCTTCACCCTCCTGACTTCACCTTCTCCTTCTCCTTCTTCTACTTCTTCTGATTCACCCTCCAGACTTCACCTTCTCCTTCTCCTTCTTCTGCTTCTTCTGCTTCACCCTCCTGACTGCACCTTCTCCTTCTCCTTCTTTTACTTCTTCTGATTCACCCTCCAGACTTCACCTTCTACTTCTCCTTCTTCTGCTTCTTCTGATTCACCCTCCAGACTTCACCTTCTCCTTCTCCTTCTTCTACTTCTTCTGATTCACCCTCCAGACTTCACATTCTCCTTCTCCTTCTTCTACTTCTTCTGATTCACCCTCCAGACTTCAACTTCTCCTTCTCCTTCTTCTACTTCTTCTGATTCACCCTCCAGACTTCACCTTCTCCTTCTCCTTCTTCTACTTCTTCTGATTCACCCTCCTGACTTCACCTTCTCCTTCTCCTTCTTCTGCTTCTTCTGCTTCACCCTCCAGACTTCACCTTCTCCTTCTCCTTCTTCTACTTCTTCTGATTCACCCTCCAGACTTCACCTTCTAATTCTCCTTCTTCTACTTCTTCTGATTCACCCTCCTGACTTCACCTTCTCCTTCTCCTTCTTCTGCTTCTTCTGTTTCACCCTCCAGACTTCACCTTCTCCTTCTCCTTCTTCTACTTCTTCTGATTCACCCTCCAGTCTTCACCTTCTCCTTCTCCTTCTTCTACTTCTTCTGATTCACCCTCCAGACTTCACCTTCTCCTTCTCCTTCTTCTACTTCTTCTGAGTCACCCTCCAGACTTCACCTTCTCCTTCTCCTTCTTCTGCTTCTTCTGATTCACCCTCCAGACTTCACCTTCTCCTTCTCCTTCTTCTACTTCTTCTGATTCACCCTCCAGACTTCACCTTCTCCTTCTCCTTCTTCTGCTTCTTCTGCTTCACCCTCCAGACTTCACCTTCTCCTTCTCCTTCTTCTGCTTCTTCGGCTTCACCCTCCTGACTTCACCTTCTCCTTCTCCTTCTTCTGCTTCTTCTGATTCACCCTCCAGACTTCACCTTCTCCTTCTCCTTCTTCTGCTTCTTCTGATTCACCCTCCTGACTTCACCTTCTCCTTCTACTTCTTCTACTTCTTCTGATTCACCATCCAGACTTCACCTTCTCCTTCTCCTCCTTCTGCTTCTTCTGATTCACCCTCCAGGCTTCACCTTCTCCTTCTCCTTCTTCTACTTCTTCTGATTCACCCTCCAGACTTCACCTTCTCCTTCTCCTTCTTCTGCTTCTTCTGATTCACCCTCCTGACTTCACCTTCTCCTTCTCCTTCTTCTACTTCTTCTGATTCACCCTCCTGACTTCACCTTCTCCATCTCCTTCTTCTGCTTCTTCTGATTCACCCTCCAGACTTCACCTTCTCCTTCTCCTTCTTCTACTTCTTCTGATTCACCCTCCAGACTTCACCTTCTTCTTCTCCTTCTTCTACTTCTTCTGATTCACCCTCCAGACTTCACCTTCTCCTTCTCCTTCTTCTGCTTCTTCTGATTCACCCTCCAGACTTCACCTTCTCCTTCTCCTTCTTCTGCTTCTTCTGCTTCACCCTCCAGACTTCAGCTTCTCCTTCTCCTTCTTCTGCTTCTTCTGATTCACCCTCCAGACTTCACCTTCTCCTTCTCCTTCTTCTACTTCTTCTGCTTCTCCCTCCAGACTTCACCTTCTCCTTCTCCTTCTTCTGCTTCTTCTGATTCACTCTCCAGACTTCACCTTCTCCTTCTCCTTCTTCTGCTTCTTCTGATTCACCCTCCAGACTTCAGCTTCTCCTTCTCCTTCTTCTACTTCTTCTGATTCACCCTCCAGACTTCACCTTCTCCTTCTCCTTCTTCTGCTTCTTCTGATTCACCCTCCTGACTTCACCTTCTCCTTCTCCTTCTGCTTCTTCTGCTTCACCCTCCTGACTTCACCTTCTCCTTCTCCTTCTTCTGCTTCTTCTGATTCACCCTCCAGACTTCACCTTCTCCTTCTCCTTCTTCTGCTTCTTCTGCTTCACCCTCCTGACTTCACCTTCTCCTTCTCCTTCTTTTACTTCTTCTGATTCACCCTCCAGACTTCACCTTCTCCTTCTCCTTCTTCTGCTTCTTCTGATTCACCCTCCAGACTTCACCTTCTAATTCTCCTTCTTCTGCTTCTTCTGATTCACCCTCCAGACTTCACCTTCTCCTTCTCCTTCTTCTGCTTCTTCTGTTTCACCCTCCAGACTTCACCTTCTCCTTCTCCTTCTTCTACTTCTTCTGATTCACCCTCCAGTCTTCACCTTCTCCTTCTCCTTCTTCTACTTCTTCTGATTCACCCTCCAGACTTCACCTTCTCCTTCTCCTTCTTCTACTTCTTCTGAGTCACCCTCCAGACTTCACCTTCTCCTTCTCCTTCTTCTGCTTCTTCTGATTCACCCTCCAGACTTCACCTTCTCCTTCTCCTTCTTCTACTTCTTCTGATTCACCCTCCAGACTTCACCTTCTCCTTCTCCTTCTTCTGCTTCTTCTGCTTCACCCTCCAGACTTCACCTTCTCCTTCTCCTTCTTCTGCTTCTTCGGCTTCACCCTCCTGACTTCACCTTCTCCTTCTCCTTCTTCTGCTTCTTCTGATTCACCCTCCAGACTTCACCTTCTCCTTCTCCTTCTTCTGCTTCTTCTGATTCACCCTCCTGACTTCACCTTCTCCTTCTACTTCTTCTACTTCTTCTGATTCACCATCCAGACTTCACCTTCTCCTTCTCCTCCTTCTGCTTCTTCTGATTCACCCTCCAGGCTTCACCTTCTCCTTCTCCTTCTTCTACTTCTTCTGATTCACCCTCCAGACTTCACCTTCTCCTTCTCCTTCTTCTGCTTCTTCTGATTCACCCTCCTGACTTCACCTTCTCCTTCTCCTTCTTCTACTTCTTCTGATTCACCCTCCTGACTTCACCTTCTCCATCTCCTTCTTCTGCTTCTTCTGATTCACCCTCCAGACTTCACCTTCTCCTTCTCCTTCTTCTACTTCTTCTGATTCACCCTCCAGACTTCACCTTCTTCTTCTCCTTCTTCTACTTCTTCTGATTCACCCTCCAGACTTCACCTTCTCCTTCTCCTTCTTCTGCTTCTTCTGATTCACCCTCCAGACTTCACCTTCTCCTTCTCCTTCTTCTGCTTCTTCTGCTTCACCCTCCAGACTTCAGCTTCTCCTTCTCCTTCTTCTGCTTCTTCTGATTCACCCTCCAGACTTCACCTTCTCCTTCTCCTTCTTCTACTTCTTCTGCTTCTCCCTCCAGACTTCACCTTCTCCTTCTCCTTCTGCTGCTTCTTCTGATTCACCCTCCTGACTTCACCTTCTCCTTCTCCTTCTTCTGCTTCTTCTGATTCACTCTCCAGACTTCACCTTCTCCTTCTCCTTCTTCTGCTTCTTCTGATTCACCCTCCAGACTTCAGCTTCTCCTTCTCCTTCTTCTACTTCTTCTGATTCACCCTCCAGACTTCACCTTCTCCTTCTCCTTCTTCTGCTTCTTCTGATTCACCCTCCTGACTTCACCTTCTCCTTCTCCTTCTGCTTCTTCTGCTTCACCCTCCTGACTTCACCTTCTCCTTCTCCTTCTTCTGCTTCTTCTGATTCACCCTCCAGACTTCACCTTCTCCTTCTCCTTCTTCTGCTTCTTCTGCTTCACCCTCCTGACTTCACCTTCTCCTTCTCCTTCTTTTACTTCTTCTGATTCACCCTCCAGACTTCACCTTCTCCTTCTCCTTCTTCTGCTTCTTCTGATTCACCCTCCAGACTTCACCTTCTAATTCTCCTTCTTCTGCTTCTTCTGATTCACCCTCCAGACTTCACCTTCTCCTTCTCCTTCTTCTGCTTCTTCTGATTCACCCTCCAGACTTCACCTTCTCCTTCTCCTTCTTCTACTTCTTCTGATTCACCCTCCAGACTTCACCTTCTCCTTCTCCTTCTTCTACTTCTTCTGATTCACCCTCCAGACTTCACCTTCTCCTTCTCCTTCTTCTACTTCTTCTGATTCACCCTCCAGACTTCACCTTCTCCTTCTCCTTCTTCTACTACTTCTGATTCACCCTCCAGACTTCACCTTCTCCTTCTCCTTCTTCTACTTCTTCTGCTTCTCCCTCCAGGCTTCACCTTCTCCTTCTCCTTCTTCTACTTCTTCTGATTCACCCTCCAGACTTCACCTTCTCCTTCTCCTTCTTCTCCTTCTTCTGATTCACCCTCCAGACTTCAGCTTCTCCTTCTCCTTCTTCTACTTCTTCTGATTCACCCTCCAGACTTCACCTTCTCCTTCTCCTTCTTCTGCTTCTTCTGATTCACCCTCCTGACTTCACCTTCTCCTTCTCCTTCTGCTTCTTCTGCTTCACCCTCCTGACTTCACCTTCTCCTTCTCCTTCTTCTGCTTCTTCTGATTCACCCTCCAGACTTCACCTTCTCCTTCTCCTTCTTCTGCTTCTTCTGCTTCATCCTCCTGACTTCACCTTCTCCTTCTCCTTCTTTTACTTCTTCTGATTCACCCTCCAGACTTCACCTTCTCCTTCTCCTTCTTCTGCTTCTTCTGATTCACCCTCCAGACTTCACCTTCTAATTCTCCTTCTTCTGCTTCTTCTGATTCACCCTCCAGACTTCACCTTCTCCTTCTCCTTCTTCTGCTTCTTCTGATTCACCCTCCAGACTTCACCTTCTCCTTCTCCTTCTTCTACTTCTTCTGATTCACCCTCCAGACTTCACCTTCTCCTTCTCCTTCTTCTACTTCTTCTGATTCACCCTCCAGACTTCACCTTCTCCTTCTCCTTCTTCTACTTCTTCTGATTCACCCTCCAGACTTCACCTTCTCCTTCTCCTTCTTCTACTACTTCTGATTCACCCTCCAGACTTCACCTTCTCCTTCTCCTTCTTCTACTTCTTCTGCTTCTCCCTCCAGGCTTCACCTTCTCCTTCTCCTTCTTCTACTTCTTCTGATTCACCCTCCAGACTTCACCTTCTCCTTCTCCTTCTTCTACATCTTCTGATTCACCCTCCAGACTTCACCTTCTCCTTCTCCTTCTTTACTTCTTCAGATTCACCCTCCAGACTTCACCTTCTCCTTCTCCTTCTTCTCCTTCTTCTGATTCACCCTCCAGACTTCAGCTTCTCCTTCTCCTTCTTCTACTTCTTCTGATTCACCCTCCAGACTTCACCTTCTCCTTCTCCTTCTTCTGCTTCTTCTGATTCACCCTCCTGACTTCACCTTCTCCTTCTCTTTCTGCTTCTTCTGCTTCACCCTCCTGACTTCACCTTCTCCTTCTCCTTCTTCTGCTTCTTCTGATTCACCCTCCAGACTTCACCTTCTCCTTCTCCTTCTTCTGCTTCTTCTGCTTCACCCTCCTGACTTCACCTTCTCCTTCTCCTTCTTTTACTTCTTCTGATTCACCCTCCAGACTTCACCTTCTCCTTCTCCTTCTTCTGCTTCTTCTGATTCACCCTCCAGACTTCACCTTCTACTTCTCCTTCTTCTGCTTCTTCTGATTCACCCTCCAGACTTCACCTTCTCCTTCTCCTTCTTCTGCTTCTTCTGATTCACCCTCCAGACTTCACCTTCTCCTTCTCCTTCTTCTACTTCTTCTGATTCACCCTCCAGACTTCACCTTCTCCTTCTCCTTCTTCTACTTCTTCTGATTCACCCTCCAGACTTCACCTTCTCCTTCTCCTTCTTCTACTTCTTCTGATTCACCCTCCAGACTTCACCTTCTCCTTCTCCTTCTTCTACTACTTCTGATTCACCCTCCAGACTTCACCTTCTCCTTCTCCTTCTTCTACTTCTTCTGCTTCTCCCTCCAGGCTTCACCTTCTCCTTCTCCTTCTTCTACTTCTTCTGATTCACCCTCCAGACTTCACCTTCTCCTTCTCCTTCTTCTCCTTCTTCTGATTCACCCTCCAGACTTCAGCTTCTCCTTCTCCTTCTTCTACTTCTTCTGATTCACCCTCCAGACTTCACCTTCTCCTTCTCCTTCTTCTGCTTCTTCTGATTCACCCTCCTGACTTCACCTTCTCCTTCTCCTTCTGCTTCTTCTGCTTCACCCTCCTGACTTCACCTTCTCCTTCTCCTTCTTCTGCTTCTTCTGATTCACCCTCCAGACTTCACCTTCTCCTTCTCCTTCTTCTGCTTCTTCTGCTTCATCCTCCTGACTTCACCTTCTCCTTCTCCTTCTTTTACTTCTTCTGATTCACCCTCCAGACTTCACCTTCTCCTTCTCCTTCTTCTGCTTCTTCTGATTCACCCTCCAGACTTCACCTTCTAATTCTCCTTCTTCTGCTTCTTCTGATTCACCCTCCAGACTTCACCTTCTCCTTCTCCTTCTTCTGCTTCTTCTGATTCACCCTCCAGACTTCACCTTCTCCTTCTCCTTCTTCTACTTCTTCTGATTCACCCTCCAGACTTCACCTTCTCCTTCTCCTTCTTCTACTTCTTCTGATTCACCCTCCAGACTTCACCTTCTCCTTCTCCTTCTTCTACTTCTTCTGATTCACCCTCCAGACTTCACCTTCTCCTTCTCCTTCTTCTACTACTTCTGATTCACCCTCCAGACTTCACCTTCTCCTTCTCCTTCTTCTACTTCTTCTGCTTCTCCCTCCAGGCTTCACCTTCTCCTTCTCCTTCTTCTACTTCTTCTGATTCACCCTCCAGACTTCACCTTCTCCTTCTCCTTCTTCTACATCTTCTGATTCACCCTCCAGACTTCACCTTCTCCTTCTCCTTCTTTACTTCTTCAGATTCACCCTCCAGACTTCACCTTCTCCTTCTCCTTCTTCTCCTTCTTCTGATTCACCCTCCAGACTTCAGCTTCTCCTTCTCCTTCTTCTACTTCTTCTGATTCACCCTCCAGACTTCACCTTCTCCTTCTCCTTCTTCTGCTTCTTCTGATTCACCCTCCTGACTTCACCTTCTCCTTCTCTTTCTGCTTCTTCTGCTTCACCCTCCTGACTTCACCTTCTCCTTCTCCTTCTTCTGCTTCTTCTGATTCACCCTCCAGACTTCACCTTCTCCTTCTCCTTCTTCTGCTTCTTCTGCTTCACCCTCCTGACTTCACCTTCTCCTTCTCCTTCTTTTACTTCTTCTGATTCACCCTCCAGACTTCACCTTCTCCTTCTCCTTCTTCTGCTTCTTCTGATTCACCCTCCAGACTTCACCTTCTACTTCTCCTTCTTCTGCTTCTTCTGATTCACCCTCCAGACTTCACCTTCTCCTTCTCCTTCTTCTGCTTCTTCTGATTCACCCTCCAGACTTCACCTTCTCCTTCTCCTTCTTCTACTTCTTCTGATTCACCCTCCAGACTTCACCTTCTCCTTCTCCTTCTTCTACTTCTTCTGATTCACCCTCCAGACTTCACCTTCTCCTTCTCCTTCTTCTACTTCTTCTGATTCACCCTCCAGACTTCACCTTCTCCTTCTCCTTCTTCTACTTCTTCTGATTCACCCTCCAGACTTCACCTTCTCCTTCTCCTTCTTCTACTACTTCTGATTCACCCTCCAGACTTCACCTTCTCCTTCTCCTTCTTCTACTTCTTCTGCTTCTCCCTCCAGGCTTCACCTTCTCCTTCTCCTTATTCTACTTCTTCTGATTCACCCTCCAGACTTCACCTTCTCCTTCTCCTTCTTCTCCTTCTTCTGATTCACCCTCCAGACTTCAGCTTCTCCTTCTCCTTCTTCTACTTCTTCTGATTCACCCTCCAGACTTCACCTTCTCCTTCTCCTTCTTCTGCTTCTTCTGATTCACCCTCCTGACTTCACCTTCTCCTTCTCCTTCTGCTTCTTCTGCTTCACCCTCCTGACTTCACCTTCTCCTTCTCCTTCTTCTGCTTCTTCTGATTCACCCTCCAGACTTCACCTTCTCCTTCTCCTTCTTCTGCTTCTTCTGCTTCATCCTCCTGACTTCACCTTCTCCTTCTCCTTCTTTTACTTCTTCTGATTCACCCTCCAGACTTCACCTTCTCCTTCTCCTTCTTCTGCTTCTTCTGATTCACCCTCCAGACTTCACCTTCTAATTCTCCTTCTTCTGCTTCTTCTGATTCACCCTCCAGACTTCACCTTCTCCTTCTCCTTCTTCTGCTTCTTCTGATTCACCCTCCAGACTTCACCTTCTCCTTCTCCTTCTTCTACTTCTTCTGATTCACCCTCCAGACTTCACCTTCTCCTTCTCCTTCTTCTACTTCTTCTGATTCACCCTCCAGACTTCACCTTCTCCTTCTCCTTCTTCTACTTCTTCTGATTCACCCTCCAGACTTCACCTTCTCCTTCTCCTTCTTCTACTACTTCTGATTCACCCTCCAGACTTCACCTTCTCCTTCTCCTTCTTCTACTTCTTCTGCTTCTCCCTCCAGGCTTCACCTTCTCCTTCTCCTTCTTCTACTTCTTCTGATTCACCCTCCAGACTTCACCTTCTCCTTCTCCTTCTTCTACATCTTCTGATTCACCCTCCAGACTTCACCTTCTCCTTCTCCTTCTTTACTTCTTCAGATTCACCCTCCAGACTTCACCTTCTCCTTCTCCTTCTTCTCCTTCTTCTGATTCACCCTCCAGACTTCAGCTTCTCCTTCTCCTTTTTCTACTTCTTCTGATTCACCCTCCAGACTTCACCTTCTCCTTCTCCTTCTTCTGCTTCTTCTGATTCACCCTCCTGACTTCACCTTCTCCTTCTCTTTCTGCTTCTTCTGCTTCACCCTCCTGACTTCACCTTCTCCTTCTCCTTCTTCTGCTTCTTCTGATTCACCCTCCAGACTTCACCTTCTCCTTCTCCTTCTTCTGCTTCTTCTGCTTCACCCTCCTGACTTCACCTTCTCCTTCTCCTTCTTTTACTTCTTCTGATTCACCCTCCAGACTTCACCTTCTCCTTCTCCTTCTTCTGCTTCTTCTGATTCACCCTCCAGACTTCACCTTCTACTTCTCCTTCTTCTGCTTCTTCTGATTCACCCTCCAGACTTCACCTTCTCCTTCTCCTTCTTCTGCTTCTTCTGATTCACCCTCCAGACTTCACCTTCTCCTTCTCCTTCTTCTACTTCTTCTGATTCACCCTCCAGACTTCACCTTCTCCTTCTCCTTCTTCTACTTCTTCTGATTCACCCTCCAGACTTCACCTTCTCCTTCTCCTTCTTCTACTTCTTCTGATTCACCCTCCAGACTTCACCTTCTCCTTCTCCTTCTTCTACTAATTCTGATTCACCCTCCAGACTTCACCTTCTCCTTCTCCTTCTTCTACTTCTTCTGCTTCTCCCTCCAGGCTTCACCTTCTCCTTCTCCTTCTTCTACTTCTTCTGATTCACCCTCCAGACTTCACCTTCTCCTTCTCCTTCTTCTCCAGCTTCTGATTCACCCTCCAGACTTCACCTTCTCCTTCTCCTTCTTTACTTCTTCTGATTCACCCTCCAGACTTCACCTTCTCCTTCTCCTTCTTCTCCTTCTTCTGAGTCACCCTCCAGACTTCACCTTCTCCTTCTCCTTCTTCTGCTTCTTCTGATTCACCCTCCAGACTTCACCTTCTCCTTCTCCTTCTTCTACTTCTTCTGATTCACCCTCCAGACTTCACCTTCTCCTTCTCCTTCTTCTGCTTCTTCTGCTTCACCCTCCAGACTTCACCTTCTCCTTCTGCTTTTCTGCTTCTTCGACTTCACCCTCCTGACTTCACCTTCTCCTTCTCCTTCTTCTACTTCTTCTGATTCACCATCCAGACTTCACCTTCTCCTTCTCCTCCTTCTGCTTCTTCTGATTCACCCTCCAGACTTCAGCTTCTCCTTCTCCTTCTTCTACTGCTTCTGATTCACCCTCCAGACTTCACCTTCTCCTTCTCCTTCTTCTGCTTCTTCTGATTCAGCCTCCTGACTTCACCTTCTCCTTCTCCTTCTGCTTCTTCTGCTTCACCCTCCTGACTTCACCTTCTCCTTCTCCTTCTTCTGCTTCTTCTGATTCACCCTCCAGACTTCACCTTCTCCTTCTCCTTCTTCTGCTTCTTCTGCTTCACCCTCCTGACTTCACCTTCTCCTTCTCCTTCTTTTACTTCTTCTGATTCACCCTCCAGACTTCACCTTCTCCTTCTCCTTCTTCTGCTTCTTCTGATTCACCCTCCAGACTTCACCTTCTAATTCTCCTTCTTCTGCTTCTTCTGATTCACCCTCCAGACTTCACCTTCTCCTTCTCCTTCTTCTGCTTCTTCTGATTCACCCTCCAGACTTCACCTTCTCCTTCTCCTTCTTCTACTTCTTCTGATTCACCCTCCAGACTTCACCTTCTCCTTCTCCTTCTTCTACTTCTTCTGATTCACCCTCCAGACTTCACCTTCTCCTTCTCCTTCTTCTACTTCTTCTGATTCACCCTCCAGACTTCACCTTCTCCTTCTCCTTCTTCTACTACTTCTGATTCACCCTCCAGACTTCACCTTCTCCTTCTCCTTCTTCTACTTCTTCTGCTTCTCCCTCCAGGCTTCACCTTCTCCTTCTCCTTCTTCTACTTCTTCTGATTCACCCTCCAGACTTCACCTTCTCCTTCTCCTTCTTCTACATCTTCTGATTCACCCTCCAGACTTCACCTTCTCCTTCTCCTTCTTTACTTCTTCAGATTCACCCTCCAGACTTCACCTTCTCCTTCTCCTTCTTCTCCTTCTTCTGATTCACCCTCCAGACTTCAGCTTCTCCTTCTCCTTCTTCTACTTCTTCTGATTCACCCTCCAGACTTCACCTTCTCCTTCTCCTTCTTCTGCTTCTTCTGATTCACCCTCCTGACTTCACCTTCTCCTTCTCCTTCTGCTTCTTCTGCTTCACCCTCCTGACTTCACCTTCTCCTTCTCCTTCTTCTGCTTCTTCTGATTCACCCTCCAGACTTCACCTTCTCCTTCTCCTTCTTCTGCTTCTTCTGCTTCACCCTCCTGACTTCACCTTCTCCTTCTCCTTCTTTTACTTCTTCTGATTCACCCTCCAGACTTCACCTTCTCCTTCTCCTTCTTCTGCTTCTTCTGATTCACCCTCCAGACTTCACCTTCTACTTCTCCTTCTTCTGCTTCTTCTGATTCACCCTCCAGACTTCACCTTCTCCTTCTCCTTCTTCTGCTTCTTCTGATTCACCCTCCAGACTTCACCTTCTCCTTCTCCTTCTTCTACTTCTTCTGATTCACCCTCCAGACTTCACCTTCTCCTTCTCCTTCTTCTACTTCTTCTGATTCACCCTCCAGACTTCACCTTCTCCTTCTCCTTCTTCTACTTCTTCTGATTCACCCTCCAGACTTCACCTTCTCCTTCTCCTTCTTCTACTACTTCTGATTCACCCTCCAGACTTCACCTTCTCCTTCTCCTTCTTCTACTTCTTCTGCTTCTCCCTCCAGGCTTCACCTTCTCCTTCTCCTTCTTCTACTTCTTCTGATTCACCCTCCAGACTTCACCTTCTCCTTCTCCTTCTTCTCCTTCTTCTCATTCACCCTCCAGACTTCAGCTTCTCCTTCTCCTTCTTCTACTTCTTCTGATTCACCCTCCAGACTTCACCTTCTCCTTCTCCTTCTTCTGCTTCTTCTGATTCACCCTCCTGACTTCACCTTCTCCTTCTCCTTCTGCTTCTTCTGCTTCACCCTCCTGACTTCACCTTCTCCTTCTCCTTCTTCTGCTTCTTCTGATTCACCCTCCAGACTTCACCTTCTCCTTCTCCTTCTTCTGCTTCTTCTGCTTCATCCTCCTGACTTCACCTTCTCCTTCTCCTTCTTTTACTTCTTCTGATTCACCCTCCAGACTTCACCTTCTCCTTCTCCTTCTTCTGCTTCTTCTGATTCACCCTCCAGACTTCACCTTCTAATTCTCCTTCTTCTGCTTCTTCTGATTCACCCTCCAGACTTCACCTTCTCCTTCTCCTTCTTCTGCTTCTTCTGATTCACCCTCCAGACTTCACCTTCTCCTTCTCCTTCTTCTACTTCTTCTGATTCACCCTCCAGACTTCACCTTCTCCTTCTCCTTCTTCTACTTCTTCTGATTCACCCTCCAGACTTCACCTTCTCCTTCTCCTTCTTCTACTTCTTCTGATTCACCCTCCAGACTTCACCTTCTCCTTCTCCTTCTTCTACTACTTCTGATTCACCCTCCAGACTTCACCTTCTCCTTCTCCTTCTTCTACTTCTTCTGCTTCTCCCTCCAGGCTTCACCTTCTCCTTCTCCTTCTTCTACTTCTTCTGATTCACCCTCCAGACTTCACCTTCTCCTTCTCCTTCTTCTACATCTTCTGATTCACCCTCCAGACTTCACCTTCTCCTTCTCCTTCTTTACTTCTTCAGATTCACCCTCCAGACTTCACCTTCTCCTTCTCCTTCTTCTCCTTCTTCTGATTCACCCTCCAGACTTCAGCTTCTCCTTCTCCTTCTTCTACTTCTTCTGATTCACCCTCCAGACTTCACCTTCTCCTTCTCCTTCTTCTGCTTCTTCTGATTCACCCTCCTGACTTCACCTTCTCCTTCTCTTTCTGCTTCTTCTGCTTCACCCTCCTGACTTCACCTTCTCCTTCTCCTTCTTCTGCTTCTTCTGATTCACCCTCCAGACTTCACCTTCTCCTTCTCCTTCTTCTGCTTCTTCTGCTTCACCCTCCTGACTTCACCTTCTCCTTCTCCTTCTTTTACTTCTTCTGATTCACCCTCCAGACTTCACCTTCTCCTTCTCCTTCTTCTGCTTCTTCTGATTCACCCTCCAGACTTCACCTTCTACTTCTCCTTCTTCTGCTTCTTCTGATTCACCCTCCAGACTTCACCTTCTCCTTCTCCTTCTTCTGCTTCTTCTGATTCACCCTCCAGACTTCACCTTCTCCTTCTCCTTCTTCTACTTCTTCTGATTCACCCTCCAGACTTCACCTTCTCCTTCTCCTTCTTCTACTTCTTCTGATTCACCCTCCAGACTTCACCTTCTCCTTCTCCTTCTTCTACTTCTTCTGATTCACCCTCCAGACTTCACCTTCTCCTTCTCCTTCTTCTACTAATTCTGATTCACCCTCCAGACTTCACCTTCTCCTTCTCCTTCTTCTACTTCTTCTGCTTCTCCCTCCAGGCTTCACCTTCTCCTTCTCCTTCTTCTACTTCTTCTGATTCACCCTCCAGACTTCACCTTCTCCTTCTCCTTCTTCTACAGCTTCTGATTCACCCTCCAGACTTCACCTTCTCCTTCTCCTTCTTTACTTCTTCTGATTCACCCTCCAGACTTCACCTTCTCCTTCTCCTTCTTCTCCTTCTTCTGAGTCACCCTCCAGACTTCACCTTCTCCTTCTCCTTCTTCTGCTTCTTCTGATTCACCCTCCAGACTTCACCTTCTCCTTCTCCTTCTTCTACTTCTTCTGATTCACCCTCCAGACTTCACCTTCTCCTTCTCCTTCTTCTGCTTCTTCTGCTTCACCCTCCAGACTTCACCTTCTCCTTCTGCTTTTCTGCTTCTTCGACTTCACCTTCTCCTTCTCCTTCTTCTACTTCTTCTGATTCACCATCCAGACTTCATCTTCTCCTTCTCCTCCTTCTGCTTCTTCTGATTCACCCTCCAGACTTCAGCTTCTCCTTCTCCTTCTTCTACTTCTTCTGATTCACCCTCCAGACTTCACCTTCTCCTTCTCCTTCTTCTGCTTCTTCTGATTCACCCTCCTGACTTCACCTTCTCCTTCTCCTTCTGCTTCTTCTGCTTCACCCTCCTGACTTCACCTTCTCCTTCTCCTTCTTCTGCTTCTTCTGATTCACCCTCCAGACTTCACCTTCTCCTTCTCCTTCTTCTGCTTCTTCTGCTTCACCCTCCTGACTTCACCTTCTCCTTCTCCTTCTTTTACTTCTTCTGATTCACCCTCCAGACTTCACCTTCTCCTTCTCCTTTTTCTGCTTCTTCTGATTCACCCTCCAGACTTCACCTTCTAATTCTCCTTCTTCTGCTTCTTCTGATTCACCCTCCAGACTTCACCTTCTCCTTCTCCTTCTTCTGCTTCTTCTGATTCACCCTCCAGACTTCACCTTCTCCTTCTCCTTCTTCTACTTCTTCTGATTCACCCTCCAGACTTCACCTTCTCCTTCTCCTTCTTCTACTTCTTCTGATTCACCCTCCAGACTTCACCTTCTCCTTCTCCTTCTTCTACTTCTTCTGATTCACCCTCCAGACTTCACCTTCTCCTTCTCCTTCTTCTACTACTTCTGATTCACCCTCCAGACTTCACCTTCTCCTTCTCCTTCTTCTACTTCTTCTGCTTCTCCCTCCAGGCTTCACCTTCTCCTTCTCCTTCTTCTACTTCTTCTGATTCACCCTCCAAACTTCACCTTCTCCTTCTCCTTCTTCTACATCTTCTGATTCACCCTCCAGACTTCACCTTCTCCTTCTCCTTCTTTACTTCTTCAGATTCACCCTCCAGACTTCACCTTCTCTTCTCCTTCTTCTCCTTCTTCTGATTCACCCTCCAGACTTCAGCTTCTCCTTCTCCTTCTTCTTCTGATTCACCCTCCAGACTTCACCTTCTCCTTCTCCTTCTTCTGCTTCTTCTGATTCACCCTCCTGACTTCACCTTCTCCTTCTCCTTCTGCTTCTTCTGCTTCACCCTCCTGACTTCACCTTCTCCTTCTCCTTCTTCTGCTTCTTCTGATTCACCCTCCAGACTTCACCTTCTCCTTCTCCTTCTTCTGCTTCTTCTGCTTCACCCTCCTGACTTCACCTTCTCCTTCTCCTTCTTTTACTTCTTCTGATTCACCCTCCAGACTTCACCTTCTCCTTCTCCTTCTTCTGCTTCTTCTGATTCACCCTCCAGACTTCACCTTCTACTTCTCCTTCTTCTGCTTCTTCTGATTCACCCTCCAGACTTCACCTTCTCCTTCTCCTTCTTCTGCTTCTTCTGATTCACCCTCCAGACTTCACCTTCTCCTTCTCCTTCTTCTGCTTCTTCTGATTCACCCTCCAGACTTCACCTTCTACTTCTCCTTCTTCTGCTTCTTCTGATTCACCCTCCAGACTTCACCTTCTCCTTCTCCTTCTTCTGCTTCTTCTGATTCACCCTCCAGACTTCACCTTCTCCTTCTCCTTCTTCTACTTCTTCTGATTCACCCTCCAGACTTCACCTTCTCCTTCTCCTTCTTCTACTTCTTCTGATTCACCCTCCAGACTTCACCTTCTCCTTCTCCTTCTTCTACTTCTTCTGATTCACCCTCCAGACTTCACCTTCTCCTTCTCCTTCTTCTACTACTTCTGATTCACCCTCCAGACTTCACCTTCTCCTTCTCCTTCTTCTACTTCTTCTGCTTCTCCCTCCAGGCTTCACCTTCTCCTTCTCCTTCTTCTACTTCTTCTGATTCACCCTCCAGATTTCACCTTCTCCTTCTCCTTCTTCTACAGCTTCTGATTCACCCTCCAGACTTCAGCTTCTCCTTCTCCTTCTTTACTTCTTCTGATTCACCCTCCAGACTTCACCTTCTCCTTCTCCTTCTTCTCCTTCTTCAGAGTCACCCTCCAGACTTCACCTTCTCCTTCTCCTTCTTCTGCTTCTTCTGATTCACCCTCCAGACTTCACCTTCTCCTTCTCCTTCTTCTACTTCTTCTGATTCACCCTCCAGACTTCACCTTCTCCTTCTCCTTCTTCTGCTTCTTCTGCTTCACCCTCCAGACTTCACCTTCTCCTTCTGCTTCTTCTGCTTCTTCGGCTTCACCCTCCTGACTTCACCTTCTCCTTCTCCTTCTTCTACTTCTTCTGATTCACCATCCAGACTTCACCTTCTCCTTCTCCTCCTTCTGCTTCTTCTGATTCACCCTCCAGACTTCACCTTCTCCTTCTCCTTCTTCTACTTCTTCTGATTCACCCTCCAGACTTCACCTTCTCCTTCTCCTTCTTCTGCTTCTTCTGATTCACCCTCCTGACTTCACGTTCTCCTTCTCCTTCTTCTACTTCTTCTGATTCACCCTCCTGACTTCACCTTCTCCATCTCCTTCTTCTGCTTCTTCTGATTCACCCTCCAGACTTCACCTTCTCCTTCTCCTTCTTCTACTTCTTCTGATTCACCCTCCAGACTTCACCTTCCCCTTCTCCTTCTTCTACTTCTTCTGATTCACCCTCCAGACTTCACCTTCTCCTTCTCCTTCTTCTGCTTCTTCTGATTCACCCTCCAGACTTCACCTTCTCCTTCTCCTTCTTCTACTTCTTCTGCTTCACCCTCCTGACTTCACCTTCTCCTTCTCCTTCTTCTACTTCTTCTGATTCACCCTCCTGACTTCACCTTCTCCTTCTCCTTCTTCTGCTTCTTCTGATTCACCCTCCAGACTTCACCTTCTCCTTCTCCTTCTTCTACTTCTTCTGATTCACCCTCCAGACTTCACCTTCTCCTTCTCCTTCTTCTACTTCTTCTGATTCTCCCTCCTGACTTCACCTTCTCCTTCTCCTTCTACTGCTTCTTCTGATTCACCCTCCAGACTTCACCTTCTCCTTCTCCTTCTTCTACTTCTTCTGATTCACCCTCCTGACTTCACCCTCTCCTTTTCCTTCTTCTGCTTCTTCTGATTCACCCTCCAGACCTCACCTTCTCCTTCTCCTTCTTCTACTTCTTCTGATTCACCCTCCAGACTTCACCTTCGCCTTCTCCTTCTTCTACTTCTTCTGATTCACCCTCCTGACTTAACCTTCTCCTTCTCCTTCTTCTGCTTTTTCTGATTCACCCTCCAGACTTCACCTTCTCCTTCTCCTTCTTCTACTTCTTCTGCTTCACACTCCTGACTTCACCTTCTCCTTCTCCTTCTTCTACTTCTTCTGATTCACCCTCCAGTCTTCACCTTCTCCTTCTCCTTCTTCTGCTTCTTCTGATTCACCCTCCAGACTTCACCTTCTCCTTCTCCTTCTTCTACTTCTTCTGCTTCACCCTCCTGACTTCACCTTCTCCTTCTCCTTCTTCTACTTCTTCTGATTCACCCTCCTGACTTCACCTTCTCCTTCTCCTTCTTCTGCATCTTCTGATTCACCCTCCAGACTTCACCTTCTCCTTCTCCTTCTTCTACTTCTTCTGATTCACCCTCCAGACTTCACCTTCTCCTTCTCCTTCTTCTGCTTCTTCTGATTCACCCTCCAGACTTCACCTTCTAATTCTCCTTCTTCTGCTTCTTCTGATTCACCCTCCAGACTTCACCTTCTCCTTCTCCTTCTTCTGCTTCTTCTGATTCACCCTCCAGACTTCACCTTCTCCTTCTCCTTCTTCTACTTCTTCTGATTCACCCTCCAGACTTCACCTTCTCCTTCTCCTTCTTCTACTTCTTCTGATTCACCCTCCAGACTTCACCTTCTCCTTCTCCTTCTTCTGCTTCTTCTGATTCACCCTCCTGACTTCACCTTCTCCTTCTCCATCTGCTTCTTCTGCTTCACCCTCCTGACTTCACCTTCTCCTTCTCCTTCTTCTGCTTCTTCTGATTCACCCTCCAGACTTCACCTTCTCCTTCTCCTTCTTCTGCTTCTTCTGCTTCACCCTCCTGACTTCACCTTCTCCTTCTCCTTCTTTTACTTCTTCTGATTCACCCTCCAGACTTCACCTTCTCCTTCTCCTTCTTCTGCTTCTTCTGATTCACCCTCCAGACTTCACCTTCTACTTCTCCTTCTTCTGCTTCTTCTGATTCACCCTCCAGACTTCACCTTCTCCTTCTCCTTCTTCTGCTTCTTCTGATTCACCCTCCAGACTTCACCTTCTCCTTCTCCTTCTTCTACTTCTTCTGATTCACCCTCCAGACTTCACCTTCTCCTTCTCCTTCTTCTACTTCTTCTGATTCACCCTCCAGACTTCACCTTCTCCTTCTCCTTCTTCTACTTCTTCTGATTCACCCTCCAGACTTCACCTTCTCCTTCTCCTTCTTCTACTACTTCTGATTCACCCTCCAGACTTCACCTTCTCCTTCTCCTTCTTCTACTTCTTCTGCTTCTCCCTCCAGGCTTCACCTTCTCCTTCTCCTTCTTCTACTTCTTCTGATTCACCCTCCAGACTTCACCTTCTCCTTCTCCTTCTTCTACAGTTTCTGATTCACCCTCCAGACTTCACCTTCTCCTTCTCCTTCTTTACTTCTTCTGATTCACCCTCCAGACTTCACCTTCTCCTTCTCCTTCTTCTCCTTCTTCTGAGTCACCCTCAAGACTTCACCTTCTCCTTCTCCTTCTTCTGCTTCTTCTGATTCACCCTCCAGACTTCACCTTCTCCTTCTCCTTCTTCTACTTCTTCTGATTCACCCTCCAGACTTCACCTTCTCCTTCTCCTTCATCTGCTTCTTCTGCTTCACCCTCCAGACTTCACCTTCTCCTTCTGCTTCTTCTGCTTCTTCGTCTTCACCCTCCTGACTTCACCTTCTCCTTCTCCTTCTTCTACTTCTTCTGATTCACCATCCAGACTTCACCTTCTCCTTCTCCTCCTTCTGCTTCTTCTGATTCACCCTCCAGACTTCACCTTCTCCTTCTCCTTCTTCTACTTCTTCTGATTCACCCTCCAGACTTCACCTTCTCCTTCTCCTTCTTCTGATTCTTCTGATTCACCCTCCTGACTTCACGTTCTCCTTCTCCTTCTTCTACTTCTTCTGATTCACCCTCCTGACTTCACCTTCTCCATCTCCTTTTTCTGCTTCTTCTGATTCACCCTCCAGACTTCACCTTCTCCTTCTCCTTCTTCTACTTC
The DNA here is from genome assembly GCF_052327205.1 of Somniosus microcephalus. Taxonomy (NCBI): domain Eukaryota; kingdom Metazoa; phylum Chordata; class Chondrichthyes; order Squaliformes; family Somniosidae; genus Somniosus; species Somniosus microcephalus. The sequence goes on from NW_028225473.1 coordinate 284,903, forward strand.
TTCTGATTCACCCTCCAGACTTCACCTTCCCCTTCTCCTTCTTCTACTTCTTCTGATTCACCCTCCAGACTTCACCTTCTCCTTCTCCTTCTTCTGCTTCTTCTGATTCACCCTCCAGACTTCACCTTCTCCTTCTCCTTCTTCTACTTCTTCTGCTTCACCCTCCTGACTTCACCTTCTCCTTCTCCTTCTTCTACTCCTTCTGATTCACCCTCCTGACTTCACCTTCTCCTTCTCCTTCTTCTGCTTCTTCTGATTCACCCTCCAGACTTCACCTTCTCCTTCTCCTTCTTCTACTTCTTCTGCTTCACCCTCCAGACTTCAGCTTCTCCTTCTCCTTCTTCTGCTTCTTCTGATTCACCCTCCAGACTTCACCTTCTCCTTCTCCTTCTTCTGCTTCTTCTGATTCACCCTCCAGACTTCAGCTTCTCCTTCTCCTTCTTCTACTTCTTCTGATTCACCCGCCAGACTTCACCTTCTCCTTCTCCTTCTTCTGCTTCTTCTGATTCACCCTCCTGACTTCACCTTCTCCTTCTCCTTCTTCTGCTTCTTCTGATTCACCCTCCAGACTTCACCTTCTCCTTCTCCTTCTTCTGCTTCCTGAGATTCACCCTCCTGACTTCACCTTCTCCTTCTCCTTCTTCTACTTCTTCTGATTCACCCTCCTGACTTCACCTTCTCCTTCTCCTTCTTCTGCTTCTTCTGATTCACCCTCCAGACTTCACCTTCTCCTTCTCCTTCTTCTGCTTCTTCTGATTAACCCTGCAGACTTCAGCTTCTCCTTCTCCTTCTTCTACTTCTTCTGATTCACCCTCCAGACTTCACCTTCTCCATCTCCTTCTTCTGCTTCTTCTGATTCACCCTCCTGACTTCACCTTCTCCTTCTCCTTCTTCTGCTTCATCTGCTTCACCCTCCTGACTTCACCTTCGCCTTCTCCTTCTTCTACTTCTTCTGATTCACCCTCCAGATTTCCCCTTCTCCTTCTCCTTCTTCTCCTTCTTCTGATTCACCCTCAAGACTTCACCTTCTTCTTCTCCTTCTTCTGCTTCATCTGATTCACCCTCCTGACTTCATCTCCTCCTTCTCCTTCTTCTACTTCTTCTGATTCACCCTCCTGACTTCACCTTCTACTTCTCCTTCTTCCGCTTCTTCTGATTCACCCTCCAGACTTCACATTCTCCTTCTCCTTCTTCTGCTTCTTCTGATTCACCCTCCAGACTTCACCTTCTCCTTCTCCTTCTTCTGCTTCTTCTGATTCACCCTCCAGACTTCACCTTCTCCTTCTCCTTCTTCTGCTTCTTCTGATTCACCCTCCAGACTTCACCTTCTCCTTCTCCTTCTTCTACTGCTTCTGATTCACCCTCCAGACTTCACCTTCTCCTTCTCCTTCTTCTGCTTCTTCTGATTCACCCTCCTGACTTCACCTTCTCCTTCTCCTTCTTCTGCTTCTTCTGATTCACCCTCCAGACTTCACTTTCTCCTTCTCCTTCTTCTACTGCTTCTGCTTCACCCTCCAGACTTCACCCTCTCCTTCTCCTTCTTCTCCTTCTTCTGATTCGCCCTCCTGACTTCACCTTCGCCTTCTCCTTCTTCTGCTTCTGCATCTTCTCATTCACCCTCCAGACTTCACCTTCTCCTTCTCCTTCTTCTGCTTCTTCTGATTCACCCTCCAGACTTCACCTTCTCCTTCTCCTTCTTATGCTTCTTATGATTCACCCTCCAGACTTCACCTTCTCCTTCTCCTTCTTCTACTTCTGCTTCTTCTGATTCACCCTCCAGACTTCACCTTCTACTTCTCCTTCTTCTGCTTCTTCTGATTCACCCTCCAGACTTCAACTTCTCCTTCTCCTTCTTCTACTTCTTCTGATTCACCCTCCAGACTGAACCTTCTCCTTCTTCTACTTCTTCTGATTCACCCTCCTGACTTCACCTTCTCCTTCTCCTTCTTCTGCTTCTTCTGATTCACCCTCCTGACTTCACCTTCTCCTTCTCCTTCTTCTACGTCTTCTGATTCACCCTCCAGACTTCACCTTCTCCTTCTCCTTCTTCTACCTCTTCTGCTTCACCCTCCTGACTTCACCTTCTCCTTCTCCTTCTTCTACTTCTTCTGCTTCACCCTCCAGACTTCAACTTCTCCTTCTCCTTCTTCTACTTCTTCTTCTTCTCCCTCCTGACTTCACGTTCTCCTTCTCCTTCTTCTACTTCGTCTGCTTCACCCTCCAGACTTCAGCTTCTCCTTCTCCTTCTTCTACTTCTTCTGCTTCACCCTCCAGACTTCTGCTTCTCCTTCTCCTTCTGCTTCATCTGATTCACCCTCCAGACTTCACCTTCTCCTTCTCCTTCTTCTGCTTCTTCTGATTCACCCTCCAGACTTCACCTTCTCCTTCTCCTTCTTCTGCTTCTTCTGATTCACCCTCCAGACTTCAGCTTCTACTTCTCCTTCTTCTACTTCTTCTGATTCACCATCCAGACTTCACCTTCTCCTTCTCCTTCTTCTGCTTCTTCTTATTCTCCCTCCTCACTTCACCTTCTCCTTCTCCTTCTTCTGCTTCTTCTGCTTCACCCTCCTGACTTCACCTTCGCCTTCTCCTTCTTCTACTTCTTCTGATTCACCCTCCAGACTTCACCTTCTCCTTCTCCTTCTTCTCTTTCTTCTGATTCAACCTCAAGACTTCACCTTCTCCTTCTCCTTCTTCTGCTTCCTCTGATTCACCCTCCTGACTTCACCTTCTCCTTCTCCTTCTTCTACTTCTTCTGATTCACGCTCCTGACTTCACCTTCTCCTTCTCCTTCTTCTGCTACTTCTGATTCACCCTCCAGACTTCACCTTCTCCTTCTCCTTCTTCTGCTTCTTCTGATTCACCCTCCAGACTTCACCTTCTCCTTCTCCTTCTTCTGCTTCTTCTGATTCACCCTCCAGACTTCACCTGCTGTTTCTCCTTCTTCTGCTTCTGCTGATTCACCCTCCAGACTTCACCTTCTCCTTCTCCTTCTTCTGCTTCCTCTGATTGACCCTCCTGACTTCACCTTCTCCTTCTCCTTCTTCTACTTCTTCTGATTGACCCTCCTGACTTCACCTTCTCCTTCTCCTTCTTGTACTTCTTCTGATTCACCCTCCAGACTTCTCCTTCTCCTTCTCCTTCTTCTGCTTCTTCAGATTCACCCTCCTGACTTCACCTTCTCCTTCTCCTTCTTCTGCTTCTTCTGATTCACCCTCCAGACTTCACCTTCTCCTTCTCCTTCTTCTGCTTCTTCTGATTCACCCTATAGACTTCAGCTTCTCCTTCTCCTTCTTCTACTTCTTCTGATTCACCCTCCAGACTTCACCTTCTCCTTCTCCTTCTTCTGCTTCTTCTGCTTCACCCTCCTGACTTCACCTTCGCCTTCTCCTTCTTCTACTTCTTCTGATTCACCCTCCAGCCTTCAACTTCTCCTTCTCCTTCTTCTCCTTCTTCTGATTCACCCTCAAGACTTCCCCTTCTCCTTCTCCTTCTTCTGCTTCCTCTGATTCACCCTCCTGACTTCATCTCCGCCTTCTCCTTCTTCTACTTCTTCTGATTCACCCTCCTGACTTCACCTTCTCCTTCTCCTTCTTCTGCTTCTTCTGCTTCACCCTCCAGACTTCACATTCTCCTTCTCCTTCTTCTGCTTCTTCAGATTCACCCTCCAGACTTCAACTTCTCCTTCTCCTTCTTCTGCTTCTTCTGATTCACCCTCCAGACTTCACCTTCTCCTTCTTCTGCTTCTTCTGATTCACCCTCCAGACTTCACCTTCTCCTTCTCCTTCTTCTGCTTTCTCTGATTCACCCTCCTGACTTCACCTTCTCCTTCTCCTTCTTCTACTTCTTCTGATTCACCCTCCTGACTTCACCTTCTCCTTCTCCTTCTTGTAATTCTTCTGATTCACCCTCCTGACTTCACCTTCTCTTTCTCCTTCTTCTACCTCTTCTGATTCACCCTCCAGACTTCACCTTCTCCTTCTCCTTCTTCTGCTTCTTCTGATTCACCCTCCAGACTTCACCTTCTCCTTCTCCTTCTTCTACTTCTTCTGCTTCACCCTCCAGCATTCAGCTTCTCCTTCTCCTTCTTCCACTTCTTCTGCTGCACCCTCCTGACTTCACCTTCTGCTTCTCCTTCTTCTGCTTCTGCTGATTCACCCTGCTGACTTCACCTTCTCCTTCTCCTTCTTCTGCTTCTTCTGATTCACCCTCCAGACTTCACCTTCTCATTCTCCTTCTTCTACTGCTTCTGCTTCACCCTCCAGACTTCACCTTCTCCTTCTCCTTCTTCTACTTCTTCTGATTCACCCTCCTGACGTCACCTTCTCCTTCTCCTTCTTCTGCTTCCTCTGATTCACCCTCCAGACTTCACCTTCTCCTTCTCCTTCTTCTACTTCTTCTGATTCTCCCTCCTGACTTCACCTTCTCCTTCTCCTTCTTCTGCTTCTTCTGCTTCACCCTCCTGACTTCACCTTCGCCTTCTCCTTCTTCTACTTCTTCTGATTCACCCTCCAGACTTCACCTTCTCCTTCTCCTTCTTCTCCTTCTTCTGATTCAACCTCAAGACTTCACCTTCTATTTCTCCTTCTTCTGCTTCCTCTGATTCACCCTCCTGACTTCACCTTCTCCTTCTCCTTCTTCTACTTCTTCTGATTCACCCTCCTGACTTCACCTTCTCCTTCTCCTTCTTCTGCTTCTTCTGATTCACCCTCCAGACTTCACCTTCTCCTTCTCCTTCTTCTGCTTCTTCTGATTCACCCTCCAGACTTCACCTTCTCCTTCTCCTTCTTCTGCTTCTTCTGATTCACCCTCCAGACTTCACCTGCTGTTTCTCCTTCTTCTGCTTCTGCTGATTCACCCTCCAGACTTCACCTTCTCCTTCTCCTTCTTCTGCTTCTTCAGATTCACCCTCCAGACTTCACCTTCTCCTTCTCCTTCTTCTGCTTCTTCTGATTCACCCTCCAGACTTCACCTTCTCCTTCTTCTGCTTCTTCTGATTCACCCTCCAGACTTCACCTTCTCCTTCTCCTTCTTCTGCTTTCTCTGATTCACCCTCCTGACTTCACCTTCTCCTTCTCCTTCTTCTACTTCTTCTGATTCACCCTCCTGACTTCACCTTCTCCTTCTCCTTCTTGTAATTCTTCTGATTCACCCTCCTGACTTCACCTTCTCTTTCTCCTTCTTCTACCTCTTCTAATTCACCCTCCAGACTTCACCTTCTCCTTCTCCTTCTTCTGCTTCTTCTGATTCACCCTCCAGACTTCACCTTCTCCTTCTCCTTCTTCTACTTCTTCTGCTTCACCCTCCAGACTTCAGCTTCTCCTTCTCCTTCTTCCACTTCTTCTGCTGCACCCTCCTGACTTCACCTTCTGCTTCTCCTTCTTCTGCTTCTGCTGATTCACCCTGCTGACTTCACCTTCTCCTTCTCCTTCTTCTGCTTCTTCTGATTCACCCTCCAGACTTCACCTTCTCCTTCTCCTTCTTCTCCTTCTTCTGATTCAACCTCAAGACTTCACCTTCTATTTCTCCTTCTTCTGCTTCCTCTGATTCACCCTCCTGACTTCACCTTCTCCTTCTCCTTCTTCTACTTCTTCTGATTCACCCTCCTGACTTCACCTTCTCCTTCTCCTTCTTCTGCTTCTTCTGATTCACCCTCCAGACTTCACCTTCTCCTTCTCCTTCTTCTGCTTCTTCTGATTCACCCTCCAGACTTCACCTTCTCCTTCTCCTTCTTCTGCTTCTTCTGATTCACCCTCCAGACTTCACCTGCTGTTTCTCCTTCTTCTGCTTCTGCTGATTCACCCTCCAGACTTCACCTTCTCCTTCTCCTTCTTCTGCTTCCTCTGATTGACCCTCCTGACTTCACCTTCTCCTTCTCCTTCTTCTACTTCTTCTGATTCACCCTCCTGACTTCACCTTCTCCTTCTCCTTCTTCTGCTTCTTCTGATTCACCCTCCTGACTTCACCTTCTCCTTCTCCTTCTTCTACGTCTTCTGATTCACCCTCCAGACTTCACCTTCTCCTTCTCCTTCTTCTACCTCTTCTGCTTCACCCTCCTGACTTCACCTTCTCCTTCTCCTTCTTCTACTTCTTCTGCTTCACCCTCCAGACTTCAACTTCTCCTTCTCCTTCTTCTACTTCTTCTTCTTCTCCCTCCTGACTTCACGTTCTCCTTCTCCTTCTTCTACTTCGTCTGCTTCACCCTCCAGACTTCAGCTTCTCCTTCTCCTTCTTCTACTTCTTCTGCTTCACCCTCCAGACTTCTGCTTCTCCTTCTCCTTCTGCTTCATCTGATTCACCCTCCAGACTTCACCTTCTCCTTCTCCTTCTTCTGCTTCTTCTGATTCACCCTCCAGACTTCACCTTCTCCTTCTCCTTCTTCTGCTTCTTCTGATTCACCCTCCAGACTTCAGCTTCTACTTCTCCTTCTTCTACTTCTTCTGATTCACCATCCAGACTTCACCTTCTCCTTCTCCTTCTTCTGCTTCTTCTTATTCTCCCTCCTCACTTCACCTTCTCCTTCTCCTTCTTCTGCTTCTTCTGCTTCACCCTCCTGACTTCACCTTCGCCTTCTCCTTCTTCTACTTCTTCTGATTCACCCTCCAGACTTCACCTTCTCCTTCTCCTTCTTCTCTTTCTTCTGATTCAACCTCAAGACTTCACCTTCTCCTTCTCCTTCTTCTGCTTCCTCTGATTCACCCTCCTGACTTCACCTTCTCCTTCTCCTTCTTCTACTTCTTCTGATTCACGCTCCTGACTTCACCTTCTCCTTCTCCTTCTTCTGCTACTTCTGATTCACCCTCCAGACTTCACCTTCTCCTTCTCCTTCTTCTGCTTCTTCTGATTCACCCTCCAGACTTCACCTTCTCCTTCTCCTTCTTCTGCTTCTTCTGATTCACCCTCCAGACTTCACCTGCTGTTTCTCCTTCTTCTGCTTCTGCTGATTCACCCTCCAGACTTCACCTTCTCCTTCTCCTTCTTCTGCTTCCTCTGATTGACCCTCCTGACTTCACCTTCTCCTTCTCCTTCTTCTACTTCTTCTGATTGACCCTCCTGACTTCACCTTCTCCTTCTCCTTCTTGTACTTCTTCTGATTCACCCTCCAGACTTCTCCTTCTCCTTCTCCTTCTTCTGCTTCTTCAGATTCACCCTCCTGACTTCACCTTCTCCTTCTCCTTCTTCTGCTTCTTCTGATTCACCCTCCAGACTTCACCTTCTCCTTCTCCTTCTTCTGCTTCTTCTGATTCACCCTATAGACTTCAGCTTCTCCTTCTCCTTCTTCTACTTCTTCTGATTCACCCTCCAGACTTCACCTTCTCCTTCTCCTTCTTCTGCTTCTTCTGCTTCACCCTCCTGACTTCACCTTCGCCTTCTCCTTCTTCTACTTCTTCTGATTCACCCTCCAGCCTTCAACTTCTCCTTCTCCTTCTTCTCCTTCTTCTGATTCACCCTCAAGACTTCCCCTTCTCCTTCTCCTTCTTCTGCTTCCTCTGATTCACCCTCCTGACTTCATCTCCGCCTTCTCCTTCTTCTACTTCTTCTGATTCACCCTCCTGACTTCACCTTCTCCTTCTCCTTCTTCTGCTTCTTCTGCTTCACCCTCCAGACTTCACATTCTCCTTCTCCTTCTTCTGCTTCTTCAGATTCACCCTCCAGACTTCAACTTCTCCTTCTCCTTCTTCTGCTTCTTCTGATTCACCCTCCAGACTTCACCTTCTCCTTCTTCTGCTTCTTCTGATTCACCCTCCAGACTTCACCTTCTCCTTCTCCTTCTTCTGCTTTCTCTGATTCACCCTCCTGACTTCACCTTCTCCTTCTCCTTCTTCTACTTCTTCTGATTCACCCTCCTGACTTCACCTTCTCCTTCTCCTTCTTGTAATTCTTCTGATTCACCCTCCTGACTTCACCTTCTCTTTCTCCTTCTTCTACCTCTTCTGATTCACCCTCCAGACTTCACCTTCTCCTTCTCCTTCTTCTGCTTCTTCTGATTCACCCTCCAGACTTCACCTTCTCCTTCTCCTTCTTCTACTTCTTCTGCTTCACCCTCCAGCATTCAGCTTCTCCTTCTCCTTCTTCCACTTCTTCTGCTGCACCCTCCTGACTTCACCTTCTGCTTCTCCTTCTTCTGCTTCTGCTGATTCACCCTGCTGACTTCACCTTCTCCTTCTCCTTCTTCTGCTTCTTCTGATTCACCCTCCAGACTTCACCTTCTCATTCTCCTTCTTCTACTGCTTCTGCTTCACCCTCCAGACTTCACCTTCTCCTTCTCCTTCTTCTACTTCTTCTGATTCACCCTCCTGACGTCACCTTCTCCTTCTCCTTCTTCTGCTTCCTCTGATTCACCCTCCAGACTTCACCTTCTCCTTCTCCTTCTTCTACTTCTTCTGATTCTCCCTCCTGACTTCACCTTCTCCTTCTCCTTCTTCTGCTTCTTCTGCTTCACCCTCCTGACTTCACCTTCGCCTTCTCCTTCTTCTACTTCTTCTGATTCACCCTCCAGACTTCACCTTCTCCTTCTCCTTCTTCTCCTTCTTCTGATTCAACCTCAAGACTTCACCTTCTATTTCTCCTTCTTCTGCTTCCTCTGATTCACCCTCCTGACTTCACCTTCTCCTTCTCCTTCTTCTACTTCTTCTGATTCACCCTCCTGACTTCACCTTCTCCTTCTCCTTCTTCTGCTTCTTCTGATTCACCCTCCAGACTTCACCTTCTCCTTCTCCTTCTTCTGCTTCTTCTGATTCACCCTCCAGACTTCACCTTCTCCTTCTCCTTCTTCTGCTTCTTCTGATTCACCCTCCAGACTTCACCTGCTGTTTCTCCTTCTTCTGCTTCTGCTGATTCACCCTCCAGACTTCACCTTCTCCTTCTCCTTCTTCTGCTTCTTCAGATTCACCCTCCAGACTTCACCTTCTCCTTCTCCTTCTTCTGCTTCTTCTGATTCACCCTCCAGACTTCACCTTCTCCTTCTTCTGCTTCTTCTGATTCACCCTCCAGACTTCACCTTCTCCTTCTCCTTCTTCTGCTTTCTCTGATTCACCCTCCTGACTTCACCTTCTCCTTCTCCTTCTTCTACTTCTTCTGATTCACCCTCCTGACTTCACCTTCTCCTTCTCCTTCTTGTAATTCTTCTGATTCACCCTCCTGACTTCACCTTCTCTTTCTCCTTCTTCTACCTCTTCTAATTCACCCTCCAGACTTCACCTTCTCCTTCTCCTTCTTCTGCTTCTTCTGATTCACCCTCCAGACTTCACCTTCTCCTTCTCCTTCTTCTACTTCTTCTGCTTCACCCTCCAGACTTCAGCTTCTCCTTCTCCTTCTTCCACTTCTTCTGCTGCACCCTCCTGACTTCACCTTCTGCTTCTCCTTCTTCTGCTTCTGCTGATTCACCCTGCTGACTTCACCTTCTCCTTCTCCTTCTTCTGCTTCTTCTGATTCACCCTCCAGACTTCACCTTCTCCTTCTCCTTCTTCTCCTTCTTCTGATTCAACCTCAAGACTTCACCTTCTATTTCTCCTTCTTCTGCTTCCTCTGATTCACCCTCCTGACTTCACCTTCTCCTTCTCCTTCTTCTACTTCTTCTGATTCACCCTCCTGACTTCACCTTCTCCTTCTCCTTCTTCTGCTTCTTCTGATTCACCCTCCAGACTTCACCTTCTCCTTCTCCTTCTTCTGCTTCTTCTGATTCACCCTCCAGACTTCACCTTCTCCTTCTCCTTCTTCTGCTTCTTCTGATTCACCCTCCAGACTTCACCTGCTGTTTCTCCTTCTTCTGCTTCTGCTGATTCACCCTCCAGACTTCACCTTCTCCTTCTCCTTCTTCTGCTTCCTCTGATTGACCCTCCTGACTTCACCTTCTCCTTCTCCTTCTTCTACTTCTTCTGATTCACCCTCCTGACTTCACCTTCTCCTTCTCCTTCTTCTGCTTCTTCTGATTCACCCTCCTGACTTCACCTTCTCCTTCTCCTTCTTCTACGTCTTCTGATTCACCCTCCAGACTTCACCTTCTCCTTCTCCTTCTTCTACCTCTTCTGCTTCACCCTCCTGACTTCACCTTCTCCTTCTCCTTCTTCTACTTCTTCTGCTTCACCCTCCAGACTTCAACTTCTCCTTCTCCTTCTTCTACTTCTTCTTCTTCTCCCTCCTGACTTCACGTTCTCCTTCTCCTTCTTCTACTTCGTCTGCTTCACCCTCCAGACTTCAGCTTCTCCTTCTCCTTCTTCTACTTCTTCTGCTTCACCCTCCAGACTTCTGCTTCTCCTTCTCCTTCTGCTTCATCTGATTCACCCTCCAGACTTCACCTTCTCCTTCTCCTTCTTCTGCTTCTTCTGATTCACCCTCCAGACTTCACCTTCTCCTTCTCCTTCTTCTGCTTCTTCTGATTCACCCTCCAGACTTCAGCTTCTACTTCTCCTTCTTCTACTTCTTCTGATTCACCATCCAGACTTCACCTTCTCCTTCTCCTTCTTCTGCTTCTTCTTATTCTCCCTCCTCACTTCACCTTCTCCTTCTCCTTCTTCTGCTTCTTCTGCTTCACCCTCCTGACTTCACCTTCGCCTTCTCCTTCTTCTACTTCTTCTGATTCACCCTCCAGACTTCACCTTCTCCTTCTCCTTCTTCTCTTTCTTCTGATTCAACCTCAAGACTTCACCTTCTCCTTCTCCTTCTTCTGCTTCCTCTGATTCACCCTCCTGACTTCACCTTCTCCTTCTCCTTCTTCTACTTCTTCTGATTCACGCTCCTGACTTCACCTTCTCCTTCTCCTTCTTCTGCTACTTCTGATTCACCCTCCAGACTTCACCTTCTCCTTCTCCTTCTTCTGCTTCTTCTGATTCACCCTCCAGACTTCACCTTCTCCTTCTCCTTCTTCTGCTTCTTCTGATTCACCCTCCAGACTTCACCTGCTGTTTCTCCTTCTTCTGCTTCTGCTGATTCACCCTCCAGACTTCACCTTCTCCTTCTCCTTCTTCTGCTTCCTCTGATTGACCCTCCTGACTTCACCTTCTCCTTCTCCTTCTTCTACTTCTTCTGATTGACCCTCCTGACTTCACCTTCTCCTTCTCCTTCTTGTACTTCTTCTGATTCACCCTCCAGACTTCTCCTTCTCCTTCTCCTTCTTCTGCTTCTTCAGATTCACCCTCCTGACTTCACCTTCTCCTTCTCCTTCTTCTGCTTCTTCTGATTCACCCTCCAGACTTCACCTTCTCCTTCTCCTTCTTCTGCTTCTTCTGATTCACCCTATAGACTTCAGCTTCTCCTTCTCCTTCTTCTACTTCTTCTGATTCACCCTCCAGACTTCACCTTCTCCTTCTCCTTCTTCTGCTTCTTCTGCTTCACCCTCCTGACTTCACCTTCGCCTTCTCCTTCTTCTACTTCTTCTGATTCACCCTCCAGCCTTCAACTTCTCCTTCTCCTTCTTCTCCTTCTTCTGATTCACCCTCAAGACTTCCCCTTCTCCTTCTCCTTCTTCTGCTTCCTCTGATTCACCCTCCTGACTTCATCTCCGCCTTCTCCTTCTTCTACTTCTTCTGATTCACCCTCCTGACTTCACCTTCTCCTTCTCCTTCTTCTGCTTCTTCTGCTTCACCCTCCAGACTTCACATTCTCCTTCTCCTTCTTCTGCTTCTTCAGATTCACCCTCCAGACTTCAACTTCTCCTTCTCCTTCTTCTGCTTCTTCTGATTCACCCTCCAGACTTCACCTTCTCCTTCTTCTGCTTCTTCTGATTCACCCTCCAGACTTCACCTTCTCCTTCTCCTTCTTCTGCTTTCTCTGATTCACCCTCCTGACTTCACCTTCTCCTTCTCCTTCTTCTACTTCTTCTGATTCACCCTCCTGACTTCACCTTCTCCTTCTCCTTCTTGTAATTCTTCTGATTCACCCTCCTGACTTCACCTTCTCTTTCTCCTTCTTCTACCTCTTCTGATTCACCCTCCAGACTTCACCTTCTCCTTCTCCTTCTTCTGCTTCTTCTGATTCACCCTCCAGACTTCACCTTCTCCTTCTCCTTCTTCTACTTCTTCTGCTTCACCCTCCAGCATTCAGCTTCTCCTTCTCCTTCTTCCACTTCTTCTGCTGCACCCTCCTGACTTCACCTTCTGCTTCTCCTTCTTCTGCTTCTGCTGATTCACCCTGCTGACTTCACCTTCTCCTTCTCCTTCTTCTGCTTCTTCTGATTCACCCTCCAGACTTCACCTTCTCATTCTCCTTCTTCTACTGCTTCTGCTTCACCCTCCAGACTTCACCTTCTCCTTCTCCTTCTTCTACTTCTTCTGATTCACCCTCCTGACGTCACCTTCTCCTTCTCCTTCTTCTGCTTCCTCTGATTCACCCTCCAGACTTCACCTTCTCCTTCTCCTTCTTCTACTTCTTCTGATTCTCCCTCCTGACTTCACCTTCTCCTTCTCCTTCTTCTGCTTCTTCTGCTTCACCCTCCTGACTTCACCTTCGCCTTCTCCTTCTTCTACTTCTTCTGATTCACCCTCCAGACTTCACCTTCTCCTTCTCCTTCTTCTCCTTCTTCTGATTCAACCTCAAGACTTCACCTTCTATTTCTCCTTCTTCTGCTTCCTCTGATTCACCCTCCTGACTTCACCTTCTCCTTCTCCTTCTTCTACTTCTTCTGATTCACCCTCCTGACTTCACCTTCTCCTTCTCCTTCTTCTGCTTCTTCTGATTCACCCTCCAGACTTCACCTTCTCCTTCTCCTTCTTCTGCTTCTTCTGATTCACCCTCCAGACTTCACCTTCTCCTTCTCCTTCTTCTGCTTCTTCTGATTCACCCTCCAGACTTCACCTGCTGTTTCTCCTTCTTCTGCTTCTGCTGATTCACCCTCCAGACTTCACCTTCTCCTTCTCCTTCTTCTGCTTCTTCAGATTCACCCTCCAGACTTCACCTTCTCCTTCTCCTTCTTCTGCTTCTTCTGATTCACCCTCCAGACTTCACCTTCTCCTTCTTCTGCTTCTTCTGATTCACCCTCCAGACTTCACCTTCTCCTTCTCCTTCTTCTGCTTTCTCTGATTCACCCTCCTGACTTCACCTTCTCCTTCTCCTTCTTCTACTTCTTCTGATTCACCCTCCTGACTTCACCTTCTCCTTCTCCTTCTTGTAATTCTTCTGATTCACCCTCCTGACTTCACCTTCTCTTTCTCCTTCTTCTACCTCTTCTAATTCACCCTCCAGACTTCACCTTCTCCTTCTCCTTCTTCTGCTTCTTCTGATTCACCCTCCAGACTTCACCTTCTCCTTCTCCTTCTTCTACTTCTTCTGCTTCACCCTCCAGACTTCAGCTTCTCCTTCTCCTTCTTCCACTTCTTCTGCTGCACCCTCCTGACTTCACCTTCTGCTTCTCCTTCTTCTGCTTCTGCTGATTCACCCTGCTGACTTCACCTTCTCCTTCTCCTTCTTCTGCTTCTTCTGATTCACCCTCCAGACTTCACCTTCTCCTTCTCCTTCTTCTCCTTCTTCTGATTCAACCTCAAGACTTCACCTTCTATTTCTCCTTCTTCTGCTTCCTCTGATTCACCCTCCTGACTTCACCTTCTCCTTCTCCTTCTTCTACTTCTTCTGATTCACCCTCCTGACTTCACCTTCTCCTTCTCCTTCTTCTGCTTCTTCTGATTCACCCTCCAGACTTCACCTTCTCCTTCTCCTTCTTCTGCTTCTTCTGATTCACCCTCCAGACTTCACCTTCTCCTTCTCCTTCTTCTGCTTCTTCTGATTCACCCTCCAGACTTCACCTGCTGTTTCTCCTTCTTCTGCTTCTGCTGATTCACCCTCCAGACTTCACCTTCTCCTTCTCCTTCTTCTGCTTCCTCTGATTGACCCTCCTGACTTCACCTTCTCCTTCTCCTTCTTCTACTTCTTCTGATTGACCCTCCTGACTTCACCTTCTCCTTCTCCTTCTTGTACTTCTTCTGATTCACCCTCCAGACTTCTCCTTCTCCTTCTCCTTCTTCTGCTTCTTCAGATTCACCCTCCTGACTTCACCTTCTACTTCTCCTTCTTCTGCTTCTTCTGATTCACCCTCCAGACTTCACCTTCTCCTTCTCCTTCTTCTGCTTCCTCTGATTGACCCTCCTGACTTCACCTTCTCCTTCTCCTTCTTCTACTTCTTCTGATTGACCCTCCTGACTTCACCTTCTCCTTCTCCTTCTTGTACTTCTTCTGATTCACCCTCCAGACTTCTCCTTCTCCTTCTCCTTCTTCTGCTTCTTCAGATTCACCCTCCTGACTTCACCTTCTCCTTCTTCTACTTCTTCTGCTTCTCCCTCCAGACTTCAACTTCTCCTTCTCCTTCTTCTACTTCTTCTGCTTCTCCCTCCTGACTTCACGTTCTCCTTCTCCTTCTTCTACTTCGTCTGCTTCACCCTCCAGACTTCAGCTTCTCCTTCTCCTTCTTCTACTTCTTCTGCTTCACCCTCCAGACTTCAGCTTCTCCTTCTCCTTCTTCTGCTTCTTCTGATTCACCCTCCAGACTTCACCTTCTCCTTCTCCTTCTTCTGCTTCTTCTGATTCACCCTCCAGACTTCAGCTTCTACTTCTCCTTCTTCTACTTCTTCTGATTCACCATCCAGACTTCACCTTCTCCTTCTCCTTCTTCTGCTTCTTCTTATTCTCCCTCCTCACTTCACCTTCTCCTTCTCCTTCTTCTGCTTCTTCTGCTTCACCCTCCTGACTTCACCTTCGCCTTCTCCTTCTTCTACTTCTTCTGATTCACCCTCCAGACTTCACCTTCTCCTTCTCCTTCTTCTCTTTCTTCTGATTCAACCTCAAGACTTCACCTTCTCCTTCTCCTTCTTCTGCTTCCTCTGATTCACCCTCCTGACTTCACCTTCTCCTTCTCCTTCTTCTACTTCTTCTGATTCACGCTCCTGACTTCACCTTCTCCTTCTCCTTCTTCTGCTTCTTCTGATTCACCCTCCAGACTTCACCTTCTCCTTCTCCTTCTTCTGCTTCTTCTGATTCACCCTCCAGACTTCACCTTCTCCTTCTCCTTCTTCTGCTTCTTCTGATTCACCCTCCAGACTTCACCTGCTGTTTCTCCTTCTTCTGCTTCTGCTGATTCACCCTCCAGACTTCACCTTCTCCTTCTCCTTCTTCTGCTTCCTCTGATTGACCCTCCTGACTTCACCTTCTCCTTCTCCTTCTTCTACTTCTTCTGATTGACCCTCCTGACTTCACCTTCTCCTTCTCCTTCTTGTACTTCTTCTGATTCACCCTCCAGACTTCTCCTTCTCCTTCTCCTTCTTCTGCTTCTTCAGATTCACCCTCCTGACTTCACCTTCTCCTTCTCCTTCTTCTGCTTCTTCTGATTCACCCTCCAGACTTCACCTTCTCCTTCTCCTTCTTCTGCTTCTTCTGATTCACCCTATAGACTTCAGCTTCTCCTTCTCCTTCTTCTACTTCTTCTGATTCACCCTCCAGACTTCACCTTCTCCTTCTCCTTCTTCTGCTTCTCCTGATTCACCCTCCTGACTTCACCTTCTCCTTCTCCTTCTTCTGCTTCTTCTGCTTCACCCTCCTGACTTCACCTTCGCCTTCTCCTTCTTCTACTTCTTCTGATTCACCCTCCAGCCTTCAACTTCTCCTTCTCCTTCTTCTCCTTCTTCTGATTCACCCTCAAGACTTCCCCTTCTCCTTCTCCTTCTTCTGCTTCCTCTGATTCACCCTCCTGACTTCATCTCCTCCTTCTCCTTCTTCTACTTCTTCTGATTCACCCTCCTGACTTCACCTTCTCCTTCTCCTTCTTCTGCTTCTTCTGATTCACCCTCCTGACTTCACCTTCTCCTTCTCCTTCTTCTGCTTCTTCTGATTCACCCTCCAGACTTCACCTTCTCCTTCTCCTTCTTCTGCTTTCTCTGATTCACCCTCCTGACTTCACCTTCTCCTTCTCCTTCTTCTACTTCTTCTGATTCACCCTCCTGACTTCACCTTCTCCTTCTCCTTCTTGTAATTCTTCTGATTCACCCTCCTGACTTCACCTTCTCTTTCTCCTTCTTCTACCTCTTCTAATTCACCCTCCAGACTTCACCTTCTCCTTCTCCTTCTTCTGCTTCTTCTGATTCACCCTCCAGACTTCACCTTCTCCTTCTCCTTCTTCTACTTCTTCTGCTTCACCCTCCAGACTTCAGCTTCTCCTTCTCCTTCTTCCACTTCTTCTGCTGCACCCTCCTGACTTCACCTTCTGCTTCTCCTTCTTCTGCTTCTGCTGATTCACCCTGCTGACTTCACCTTCTCCTTCTCCTTCTTCTGCTTCTTCTGATTCACCCTCCAGACTTCACCTTCTCATTCTCCTTCTTCTACTGCTTCTGCTTCACCCTCCAGACTTCACCTTCTCCTTCTCCTTCTTCTACTTCTTCTGATTCACCCTCCTGACGTCACCTTCTCCTTCTCCTTCTTCTGCTTCCTCTGATTCACCCTCCAGACTTCACCTTCTCCTTCTCCTTCTTCTACTTCTTCTGATTCTCCCTCCTGACTTCACCTTCTCCTTCTCCTTCTTCTGCTTCTTCTGCTTCACCCTCCTGACTTCACCTTCGCCTTCTCCTTCTTCTACTTCTTCTGATTCACCCTCCAGACTTCACCTTCTCCTTCTCCTTCTTCTCCTTCTTCTGATTCAACCTCAAGACTTCACCTTCTATTTCTCCTTCTTCTGCTTCCTCTGATTCACCCTCCTGACTTCACCTTCTCCTTCTCCTTCTTCTACTTCTTCTGATTCACCCTCCTGACTTCACCTTCTCCTTCTCCTTCTTCTGCTTCTTCTGATTCACCCTCCAGACTTCACCTTCTCCTTCTCCTTCTTCTGCTTCTTCTGATTCACCCTCCAGACTTCACCTTCTCCTTCTCCTTCTTCTGCTTCTTCTGATTCACCCTCCAGACTTCACCTGCTGTTTCTCCTTCTTCTGCTTCTGCTGATTCACCCTCCAGACTTCACCTTCTCCTTCTCCTTCTTCTGCTTCCTCTGATTGACCCTCCTGACTTCACCTTCTCCTTCTCCTTCTTCTACTTCTTCTGATTGACCCTCCTGACTTCACCTTCTCCTTCTCCTTCTTGTACTTCTTCTGATTCACCCTCCAGACTTCTCCTTCTCCTTCTCCTTCTTCTGCTTCTTCAGATTCACCCTCCTGACTTCACCTTCTACTTCTCCTTCTTCTGCTTCTTCTGATTCACCCTCCAGACTTCACCTTCTCCTTCTCCTTCTTCTGCTTCCTCTGATTGACCCTCCTGACTTCACCTTCTCCTTCTCCTTCTTCTACTTCTTCTGATTGACCCTCCTGACTTCACCTTCTCCTTCTCCTTCTTGTACTTCTTCTGATTCACCCTCCAGACTTCTCCTTCTCCTTCTCCTTCTTCTGCTTCTTCAGATTCACCCTCCTGACTTCACCTTCTCCTTCTCCTTCTTCTACTTCTTCTGCTTCTCCCTCCAGACTTCAACTTCTCCTTCTCCTTCTTCTACTTCTTCTGCTTCTCCCTCCTGACTTCACGTTCTCCTTCTCCTTCTTCTACTTCGTCTGCTTCACCCTCCAGACTTCAGCTTCTCCTTCTCCTTCTTCTACTTCTTCTGCTTCACCCTCCAGACTTCAGCTTCTCCTTCTCCTTCTTCTGCTTCTTCTGATTCACCCTCCAGACTTCACCTTCTCCTTCTCCTTCTTCTGCTTCTTCTGATTCACCCTCCAGACTTCAGCTTCTACTTCTCCTTCTTCTACTTCTTCTGATTCACCATCCAGACTTCACCTTCTCCTTCTCCTTCTTCTGCTTCTTCTTATTCTCCCTCCTCACTTCACCTTCTCCTTCTCCTTCTTCTGCTTCTTCTGCTTCACCCTCCTGACTTCACCTTCGCCTTCTCCTTCTTCTACTTCTTCTGATTCACCCTCCAGACTTCACCTTCTCCTTCTCCTTCTTCTCTTTCTTCTGATTCAACCTCAAGACTTCACCTTCTCCTTCTCCTTCTTCTGCTTCCTCTGATTCACCCTCCTGACTTCACCTTCTCCTTCTCCTTCTTCTACTTCTTCTGATTCACGCTCCTGACTTCACCTTCTCCTTCTCCTTCTTCTGCTTCTTCTGATTCACCCTCCAGACTTCACCTTCTCCTTCTCCTTCTTCTGCTTCTTCTGATTCACCCTCCAGACTTCACCTTCTCCTTCTCCTTCTTCTGCTTCTTCTGATTCACCCTCCAGACTTCACCTGCTGTTTCTCCTTCTTCTGCTTCTGCTGATTCACCCTCCAGACTTCACCTTCTCCTTCTCCTTCTTCTGCTTCCTCTGATTGACCCTCCTGACTTCACCTTCTCCTTCTCCTTCTTCTACTTCTTCTGATTGACCCTCCTGACTTCACCTTCTCCTTCTCCTTCTTGTACTTCTTCTGATTCACCCTCCAGACTTCTCCTTCTCCTTCTCCTTCTTCTGCTTCTTCAGATTCACCCTCCTGACTTCACCTTCTCCTTCTCCTTCTTCTGCTTCTTCTGATTCACCCTCCAGACTTCACCTTCTCCTTCTCCTTCTTCTGCTTCTTCTGATTCACCCTATAGACTTCAGCTTCTCCTTCTCCTTCTTCTACTTCTTCTGATTCACCCTCCAGACTTCACCTTCTCCTTCTCCTTCTTCTGCTTCTCCTGATTCACCCTCCTGACTTCACCTTCTCCTTCTCCTTCTTCTGCTTCTTCTGCTTCACCCTCCTGACTTCACCTTCGCCTTCTCCTTCTTCTACTTCTTCTGATTCACCCTCCAGCCTTCAACTTCTCCTTCTCCTTCTTCTCCTTCTTCTGATTCACCCTCAAGACTTCCCCTTCTCCTTCTCCTTCTTCTGCTTCCTCTGATTCACCCTCCTGACTTCATCTCCTCCTTCTCCTTCTTCTACTTCTTCTGATTCACCCTCCTGACTTCACCTTCTCCTTCTCCTTCTTCTGCTTCTTCTGCTTCACCCTCCAGACTTCACATTCTCCTTCTCCTTCTTCTGCTTCTTCTGATTCACCCTCCAGACTTCACCTTCTCCTTCTCCTTCTTCTGCTTCTTCTGATTCACCCTCCAGACTTCACCTTCTCCTTCTTCTGCTTCTTCTGATTCACCCTCCAGACTTCACCTTCTCCTTCTCCTTCTTCTGCTTTCTCTGATTCACCCTCCTGACTTCACCTTCTCCTTCTCCTTCTTCTACTTCTTCTGATTCACCCTCCTGACTTCACCTTCTCCTTCTCCTTCTTGTAATTCTTCTGATTCACCCTCCTGACTTCACCTTCTCTTTCTCCTTCTTCTACCTCTTCTGATTCACCCTCCAGACTTCACCTTCTCCTTCTCCTTCTTCTGCTTCTTCTGATTCACCCTCCAGACTTCACCTTCTCCTTCTCCTTCTTCTACTTCTTCTGCTTCACCCTCCAGACTTCAGCTTCTCCTTCTCCTTCTTCCACTTCTTCTGCTGCACCCTCCTGACTTCACCTTCTGCTTCTCCTTCTTCTGCTTCTGCTGATTCACCCTGCTGACTTCACCTTCTCCTTCTCCTTCTTCTGCTTCTTCTGATTCACCCTCCAGACTTCACCTTCTCATTCTCCTTCTTCTACTGCTTCTGCTTCACCCTCCAGACTTCACCTTCTCCTTCTCCTTCTTCTACTTCTTCTGATTCACCCTCCTGACGTCACCTTCTCCTTCTCCTTCTTCTGCTTCCTCTGATTCACCCTCCAGACTTCACCTTCTCCTTCTCCTTCTTCTACTTCTTCTGATTCACCCTCCAGACTTCACCTTCTCCTTCTCCTTCTTCTACTTCTTCTGATTCACCCTCCAGAATTCACCTTCTCCTTCTCCTTCTTCTACTTCTTCTGATTCACCCTCCTGACTTCACCTTCTCCTTCTCCTCCTTCTACTTCTTCTGCTTCTCCCTCCAGACTTCACCTTCTCCTTCTCCTTCTTCTACTTCTTCTGATTCACCCTCCAGGCTTCACCTTCTCCTTCTCCTTCTTCTGCTTCTTCTGATTCACCCTCCTGACTTCACCTTCTCCTTCTCCTTCTTCTGCTTCTTCTGATTCACCCTCCAGACTTCACCTTCTCCTTCTCCTTCTTCTGCTTCCTCTGATTCACCCTCCTGACTTCACCTTCTCCTTCTCCTTCTTCTACCTCTTCTGATTCACCCTCCTGACTTCACCTTCTCGTTCTCCTTCATCTGCTTCTTCTGATTCACCCTCCAGACTTCACCTTCTCCTTCTCCTTCTTCTACTTCTTCTGATTCACCCTCCTGACGTCACCTTCTCCTTCTCCTTCTTCTGCTTCCTCTGATTCACCCTCCAGACTTCACCTTCTCCTTCTCCTTCTTCTACTTCTTCTGATTCACCCTCCAGACTTCACCTTCTCCTTCTCCTTCTTCTGCTTCTTCTGATTCACCCTCCAGACTTCAACTTCTCCTTCTCCTTCATCTGCTTCTTCTGATTCACCCTCCAGACTTCACCTTCTCCTTCTCCTTCTTCTACTTCTTCTGATTCACCCTCCAGACTTCACCTTCTCCTTCTCCTTCTTCTGCTTCTTCTGATTCACCCTCCAGACTTCACCTTCTCCTTCTCCTTCTTCTACTTCTTCTGATTCACCCACCTGACTTCACCTTCTCCTTCTCCTTCTTCTGCTCCTTCTGATTCACCCTCCAGACTTCACCTTCTTCTTCTGCTTCTTCTACTTCTTCTGATTCACCCTCCAGACTTCACCTTCTCCTTCTCCTTCTTCTACTTCTTCTGATTCACACTCCTGACATCACCTTCTCCTTCTCCTTCTTCTGCTTCTTCTGATTCACCCTCCAGACTTCACCTTCTCCTTCTCCTTCTTCTACTTCCGATTCACCCTCCAGACTTCACCTTCTCCTTCTACTTCTTCTGCTTCTTCTGATTCACCCTCCAGACTTCACCTTCTCCTTCTCCTTCTTCTACTTCTTCTGATTCACCCTCCAGACTTCACCTTCTCCTTCTCCTTCTTCTGCTTCTTCTGATTCACCCTCCAGACTTCACCTTCTTCTTCTCCTTCTTCTACTTCTTCTGATTCACCCTCCAGACTTCACCTTCTCCTTCTCCTTCTTCTGCTTCTTCTGCTTCACCCTCCAGACTTCACCTTCTCCTTCTCCTTCTTCTACTTCTTCTGCTTCACCCTCCTGACTTCACCTTCTCCTTCTCCTTCTTCTGCTTCTTCTGATTCACCCTCCAGACTTCACCTTCTCCTTCTCCTTCTTCTGCTTCTTCTGCTTCTCCCTCCAGACTTCACCTTCTCCTTCTCCTTCTTCTGCTTCTTCTGATTCACCCTCCAGACTTCACCTTCTCCTTCTCCTTCTTTTGCTTCTTCTGATTCACCCTCCAGACTTCACCTTCTCCTTCTCCTTCTTCTGCTTCTTCTGCTTCACCCTCCTAACTTCACCTTCTCCTTCTCCTTCTTCTACTTCTTCTGATTCACCATCCAGACTTCACCTTCTCCTTCTCCTTCTTCTGCTTCTTCTGATTCACCCTCCAGACTTCACCTTCTACTTCTCCTTCTTCTGCTTCTTCTGATTCACCCTCCAGACTTCACCTTCTCCTTCTCCTTCTTCTGCTTCTTCTGATTCACCCTTCAGACTTCACCTTCTCCTTCTCCTTCTTCTCCTTCTTCTGATTCACCCTCCAGACTTCACCTTCTCCTTCTTCTACTTCTTCTGATTCTCCCTCCATACTTCACCTTCTCCTTCTCCTTCTTCTACTTCTTCTGATTCACCCTCCAGACTTCACCTTCTCCTTCTCCTTCTTCCACTTCTTCTGATTCACCCTCCAGACTTCACCTTCTCCTTCTCCTTCTTCTACTTCTTCTGATTCACCCTCCAGACTTCACCTTCTCCTTCTCCTTCTTCTACTTCTTCTGGTTCACCCTCCAGACTTCACCTTCTCCTTCTCCTTCTTCTACTTCTTCTGATTCACCCTCCAGACTTCACCTTCTCCTTCTCCTTCTTCTACTTCTTCTGCTTCACCCTCCAGACTTCACCTTCTCCTTCTCCTTCTTCTACTTCTTCTGATTCACCCTCCAGACTTCACCTTCTCCTTCTCCTTCTTGTACTTCTTCTGATTCACCCTCCAGACTTCTCCTTCTCCTTCTCCTTCTTCTGCTTCTTCAGATTCACCCTCCTGACTTCACCTTCTCCTTCTCCTTCTTCTGCTTCTTCTGATTCACCCTCCAGACTTCACCTTCTCCTTCTCCTTCTTCTGCTTCTTCAGATTCACCCTATAGACTTCAGCTTCTCCTTCTCCTTCTTCTACTTCTTCTGATTCACCCTCCAGACTTCACCTTCTCCTTCTCCTTCTTCTGCTTCTCCTGATTCACCCTCCTGACTTCACCTTCTCCTTCTCCTTCTTCTGCTTCTTCTGCTTCACCCTCCTGACTTCACCTTCGCCTTCTCCTTCTTCTACTTCTTCTGATTCACCCTCCAGACTTAACCTTCTCCTTCTCCTTCTTCTGCTTCTTCTGATTCACCTTCCAGACTTCACCTTCCCCTTCTCCTTCTTCTACTTCTTCTGATTCACCCTCCAGGCTTCACCTTCTCCTTCTCCTTCTTCTGCATCTTCTGCTTCACCCTCCAGACTTCACCTTCTCCTTCCCCTTCTTCTGATTCTTCGGCTTCACCCTCCTGACATAACCTTCTCCTTCTCCTTCTTCTGCTTCTTCTGATTCACCCTCCAGACTTCACCTTCTCCTTCTCCTTCTTCTGCTTCTTCTGATTCACCCTGCAGACTTCAGCTTCTCCTTCTCCTTCTTCTACTTCTTCTGATTCACCCTCCAGACTTCACCTTCTCCTTCTCCTTCTTCTGCTTCTTCTGATTCACCCTCCTGACTTCACCTTCTCCTTCTCCTTCTTCTGCTTCATCTGCTTCACCCTCCTGACTTCACCTTCGCCTTCTCCTTCTTCTACTTCTTCTGATTCACCCTCCAGATTTCCCCTTCTCCTTCTCCTTCTTCTCCTTCTTCTGATTCACCCTCAAGACTTCACCTTCTTCTTCTCCTTCTTCTGCTTCCTCTGATTCACCCTCCTGACTTCATCTCCTCCTTCTCCTTCTTCTACTTCTTCTGATTCACCCTCCTGACTTCACCTTCTACTTCTCCTTCTTCCGCTTCTTCTGATTCACCCTCCAGACTTCACATTCTCCTTCTCCTTCTTCTCCTTCTTCTGATCCAACCTCAAGACTTCACCTTCTCCTTCTCCTTCTTCTGCTTCTTCTGCTTCACCCTCCTGACTTCACCTTCGCCTTCTCCTTCTTCTACTTCTTCTGATTCACCCTCCAGACTTAACCTTCTCCTTCTCCTTCTTCTGCTTCCTCTGATTGACCCTCCTGACTTCACCTTCTCCTTCTCCTTCTTCTACTTCTTCTGATTGACCCTCCTGACTTCACCTTCTCCTTCTCCTTCTTGTACTTCTTCTGATTCACCCTCCAGACTTCTCCTTCTCCTTCTCCTTCTTCTGCTTCTTCAGATTCACCCTCCTGACTTCACCTTCTCCTTCTCCTTCTTCTGCTTCTTCTGATTCACCCTCCAGACTTCACCTTCTCCTTCTCCTTCTTCTGCTTCCTCTGATTGACCCTCCTGACTTCACCTTCTCCTTCTCCTTCTTCTACTTCTTCTGATTGACCCTCCTGACTTCACCTTCTCCTTCTCCTTCTTGTACTTCTTCTGATTCACCCTCCAGACTTCTCCTTCTCCTTCTCCTTCTTCTGCTTCTTCAGATTCACCCTCCTGACTTCACCTTCTCCTTCTCCTTCTTCTACTTCTTCTGCTTCACCCTCCAGACTTCAACTTCTCCTTCTCCTTCTTCTACTTCGTCTGCTTCACCCTCCAGACTTCAGCTTCTCCTTCTCCTTCTTCTACTTCTTCTGCTTCACCCTCCAGACTTCAGCTTCTCCTTCTCCTTCTTCTGCTTCTTCTGATTCACCCTCCAGACTTCACCTTCTCCTTCTCCTTCTTCTGCTTCTTCTGATTCACCCTCCAGACTTCAGCTTCTACTTCTCCTTCTTCTACTTCTTCTGATTCACCATCCAGACTTCACCTTCTCCTTCTCCTTCTTCTGCTTCTGCTGATTCTCCCTCCTGACTTCACCTTCTCCTTCTCCTTCTTCTGCTTCTTCTGCTTCACCCTCCTGACTTCACCTTCGCCTTCTCCTTCTTCTACTTCTTCTGATTCACCCTCCAGACTTCATCTTCTCCTTCTCCTTCTTCTCCTTCTTCTGATCCAACCTCAAGACTTCACCTTCTCCTTCTCCTTCTTCTGCTTCCTCTGATTCACCCTCCTGACTTCACCTTCTCCTTCTCCTTCTTCTACTTCTTCTGATTCACCCTCCTGACTTCACCTTCTCCTTCTCCTTCTTCTGCTTCTTCTGATTCACCCTCCAGACTTCACCTTCTCCTTCTCCTTCTTCTGCTTCTTCTGATTCACCCTCCAGACTTCACCTTCTCCTTCTCCTTCTTCTGCTTCTTCTGATTCACCCTCCAGACTTCACCTGCTGTTTCTCCTTCTTCTGCTTCTGCTGATTCACCCTCCAGACTTCACCTTCTCCTTCTCCTTCTTCTGCTTCCTCTGATTGACCCTCCTGACTTCACCTTCTCCTTCTCCTTCTTCTACTTCTTCTGATTGACCCTCCTGACTTCACCTTCTCCTTCTCCTTCTTGTACTTCTTCTGATTCACCCTCCAGACTTCTTCTTCTCCTTCTCCTTCTTCTGCTTCTTCAGATTCACCCTCCTGACTTCACCTTCTCCTTC
The DNA here is from genome assembly GCF_052327205.1 of Somniosus microcephalus. Lineage (NCBI taxonomy): Eukaryota > Metazoa > Chordata > Chondrichthyes > Squaliformes > Somniosidae > Somniosus > Somniosus microcephalus. The sequence continues at coordinate 309,628 of NW_028225473.1, forward strand.
TCCTTCTTCTGCTTCTTCTGATTCACCCTCCAGACTTCACCTTCTCCTTCTCCTTCTTCTGCTTCCTCTGATTGACCCTCCTGACTTCACCTTCTCCTTCTCCTTCTTCTACTTCTTCTGATTGACCCTCCTGACTTCACCTTCTCCTTCTCCTTCTTGTAATTCTTCTGATTCACCCTCCTGACTTCACCTTCTCCTTCTCCTTCTTCTACCTCTTCTGATTCACCCTCCAGACTTCACCTTCTCCTTCTCCTTCTTCTGCTCCTTCTGATTCACCCTCCAGACTTCACCTTCTCCTTCTCCTTCTTCAACTTCTTCTGCTTCACCCTCCAGACTTCAGCTTCTCCTTCTCCTTCTTCTACTTCTTCTGCTGCACCCTCCTGACTTCACCTTCTCCTTCTCCTTCTTCTGCTTCTGCTGATTCACCCTGCTGACTTCACCTTCTCCTTCTCCTTCTTCTGCTTCTTCTGATTCACCCTCCAGACTTCACCTTCTCATTCTCCTTCTTCTACTGCTTCTGCTTCACCCTCCAGACTTCACCTTCTCCTTCTCCTTCTTCTACTTCTTCTGATTCACCCTCCTGACGTCACCTTCTCCTTCTCCTTCTTCTGCTTCCTCCGATTCACCCTCCAGACTTCACCTTCTCCTTCTCCTTCTTCTACTTCTTCTGATTCACCCTCCAGACTTCACCTTCTCCTTCTCCTTCTTCTACTTCTTCTGATTCACCCTCCAGAATTCACCTTCTCCTTCTCCTTCTTCTACTTCTTCTGATTCACCCTCCTGACTTCACCTTCTCCTTCTCCTCCTTCTACTTCTTCTGCTTCTCCCTCCAGACTTCACCTTCTCCTTCTCCTTCTTCTAATTCTTCTGATTCACCCTCCAGACTTCACCTTCTCCTTCTCCTTCTCCTTCTTCTGCTTCTTCTGATTCACCCTCCTGACTTCACCTTCTCCTTCTCCTTCTTCTGCTTCTTCTGGTTCACCCTCCAGACTTCACCTTCTCCTTCTCCTTCTTCTGCTTCCTCTGATTCACCCTCCTGACTTCACCTTCTCCTTCTCCTTCTTCTACTTCTTCTGATTGACCCTCCTGACTTCACCTTCTCCTTCTCCTTCTTTTACTTCTTCTGCTTCACCCTCCAGACTTCAGCTTCTCCTTCTCCTTCTTCTACTGATTCTGCTTCACCCTCCTGACTTCACCTTCTCCTTCTCCTTATTCTACTTCTTCTGCTTCTCCCTCCTGACTTCACCTTCTCCTTCTCCTTCTTCTACTTCTTCTGCTTCACCCTCCAGACTTCAGCTTCTCCTTCTCCTTCTTCTACTTCTTCTGCTTCACCCTCCAGACTTCAGCTTCTCCTTCTCCTTCTTCTGCTTCTTCTGATTCACCCTCCAGACTTCACCTTCTCCTTCTCCTTCTTCTGCTTCTTCTGATTCACCCTCCAGACCTCAGCTTCTCCTTCTCCTTCTTCTACTTCTTCTGATTCACCCGCCAGACTTCACCTTCTCCTTCTCCTTCTTCTGCTTCTTCTGATTCACCCTCCTGACTTCACCTTCTCCTTCTCCTTCTTCTGCTTCTTCTGCTTCACCCTCCTGACTTCACCTTCGCCTTCTCCTTCTTCTACTTCTTCTGATTCACCCTCCAGACTTCACCTTCTACTTCTCCTTCTTCTCCTTCTTCTGATTCACCCTCAAGACTTCACCTTCTCCTTCTCCTTCTTCTGCTTCCTCTGATTCACCCTCCTGACTTCACCTTCTCCTTCTCCTTCTTCTACTTCTTCTGATTCACCCTCCAGACTTCACCTTCTCCTTCTCCTTCTTCTGCTTCTTCTGATTCACCCTCCAGACTTCACCTGCTGTTTCTCCTTCTTCTGCTTCTGCTGATTCACCCTCCAGACTTCACCTTCTCCTTCTCCTTCTTCTGCTTCCTCTGATTGACCCTCCTGACTTCACCTTCTCCTTCTCCTTCTTCTACTTCTTCTGATTGACCCTCCTGACTTCACCTTCTCCTTCTCCTTCTTGTACTTCTTCTCATTCACCCTCCAGACTTCTCCTTCTCCTTCTCCTTCTTCTGCTTCTTCAGATTCACCCTCCTGACTTCACCTTCTCCTTCTCCTTCTTCTGCTTCTTCTGATTCACCCTCCAGACTTCACCTTCTCCTTCTCCTTCTTCTGCTTCTTCTGATTCACCCTATAGACTTCAGCTTCTCCTTCTCCTTCTTCTACTTCTTCTGATTCACCCTCCAGACTTCACCTTCTCCTTCTCCTTCTTCTGCTTCTCCTGATTCACCCTCCTGACTTCACCTTCTTCTTCTCCTTCTTCTGCTTCTTCTGCTTCACCCTCCTGACTTCACCTTCGCCTTCTCCTTCTTCTACTTCTTCTGATTCACCCTCCAGCCTTCAACTTCTCCTTCTCCTTCTTCTCCTTCTTCTGATTCACCCTCAAGTCTTCCCCTTCTCCTTCTCCTTCTTCTGCTTCCTCTGATTCACCCGCCTGACTTCATCTCCTCCTTCTCCTTCTTCTACTTCTTCTGATTCACCCTCCTGACTTCACCTTCTCCTTCTCCTTCTTCTGCTTCTTCTGCTTCACCCTCCAGACTTCACATTCTCCTTCTCCTTCTTCTGCTTCTTCTGATTCACCCTCCAGACTTCACCTTCTCCTTCTCCTTCTTCTGCTTCTTCTGATTCACCCTCCAGACTTCACCTTCTCCTTCTCCTTCTTCTGCTTCTTCTGATTCACCCTCCAGACTTCACCTTCTCCTTCTCCTTCTTCTGCTTTCTCTGGTTCACCCTCCTGACTTCACCTTCTCCTTCTCCTTCTTCTACTTCTTCTGATTCACCCTCCTGACTTCACCTTCTTCTTCTCCTTCTTGTAATTCTTCTGATTCACCCTCCTGACTTCACCTTCTCCTTCTCCTTCTTCTACCTCTTCTGATTCACCCTCCAGACTTCACCTTCTCCTTCTCCTTCTTCTGCTCCTTCTGATTCACCCTCCAGACTTCACCTTCTCCTTCTCCTTCTTCTACTTCTTCTGCTTCACCCTCCAGACTTCAGCTTCTCCTTCTCCTTCTTCTACTTCTTCTGCTGCACCCTCCTGACTTCACCTTCTCCTTCTCCTTCTTCTGCTTCTGCTGATTCACCCTGCTGACTTCACCTTCTCATTCTCCTTCTTCTACTGCTTCTGCTTCACCCTCCAGACTTCACCTTCTCCTTCTCCTTCTTCTACTTCTTCTGATTCACCCTCCTGACGTCACCTTCTCCTTCTCCTTCTTCTGCTTCCTCCGATTCACCCTCCAGACTTCACCTTATCCTTCTCCTTGTTCTACTTCTTCTGATTCACCCTCCAGACTTCACCTTCTCCTTCTCCTTCTTCTACTTCTTCTGATTCACCCTCCAGAATTCACCTTCTCCTTCTCCTTCTTCTACTTCTTCTGATTCACCCTCCTGACTTCACCTTCTCCTTCTCCTCCTTCTACTTCTTCTGCTTCTCCCTCCAGACTTCACCTTCTCCTTCTCCTTCTTCTACTTCTTCTGATTCACCCTCCAGACTTCACCTTCTCCTTCTCCTTCTCCTTCTTCTGCTTCTTCTGATTCACCCTCCTGACTTCACCTTCTCCTTCTCCTTCTTCTGCTTCTTCTGATTCACCCTCCAGACTTCACCTTCTCCTTCTCCTTCTTCTGCTTCCTCTGATTCACCCTCCTGACTTCACCTTCTCCTTCTCCTTCTTCTACTTCTTCTGATTCACCCTCCTGACTTCACCTTCTCGTTCTCCTTCATCTGCTTCTTCTGATTCACCCTCCAGACTTCACCTTCTCCTTCTCCTTCTTCTGCTTCCTCTGATTCACCCTCCTGACTTCACCTTCTCCTTCTCCTTCTTCTGCTTCTTCTGATTCACCCTCCAGACTTCAACTTCTCCTTCTCCTTCTTCTGCTTCTTCTGATTCACCCTCCAGACTTCACCTTCTCCTTCTCCTTCTTCTACTTCTTCTGATTCACCCTCCAGACTTCACCTTCTCCTTCTCCTTCTTCTGCTTCTTCTGATTCACCCTCCAGACTTCACCTTCTCCTTCTCCTTCTTCTACTTCTTCTGATTCCCCCCCCTGACTTCACCTTCTCCTTCTCCTTCTTCTGCTCCTTCTGATTCACCCTCCAGACTTCACCTTCTCCTTCTGCTTCTTCTACTTCTTCTGATACACCCTCCAGACTTCACCTTCTCCTTCTCCTTCTTCTACTTCTTCTGATTCACACTCCTGACATCACCTTCTCCTTCTCCTTCTTCTGCTTCTTCTGATTCACCCTCCAGACTTCACCTTCTCCTTCTCCTTCTTCTACTTCCGATTCACCCTCCAGACTTCACCTTCTCCTTCTACTTCTTCTGCTTCTTCTGATTCACCCTCCAGACTTCACCTTCTCCTTCTCCTTCTTCTGCTTCTTCTGATTCACCCTCCAGACTTCACCTTCTCCTTCTCCTTCTTCTCCTTCTTCTGAATCACCCTCCAGACTTCACCTTCTCCTTCTTCTACTTCTTCTGATTCACCCTCCATACTTCACCTTCTCCTTCTCCTTCTTCTACTTCTTCTGATTCACCCTCCAGACTTCACCTTCTCCTTCTCCTTCTTCCACTTCTTCTGATTCACCCTCCAGACTTCACCTTCTCCTTCTCCTTCTTCTACTTCTTCTGATTCACCCTCCAGACTTCACCTTCTCCTTCTCCTTCTTCTACTTCTTCTGGTTCACCCTCCAGACTTCACCTTCTCCTTCTCCTTCTTCTACTTCTTCTGATTCACCCTCCAGACTTCACCTTCTCCTTCTCCTTCTTCTACTTCTTCTGCTTCACCCTCCAGACTTCACCTTCTCCTTCTCCTTCTTCTACTTCTTCTGATTCACCCTCCAGACTTCACCTTCTCCTTCTCCTTCTTCTACTTCTTCTGATTGACCCTCCAGACTTCACCTTCTCTTTCTCCTTCTTGTACTTCTTCTGATTCACCCTCCAGACTTCACCTTCTCCTTCTCCTTCTTCTGCTTCTTCTGATTCACCCTCCTGACTTCACCTTCTCCTTCTACTTCTTCTCCTTCTTCTGATTCACCATCCAGACTTCACCTTCTCCTTCTCCTTCTTCTGCTTCTTCTGATTCACCCTCCAGACTTCACCTTCTCCTTCTCCTTCTTCTACTTCTTCTGATTCACCCTCCAGACTTCACCTTCTCCTTCTCCTTCTTCTGCTTCTTCTGATTCACCCTCCTGACTTCACCTTCTCCTTCTCCTTCTTCTACTTCTTCTGATTCACCCTCCTGACTTCACCTTCTCCATCTACTTCTTCTGCTTCTTCTGATTCACCCTCCAGACTTCACCTTCTCCTTCTCCTTCTTCTGCTTCTTCTGCTTCTCCCTCCAGACTTCACCTTCTCCTTCACCTTCTTCTACTTCTTCTGATTCACCCACCTGACTTCACCTTCTCCTTCTCCTTCTTCTACTTCTTCTGATTCACCCTCCAGCCTTCAACTTCTCCTTCTCCTTCTTCTCCTTCTTCTGATTCACCCTCAAGACTTCCCCTTCTCCTTCTCCTTCTTCTGCTTCCTCTGATTCACCCTCCTGACTTCATCTCCTCCTTCTCCTTCTTCTACTTCTTCTGATTCACCCTCCTGACTTCACCTTCTCGTTCTCCTTCATCTGCTTCTTCTGATTCACCCTCCAGACTTCACCTTCTCCTTCTCCTTCTTCTGCTTCCTCTGATTCACCCTCCTGACTTCACCTTCTCCTTCTCCTTCTTCTGCTTCTTCTGATTCACCCTCCAGACTTCAACTTCTCCTTCTCCTTCTTCTGCTTCTTCTGATTCACCCTCCAGACTTCACCTTCTCCTTCTCCTTCTTCTACTTCTTCTGATTCACCCTCCAGACTTCACCTTCTCCTTCTCCTTCTTCTGCTTCTTCTGATTCACCCTCCAGACTTCACCTTCTCCTTCTCCTTCTTCTACTTCTTCTGATTCACCCACCTGACTTCACCTTCTCCTTCTCCTTCTTCTGCTTCTTCTGCTTCACCCTCCAGACTTCACATTCTCCTTCTCCTTCTTCTGCTTCTTCTGATTCACCCTCCAGACTTCACCTTCTCCTTCTCCTTCTTCTGCTTCTTCTGTTTCACCCTCCAGACTTCACCTTCTCCTTCTCCTTCTTCTGCTTCTTCTGATTCACCCTCCAGACTTCACCTTCTCCTTCTCCTTCTTCTGCTTGCTCTGATTCACCCTCCTGACTTCACCTTCTCCTTCTTCATCTTCTACTTCTTCTGATTCACCCTCCTGACTTCACCTTCTCCTTCTCCTTCTTGTAATTCTTCTGATTCACCCTCCTGACTTCACCTTCTCCTTCTCCTTCTTCTACCTCTTCTGATTCACCCTCCAGACTTCACCTTCTCCTTCTCCTTCTTCTGCTTCTTCTGATTCACCCTCCAGACTTCACCTTCTCCTTCTCCTTCTGCTACTTCTTCTGCTTCACCCTCCAGACTTCAGCTTCTCCTTCTCCTTCTTCTACTTCTTCTGCTGCACCCTCCTGACTTCACCTTCTCCTTCTCCTTCTTCTGCTTCTGCTGATTCACCCTGCTGTCTTCACCTTCTCCTTCTCCTTCTTCTGCTCCTTCTGATTCACCCTCCAGACTCCACCTTCTCATTCTCCTTCTTCTACTGCTTCTGCTTCACCCTCCAGACCTCACCTTCTCCTTCTCCTTCTTCTACTTCTTCTGATTCACCCTCCTGACGTCACCTTCTCCTTCTCCTTCTTCTGCTTCATCTGATTCACCCTCCAGACTTCACCTTCTCCTTCTCCTTCTTCTACTTCTTCTGATTCACCCTCCAGACTTCACCTTCTCCTTCTCCTTCTTCTACTTCTTCTGATTCACCCTCCAGAATTCACCTTCTCCTTCTCCTTCTTCTACTTCTTCTGATTCACCCTCCTGACTTCACCTTCTCCTTCTCCTCCTTCTACTTCTTCTGCTTCTCCCTCCAGACTTCACCTTCTCCTGCTCCTTCTTCTACTTCTTCTGATTCACCCTCCAGACTTCACCTTCTCCTTCTCCTTCTTCTGTTTCTTCTGATTCACCCTCCTGACTTCACCTCCTCCTTCTCCTTCTTCTGCTTCTTCTGATTCACCGTCCAGACTTCACCTTCTCCTTCTCCTTCTTCTGCTTCCTCTGATTCACCCTCCTGACTTCACCTTCTCCTTCTCCTTCTTCTACTTCTTCTGATTCACCCTCCTGACTGCACCTTCTCGTTCTCCTTCATCTGCTTCTTCTGATTCACCCTCCAGACTTCACCTTCTCCTTCTCCTTCTTCTGCTTCCTCTGATTCACCCTCCTGACTTCACCTTCTCCTTCTCCTTCTTCTGCTTCTTCTGATTCACCCTCCAGACTTCACCTTCTCCTTCTCCTTCTTCTGCTTCTTCTGATTCACCCTCCAGACTTCACCTTCTCCTTCTCCTTCTTCTGCTTCTTCTGATTCACCCTCCAGACTTCACCTTCTCCTTCTCCTTCTTCTACTTCTTCTGATTGACCCTCCTGACTTCACCTTCTCCTTCTCCTTCTTGTACTTCTTCTGATTCACCCTCCAGACTTCTCCTTCTCCTTCTCCTTCTTCTGCTTCTTCAGATTCACCCTCCTGACTTCACCTTCTCCTTCTCCTTCTTCTGCTTCTTCTGATTCACCCTCCAGACTTCACCTTCTCCTTCTCCTTCTTCTGCTTCCTCTGATTGACCCTCCTGACTTCACCTTCTCCTTCTCCTTCTTCTACTTCTTCTGATTGACCCTCCTGACTTCACCTTCTCCTTCTCCTTCTTGTAATTCTTCTGATTCACCCTCCTGACTTCACCTTCTCCTTCTCCTTCTTCTACCTCTTCTGATTCACCCTCCAGACTTCACCTTCTCCTTCTCCTTCTTCTGCTCCTTCTGATTCACCCTCCAGACTTCACCTTCTCCTTCTCCTTCTTCAACTTCTTCTGCTTCACCCTCCAGACTTCAGCTTCTCCTTCTCCTTCTTCTACTTCTTCTGCTGCACCCTCCTGACTTCACCTTCTCCTTCTCCTTCTTCTGCTTCTGCTGATTCACCCTGCTGACTTCACCTTCTCCTTCTCCTTCTTCTGCTTCTTCTGATTCACCCTCCAGACTTCACCTTCTCATTCTCCTTCTTCTACTGCTTCTGCTTCACCCTCCAGACTTCACCTTCTCCTTCTCCTTCTTCTACTTCTTCTGATTCACCCTCCTGACGTCACCTTCTCCTTCTCCTTCTTCTGCTTCCTCCGATTCACCCTCCAGACTTCACCTTCTCCTTCTCCTTCTTCTACTTCTTCTGATTCACCCTCCAGACTTCACCTTCTCCTTCTCCTTCTTCTACTTCTTCTGATTCACCCTCCAGAATTCACCTTCTCCTTCTCCTTCTTCTACTTCTTCTGATTCACCCTCCTGACTTCACCTTCTCCTTCTCCTCCTTCTACTTCTTCTGCTTCTCCCTCCAGACTTCACCTTCTCCTTCTCCTTCTTCTAATTCTTCTGATTCACCCTCCAGACTTCACCTTCTCCTTCTCCTTCTCCTTCTTCTGCTTCTTCTGATTCACCCTCCTGACTTCACCTTCTCCTTCTCCTTCTTCTGCTTCTTCTGGTTCACCCTCCAGACTTCACCTTCTCCTTCTCCTTCTTCTGCTTCCTCTGATTCACCCTCCTGACTTCACCTTCTCCTTCTCCTTCTTCTACTTCTTCTGATTGACCCTCCTGACTTCACCTTCTCCTTCTCCTTCTTTTACTTCTTCTGCTTCACCCTCCAGACTTCAGCTTCTCCTTCTCCTTCTTCTACTGATTCTGCTTCACCCTCCTGACTTCACCTTCTCCTTCTCCTTATTCTACTTCTTCTGCTTCTCCCTCCTGACTTCACCTTCTCCTTCTCCTTCTTCTACTTCTTCTGCTTCACCCTCCAGACTTCAGCTTCTCCTTCTCCTTCTTCTACTTCTTCTGCTTCACCCTCCAGACTTCAGCTTCTCCTTCTCCTTCTTCTGCTTCTTCTGATTCACCCTCCAGACTTCACCTTCTCCTTCTCCTTCTTCTGCTTCTTCTGATTCACCCTCCAGACCTCAGCTTCTCCTTCTCCTTCTTCTACTTCTTCTGATTCACCCGCCAGACTTCACCTTCTCCTTCTCCTTCTTCTGCTTCTTCTGATTCACCCTCCTGACTTCACCTTCTCCTTCTCCTTCTTCTGCTTCTTCTGCTTCACCCTCCTGACTTCACCTTCGCCTTCTCCTTCTTCTACTTCTTCTGATTCACCCTCCAGACTTCACCTTCTACTTCTCCTTCTTCTCCTTCTTCTGATTCACCCTCAAGACTTCACCTTCTCCTTCTCCTTCTTCTGCTTCCTCTGATTCACCCTCCTGACTTCACCTTCTCCTTCTCCTTCTTCTACTTCTTCTGATTCACCCTCCAGACTTCACCTTCTCCTTCTCCTTCTTCTGCTTCTTCTGATTCACCCTCCAGACTTCACCTGCTGTTTCTCCTTCTTCTGCTTCTGCTGATTCACCCTCCAGACTTCACCTTCTCCTTCTCCTTCTTCTGCTTCCTCTGATTGACCCTCCTGACTTCACCTTCTCCTTCTCCTTCTTCTACTTCTTCTGATTGACCCTCCTGACTTCACCTTCTCCTTCTCCTTCTTGTACTTCTTCTCATTCACCCTCCAGACTTCTCCTTCTCCTTCTCCTTCTTCTGCTTCTTCAGATTCACCCTCCTGACTTCACCTTCTCCTTCTCCTTCTTCTGCTTCTTCTGATTCACCCTCCAGACTTCACCTTCTCCTTCTCCTTCTTCTGCTTCTTCTGATTCACCCTATAGACTTCAGCTTCTCCTTCTCCTTCTTCTACTTCTTCTGATTCACCCTCCAGACTTCACCTTCTCCTTCTCCTTCTTCTGCTTCTCCTGATTCACCCTCCTGACTTCACCTTCTTCTTCTCCTTCTTCTGCTTCTTCTGCTTCACCCTCCTGACTTCACCTTCGCCTTCTCCTTCTTCTACTTCTTCTGATTCACCCTCCAGCCTTCAACTTCTCCTTCTCCTTCTTCTCCTTCTTCTGATTCACCCTCAAGTCTTCCCCTTCTCCTTCTCCTTCTTCTGCTTCCTCTGATTCACCCGCCTGACTTCATCTCCTCCTTCTCCTTCTTCTACTTCTTCTGATTCACCCTCCTGACTTCACCTTCTCCTTCTCCTTCTTCTGCTTCTTCTGCTTCACCCTCCAGACTTCACATTCTCCTTCTCCTTCTTCTGCTTCTTCTGATTCACCCTCCAGACTTCACCTTCTCCTTCTCCTTCTTCTGCTTCTTCTGATTCACCCTCCAGACTTCACCTTCTCCTTCTCCTTCTTCTGCTTCTTCTGATTCACCCTCCAGACTTCACCTTCTCCTTCTCCTTCTTCTGCTTTCTCTGGTTCACCCTCCTGACTTCACCTTCTCCTTCTCCTTCTTCTACTTCTTCTGATTCACCCTCCTGACTTCACCTTCTTCTTCTCCTTCTTGTAATTCTTCTGATTCACCCTCCTGACTTCACCTTCTCCTTCTCCTTCTTCTACCTCTTCTGATTCACCCTCCAGACTTCACCTTCTCCTTCTCCTTCTTCTGCTCCTTCTGATTCACCCTCCAGACTTCACCTTCTCCTTCTCCTTCTTCTACTTCTTCTGCTTCACCCTCCAGACTTCAGCTTCTCCTTCTCCTTCTTCTACTTCTTCTGCTGCACCCTCCTGACTTCACCTTCTCCTTCTCCTTCTTCTGCTTCTGCTGATTCACCCTGCTGACTTCACCTTCTCATTCTCCTTCTTCTACTGCTTCTGCTTCACCCTCCAGACTTCACCTTCTCCTTCTCCTTCTTCTACTTCTTCTGATTCACCCTCCTGACGTCACCTTCTCCTTCTCCTTCTTCTGCTTCCTCCGATTCACCCTCCAGACTTCACCTTATCCTTCTCCTTCTTCTACTTCTTCTGATTCACCCTCCAGACTTCACCTTCTCCTTCTCCTTCTTCTACTTCTTCTGATTCACCCTCCAGAATTCACCTTCTCCTTCTCCTTCTTCTACTTCTTCTGATTCACCCTCCTGACTTCACCTTCTCCTTCTCCTCCTTCTACTTCTTCTGCTTCTCCCTCCAGACTTCACCTTCTCCTTCTCCTTCTTCTACTTCTTCTGATTCACCCTCCAGACTTCACCTTCTCCTTCTCCTTCTCCTTCTTCTGCTTCTTCTGATTCACCCTCCTGACTTCACCTTCTCCTTCTCCTTCTTCTGCTTCTTCTGATTCACCCTCCAGACTTCACCTTCTCCTTCTCCTTCTTCTGCTTCCTCTGATTCACCCTCCTGACTTCACCTTCTCCTTCTCCTTCTTCTACTTCTTCTGATTCACCCTCCTGACTTCACCTTCTCGTTCTCCTTCATCTGCTTCTTCTGATTCACCCTCCAGACTTCACCTTCTCCTTCTCCTTCTTCTGCTTCCTCTGATTCACCCTCCTGACTTCACCTTCTCCTTCTCCTTCTTCTGCTTCTTCTGATTCACCCTCCAGACTTCAACTTCTCCTTCTCCTTCTTCTGCTTCTTCTGATTCACCCTCCAGACTTCACCTTCTCCTTCTCCTTCTTCTACTTCTTCTGATTCACCCTCCAGACTTCACCTTCTCCTTCTCCTTCTTCTGCTTCTTCTGATTCACCCTCCAGACTTCACCTTCTCCTTCTCCTTCTTCTACTTCTTCTGATTCACCCTCCAGAATTCACCTTCTCCTTCTCCTTCTTCTACTTCTTCTGATTCACCCTCCTGACTTCACCTTCTCCTTCTCCTCCTTCTACTTCTTCTGCTTCTCCCTCCAGACTTCACCTTCTCCTTCTCCTTCTTCTAATTCTTCTGATTCACCCTCCAGACTTCACCTTCTCCTTCTCCTTCTCCTTCTTCTGCTTCTTCTGATTCACCCTCCTGACTTCACCTTCTCCTTCTCCTTCTTCTGCTTCTTCTGGTTCACCCTCCAGACTTCACCTTCTCCTTCTCCTTCTTCTGCTTCCTCTGATTCACCCTCCTGACTTCACCTTCTCCTTCTCCTTCTTCTACTTCTTCTGATTGACCCTCCTGACTTCACCTTCTCCTTCTCCTTCTTTTACTTCTTCTGCTTCACCCTCCAGACTTCAGCTTCTCCTTCTCCTTCTTCTACTGATTCTGCTTCACCCTCCTGACTTCACCTTCTCCTTCTCCTTATTCTACTTCTTCTGCTTCTCCCTCCTGACTTCACCTTCTCCTTCTCCTTCTTCTACTTCTTCTGCTTCACCCTCCAGACTTCAGCTTCTCCTTCTCCTTCTTCTACTTCTTCTGCTTCACCCTCCAGACTTCAGCTTCTCCTTCTCCTTCTTCTGCTTCTTCTGATTCACCCTCCAGACTTCACCTTCTCCTTCTCCTTCTTCTGCTTCTTCTGATTCACCCTCCAGACCTCAGCTTCTCCTTCTCCTTCTTCTACTTCTTCTGATTCACCCGCCAGACTTCACCTTCTCCTTCTCCTTCTTCTGCTTCTTCTGATTCACCCTCCTGACTTCACCTTCTCCTTCTCCTTCTTCTGCTTCTTCTGCTTCACCCTCCTGACTTCACCTTCGCCTTCTCCTTCTTCTACTTCTTCTGATTCACCCTCCAGACTTCACCTTCTACTTCTCCTTCTTCTCCTTCTTCTGATTCACCCTCAAGACTTCACCTTCTCCTTCTCCTTCTTCTGCTTCCTCTGATTCACCCTCCTGACTTCACCTTCTCCTTCTCCTTCTTCTACTTCTTCTGATTCACCCTCCAGACTTCACCTTCTCCTTCTCCTTCTTCTGCTTCTTCTGATTCACCCTCCAGACTTCACCTGCTGTTTCTCCTTCTTCTGCTTCTGCTGATTCACCCTCCAGACTTCACCTTCTCCTTCTCCTTCTTCTGCTTCCTCTGATTGACCCTCCTGACTTCACCTTCTCCTTCTCCTTCTTCTACTTCTTCTGATTGACCCTCCTGACTTCACCTTCTCCTTCTCCTTCTTGTACTTCTTCTCATTCACCCTCCAGACTTCTCCTTCTCCTTCTCCTTCTTCTGCTTCTTCAGATTCACCCTCCTGACTTCACCTTCTCCTTCTCCTTCTTCTGCTTCTTCTGATTCACCCTCCAGACTTCACCTTCTCCTTCTCCTTCTTCTGCTTCTTCTGATTCACCCTATAGACTTCAGCTTCTCCTTCTCCTTCTTCTACTTCTTCTGATTCACCCTCCAGACTTCACCTTCTCCTTCTCCTTCTTCTGCTTCTCCTGATTCACCCTCCTGACTTCACCTTCTTCTTCTCCTTCTTCTGCTTCTTCTGCTTCACCCTCCTGACTTCACCTTCGCCTTCTCCTTCTTCTACTTCTTCTGATTCACCCTCCAGCCTTCAACTTCTCCTTCTCCTTCTTCTCCTTCTTCTGATTCACCCTCAAGTCTTCCCCTTCTCCTTCTCCTTCTTCTGCTTCCTCTGATTCACCCGCCTGACTTCATCTCCTCCTTCTCCTTCTTCTACTTCTTCTGATTCACCCTCCTGACTTCACCTTCTCCTTCTCCTTCTTCTGCTTCTTCTGCTTCACCCTCCAGACTTCACATTCTCCTTCTCCTTCTTCTGCTTCTTCTGATTCACCCTCCAGACTTCACCTTCTCCTTCTCCTTCTTCTGCTTCTTCTGATTCACCCTCCAGACTTCACCTTCTCCTTCTCCTTCTTCTGCTTCTTCTGATTCACCCTCCAGACTTCACCTTCTCCTTCTCCTTCTTCTGCTTTCTCTGGTTCACCCTCCTGACTTCACCTTCTCCTTCTCCTTCTTCTACTTCTTCTGATTCACCCTCCTGACTTCACCTTCTTCTTCTCCTTCTTGTAATTCTTCTGATTCACCCTCCTGACTTCACCTTCTCCTTCTCCTTCTTCTACCTCTTCTGATTCACCCTCCAGACTTCACCTTCTCCTTCTCCTTCTTCTGCTCCTTCTGATTCACCCTCCAGACTTCACCTTCTCCTTCTCCTTCTTCTACTTCTTCTGCTTCACCCTCCAGACTTCAGCTTCTCCTTCTCCTTCTTCTACTTCTTCTGCTGCACCCTCCTGACTTCACCTTCTCCTTCTCCTTCTTCTGCTTCTGCTGATTCACCCTGCTGACTTCACCTTCTCATTCTCCTTCTTCTACTGCTTCTGCTTCACCCTCCAGACTTCACCTTCTCCTTCTCCTTCTTCTACTTCTTCTGATTCACCCTCCTGACGTCACCTTCTCCTTCTCCTTCTTCTGCTTCCTCCGATTCACCCTCCAGACTTCACCTTATCCTTCTCCTTCTTCTACTTCTTCTGATTCACCCTCCAGACTTCACCTTCTCCTTCTCCTTCTTCTACTTCTTCTGATTCACCCTCCAGAATTCACCTTCTCCTTCTCCTTCTTCTACTTCTTCTGATTCACCCTCCTGACTTCACCTTCTCCTTCTCCTCCTTCTACTTCTTCTGCTTCTCCCTCCAGACTTCACCTTCTCCTTCTCCTTCTTCTACTTCTTCTGATTCACCCTCCAGACTTCACCTTCTCCTTCTCCTTCTCCTTCTTCTGCTTCTTCTGATTCACCCTCCTGACTTCACCTTCTCCTTCTCCTTCTTCTGCTTCTTCTGATTCACCCTCCAGACTTCACCTTCTCCTTCTCCTTCTTCTGCTTCCTCTGATTCACCCTCCTGACTTCACCTTCTCCTTCTCCTTCTTCTACTTCTTCTGATTCACCCTCCTGACTTCACCTTCTCGTTCTCCTTCATCTGCTTCTTCTGATTCACCCTCCAGACTTCACCTTCTCCTTCTCCTTCTTCTGCTTCCTCTGATTCACCCTCCTGACTTCACCTTCTCCTTCTCCTTCTTCTGCTTCTTCTGATTCACCCTCCAGACTTCAACTTCTCCTTCTCCTTCTTCTGCTTCTTCTGATTCACCCTCCAGACTTCACCTTCTCCTTCTCCTTCTTCTACTTCTTCTGATTCACCCTCCAGACTTCACCTTCTCCTTCTCCTTCTTCTGCTTCTTCTGATTCACCCTCCAGACTTCACCTTCTCCTTCTCCTTCTTCTACTTCTTCTGATTCCCCCCCCTGACTTCACCTTCTCCTTCTCCTTCTTCTGCTCCTTCTGATTCACCCTCCAGACTTCACCTTCTCCTTCTGCTTCTTCTACTTCTTCTGATTCACCCTCCAGACTTCACCTTCTCCTTCTCCTTCTTCTACTTCTTCTGATTCACACTCCTGACATCACCTTCTCCTTCTCCTTCTTCTGCTTCTTCTGATTCACCCTCCAGACTTCACCTTCTCCTTCTCCTTCTTCTACTTCCGATTCACCCTCCAGACTTCACCTTCTCCTTCTACTTCTTCTGCTTCTTCTGATTCACCCTCCAGACTTCACCTTCTCCTTCTCCTTCTTCTGCTTCTTCTGATTCACCCTCCAGACTTCACCTTCTCCTTCTCCTTCTTCTCCTTCTTCTGAATCACCCTCCAGACTTCACCTTCTCCTTCTTCTACTTCTTCTGATTCACCCTCCAGACTTCACCTTCTCCTTCTCCTTCTTCTGCTTCCTCTGATTCACCCTCCTGACTTCACCTTCTCCTTCTCCTTCTTCTACTTCTTCTGATTGACCCTCCTGACTTCACCTTCTCCTTCTCCTTCTTTTACTTCTTCTGCTTCACCCTCCAGACTTCAGCTTCTCCTTCTCCTTCTTCTACTGATTCTGCTTCACCCTCCTGACTTCACCTTCTCCTTCTCCTTATTCTACTTCTTCTGCTTCTCCCTCCTGACTTCACCTTCTCCTTCTCCTTCTTCTACTTCTTCTGCTTCACCCTCCAGACTTCAGCTTCTCCTTCTCCTTCTTCTACTTCTTCTGCTTCACCCTCCAGACTTCAGCTTCTCCTTCTCCTTCTTCTGCTTCTTCTGATTCACCCTCCAGACTTCACCTTCTCCTTCTCCTTCTTCTGCTTCTTCTGATTCACCCTCCAGACCTCAGCTTCTCCTTCTCCTTCTTCTACTTCTTCTGATTCACCCGCCAGACTTCACCTTCTCCTTCTCCTTCTTCTGCTTCTTCTGATTCACCCTCCTGACTTCACCTTCTCCTTCTCCTTCTTCTGCTTCTTCTGCTTCACCCTCCTGACTTCACCTTCGCCTTCTCCTTCTTCTACTTCTTCTGATTCACCCTCCAGACTTCACCTTCTACTTCTCCTTCTTCTCCTTCTTCTGATTCACCCTCAAGACTTCACCTTCTCCTTCTCCTTCTTCTGCTTCCTCTGATTCACCCTCCTGACTTCACCTTCTCCTTCTCCTTCTTCTACTTCTTCTGATTCACCCTCCAGACTTCACCTTCTCCTTCTCCTTCTTCTGCTTCTTCTGATTCACCCTCCAGACTTCACCTGCTGTTTCTCCTTCTTCTGCTTCTGCTGATTCACCCTCCAGACTTCACCTTCTCCTTCTCCTTCTTCTGCTTCCTCTGATTGACCCTCCTGACTTCACCTTCTCCTTCTCCTTCTTCTACTTCTTCTGATTGACCCTCCTGACTTCACCTTCTCCTTCTCCTTCTTGTACTTCTTCTCATTCACCCTCCAGACTTCTCCTTCTCCTTCTCCTTCTTCTGCTTCTTCAGATTCACCCTCCTGACTTCACCTTCTCCTTCTCCTTCTTCTGCTTCTTCTGATTCACCCTCCAGACTTCACCTTCTCCTTCTCCTTCTTCTGCTTCTTCTGATTCACCCTATAGACTTCAGCTTCTCCTTCTCCTTCTTCTACTTCTTCTGATTCACCCTCCAGACTTCACCTTCTCCTTCTCCTTCTTCTGCTTCTCCTGATTCACCCTCCTGACTTCACCTTCTTCTTCTCCTTCTTCTGCTTCTTCTGCTTCACCCTCCTGACTTCACCTTCGCCTTCTCCTTCTTCTACTTCTTCTGATTCACCCTCCAGCCTTCAACTTCTCCTTCTCCTTCTTCTCCTTCTTCTGATTCACCCTCAAGTCTTCCCCTTCTCCTTCTCCTTCTTCTGCTTCCTCTGATTCACCCGCCTGACTTCATCTCCTCCTTCTCCTTCTTCTACTTCTTCTGATTCACCCTCCTGACTTCACCTTCTCCTTCTCCTTCTTCTGCTTCTTCTGCTTCACCCTCCAGACTTCACATTCTCCTTCTCCTTCTTCTGCTTCTTCTGATTCACCCTCCAGACTTCACCTTCTCCTTCTCCTTCTTCTGCTTCTTCTGATTCACCCTCCAGACTTCACCTTCTCCTTCTCCTTCTTCTGCTTCTTCTGATTCACCCTCCAGACTTCACCTTCTCCTTCTCCTTCTTCTGCTTTCTCTGGTTCACCCTCCTGACTTCACCTTCTCCTTCTCCTTCTTCTACTTCTTCTGATTCACCCTCCTGACTTCACCTTCTTCTTCTCCTTCTTGTAATTCTTCTGATTCACCCTCCTGACTTCACCTTCTCCTTCTCCTTCTTCTACCTCTTCTGATTCACCCTCCAGACTTCACCTTCTCCTTCTCCTTCTTCTGCTCCTTCTGATTCACCCTCCAGACTTCACCTTCTCCTTCTCCTTCTTCTACTTCTTCTGCTTCACCCTCCAGACTTCAGCTTCTCCTTCTCCTTCTTCTACTTCTTCTGCTGCACCCTCCTGACTTCACCTTCTCCTTCTCCTTCTTCTGCTTCTGCTGATTCACCCTGCTGACTTCACCTTCTCATTCTCCTTCTTCTACTGCTTCTGCTTCACCCTCCAGACTTCACCTTCTCCTTCTCCTTCTTCTACTTCTTCTGATTCACCCTCCTGACGTCACCTTCTCCTTCTCCTTCTTCTGCTTCCTCCGATTCACCCTCCAGACTTCACCTTATCCTTCTCCTTCTTCTACTTCTTCTGATTCACCCTCCAGACTTCACCTTCTCCTTCTCCTTCTTCTACTTCTTCTGATTCACCCTCCAGAATTCACCTTCTCCTTCTCCTTCTTCTACTTCTTCTGATTCACCCTCCTGACTTCACCTTCTCCTTCTCCTCCTTCTACTTCTTCTGCTTCTCCCTCCAGACTTCACCTTCTCCTTCTCCTTCTTCTACTTCTTCTGATTCACCCTCCAGACTTCACCTTCTCCTTCTCCTTCTCCTTCTTCTGCTTCTTCTGATTCACCCTCCTGACTTCACCTTCTCCTTCTCCTTCTTCTGCTTCTTCTGATTCACCCTCCAGACTTCACCTTCTCCTTCTCCTTCTTCTGCTTCCTCTGATTCACCCTCCTGACTTCACCTTCTCCTTCTCCTTCTTCTACTTCTTCTGATTCACCCTCCTGACTTCACCTTCTCGTTCTCCTTCATCTGCTTCTTCTGATTCACCCTCCAGACTTCACCTTCTCCTTCTCCTTCTTCTGCTTCCTCTGATTCACCCTCCTGACTTCACCTTCTCCTTCTCCTTCTTCTGCTTCTTCTGATTCACCCTCCAGACTTCAACTTCTCCTTCTCCTTCTTCTGCTTCTTCTGATTCACCCTCCAGACTTCACCTTCTCCTTCTCCTTCTTCTACTTCTTCTGATTCACCCTCCAGACTTCACCTTCTCCTTCTCCTTCTTCTGCTTCTTCTGATTCACCCTCCAGACTTCACCTTCTCCTTCTCCTTCTTCTACTTCTTCTGATTCCCCCCCCTGACTTCACCTTCTCCTTCTCCTTCTTCTGCTCCTTCTGATTCACCCTCCAGACTTCACCTTCTCCTTCTGCTTCTTCTACTTCTTCTGATTCACCCTCCAGACTTCACCTTCTCCTTCTCCTTCTTCTACTTCTTCTGATTCACACTCCTGACATCACCTTCTCCTTCTCCTTCTTCTGCTTCTTCTGATTCACCCTCCAGACTTCACCTTCTCCTTCTCCTTCTTCTACTTCCGATTCACCCTCCAGACTTCACCTTCTCCTTCTACTTCTTCTGCTTCTTCTGATTCACCCTCCAGACTTCACCTTCTCCTTCTCCTTCTTCTGCTTCTTCTGATTCACCCTCCAGACTTCACCTTCTCCTTCTCCTTCTTCTCCTTCTTCTGAATCACCCTCCAGACTTCACCTTCTCCTTCTTCTACTTCTTCTGATTCACCCTCCATACTTCACCTTCTCCTTCTCCTTCTTCTACTTCTTCTGATTCACCCTCCAGACTTCACCTTCTCCTTCTCCTTCTTCCACTTCTTCTGATTCACCCTCCAGACTTCACCTTCTCCTTCTCCTTCTTCTACTTCTTCTGATTCACCCTCCAGACTTCACCTTCTCCTTCTCCTTCTTCTACTTCTTCTGGTTCACCCTCCAGACTTCACCTTCTCCTTCTCCTTCTTCTACTTCTTCTGATTCACCCTCCAGACTTCACCTTCTCCTTCTCCTTCTTCTACTTCTTCTGCTTCACCCTCCAGACTTCACCTTCTCCTTCTCCTTCTTCTACTTCTTCTGATTCACCCTCCAGACTTCACCTTCTCCTTCTCCTTCTTCTACTTCTTCTGATTGACCCTCCAGACTTCACCTTCTCCTTCTCCTTCTTGTACTTCTTCTGATTCACCCTCCAGACTTCACCTTCTCCTTCTCCTTCTTCTGCTTCTTCTGATTCACCCTCCTGACTTCACCTTCTCCTTCTACTTCTTCTCCTTCTTCTGATTCACCATCCAGACTTCACCTTCTCCTTCTCCTTCTTCTGCTTCTTCTGATTCACCCTCCAGACTTCACCTTCTCCTTCTCCTTCTTCTACTTCTTCTGATTCACCCTCCAGACTTCACCTTCTCCTTCTCCTTCTTCTGCTTCTTCTGATTCACCCTCCTGACTTCACCTTCTCCTTCTCCTTCTTCTACTTCTTCTGATTCACCCTCCTGACTTCACCTTCTCCATCTACTTCTTCTGCTTCTTCTGATTCACCCTCCAGACTTCACCTTCTCCTTCTCCTTCTTCTGCTTCTTCTGCTTCTCCCTCCAGACTTCACCTTCTCCTTCTCCTTCTTCTACTTCTTCTGATTCACCCACCTGACTTCACCTTCTCCTTCTCCTTCTTCTACTTCTTCTGATTCACCCTCCAGCCTTCAACTTCTCCTTCTCCTTCTTCTCCTTCTTCTGATTCACCCTCAAGACTTCCCCTTCTCCTTCTCCTTCTTCTGCTTCCTCTGATTCACCCTCCTGACTTCATCTCCTCCTTCTCCTTCTTCTACTTCTTCTGATTCACCCTCCTGACTTCACCTTCTCGTTCTCCTTCATCTGCTTCTTCTGATTCACCCTCCAGACTTCACCTTCTCCTTCTCCTTCTTCTGCTTCCTCTGATTCACCCTCCTGACTTCACCTTCTCCTTCTCCTTCTTCTGCTTCTTCTGATTCACCCTCCAGACTTCAACTTCTCCTTCTCCTTCTTCTGCTTCTTCTGATTCACCCTCCAGACTTCACCTTCTCCTTCTCCTTCTTCTACTTCTTCTGATTCACCCTCCAGACTTCACCTTCTCCTTCTCCTTCTTCTGCTTCTTCTGATTCACCCTCCAGACTTCACCTTCTCCTTCTCCTTCTTCTACTTCTTCTGATTCACCCACCTGACTTCACCTTCTCCTTCTCCTTCTTCTGCTTCTTCTGCTTCACCCTCCAGACTTCACATTCTCCTTCTCCTTCTTCTGCTTCTTCTGATTCACCCTCCAGACTTCACCTTCTCCTTCTCCTTCTTCTGCTTCTTCTGTTTCACCCTCCAGACTTCACCTTCTCCTTCTCCTTCTTCTGCTTCTTCTGATTCACCCTCCAGACTTCACCTTCTCCTTCTCCTTCTTCTGCTTGCTCTGATTCACCCTCCTGACTTCACCTTCTCCTTCTTCATCTTCTACTTCTTCTGATTCACCCTCCTGACTTCACCTTCTCCTTCTCCTTCTTGTAATTCTTCTGATTCACCCTCCTGACTTCACCTTCTCCTTCTCCTTCTTCTACCTCTTCTGATTCACCCTCCAGACTTCACCTTCTCCTTCTCCTTCTTCTGCTTCTTCTGATTCACCCTCCAGACTTCACCTTCTCCTTCTCCTTCTGCTACTTCTTCTGCTTCACCCTCCAGACTTCAGCTTCTCCTTCTCCTTCTTCTACTTCTTCTGCTGCACCCTCCTGACTTCACCTTCTCCTTCTCCTTCTTCTGCTTCTGCTGATTCACCCTGCTGTCTTCACCTTCTCCTTCTCCTTCTTCTGCTCCTTCTGATTCACCCTCCAGACTCCACCTTCTCATTCTCCTTCTTCTACTGCTTCTGCTTCACCCTCCAGACCTCACCTTCTCCTTCTCCTTCTTCTACTTCTTCTGATTCACCCTCCTGACGTCACCTTCTCCTTCTCCTTCTTCTGCTTCATCTGATTCACCCTCCAGACTTCACCTTCTCCTTCTCCTTCTTCTACTTCTTCTGATTCACCCTCCAGACTTCACCTTCTCCTTCTCCTTCTTCTACTTCTTCTGATTCACCCTCCAGAATTCACCTTCTCCTTCTCCTTCTTCTACTTCTTCTGATTCACCCTCCTGACTTCACCTTCTCCTTCTCCTCCTTCTACTTCTTCTGCTTCTCCCTCCAGACTTCACCTTCTCCTGCTCCTTCTTCTACTTCTTCTGATTCACCCTCCAGACTTCACCTTCTCCTTCTCCTTCTTCTGTTTCTTCTGATTCACCCTCCTGACTTCACCTCCTCCTTCTCCTTCTTCTGCTTCTTCTGATTCACCGTCCAGACTTCACCTTCTCCTTCTCCTTCTTCTGCTTCCTCTGATTCACCCTCCTGACTTCACCTTCTCCTTCTCCTTCTTCTACTTCTTCTGATTCACCCTCCTGACTGCACCTTCTCGTTCTCCTTCATCTGCTTCTTCTGATTCACCCTCCAGACTTCACCTTCTCCTTCTCCTTCTTCTGCTTCCTCTGATTCACCCTCCTGACTTCACCTTCTCCTTCTCCTTCTTCTGCTTCTTCTGATTCACCCTCCAGACTTCACCTTCTCCTTCTCCTTCTTCTGCTTCTTCTGATTCACCCTCCAGACTTCACCTTCTCCTTCTCCTTCTTCTGCTTCTTCTGATTCACCCTCCAGACTTCACCTTCTCCTTCTCCTTCTTCTCCTTCTTCTGATTCACCCTCCAGACTTCACCTTCTCCTTCTTCTACTTCTTCTGATTCACCCTCCATACTTCACCTTCTCCTTCTCCTTCTTCTACTTCTTCTGATTCACCCTCCAGACTTCACCTTCTCCTTCTCCTTCTTCCACTTCTTCTGATTCACCCTCCAGACTTCACCTTCTCCTTCTCCTTCTTCTACTTCTTCTGATTCACCCTCCAGACTTCACCTTCTCCTTCTCCTTCTTCTACTTCTTCTGGTTCACCCTCCAGACTTCACCTTCTCCTTCTCCTTCTTCTACTTCTTCTGATTCACCCTCCAGACTTCACCTTCTCCTTCTCCTTCTTCTACTTCTTCTGCTTCACCCTCCAGACTTCACCTTCTCCTTCTCCTTCTTCTACTTCTTCTGATTCACCCTCCAGACTTCACCTTCTCCTTCTCCTTCTTCTACTTCTTCTGATTAACCCTCCAGACTTCACCTTCTCCTTCTCCTTCTTGTACTTCTTCTGATTCACCCTCCAGACTTCACCTTCTCCTTCTCCTTCTTCTGCTTCTTCTGATTCACCCTCCTGACTTCACCTTCTCCTTCTACTTCTTCTCCTTCTTCTGATTCACCATCCAGACTTCACCTTCTCCTTCTCCTTCTTCTGCTTCTTCTGATTCACCCTCCAGACTTCACCTTCTCCTTCTCCTTCTTCTACTTCTTCTGATTCACCCTCCAGACTTCACCTTCTCCTTCTCCTTCTTCTGCTTCTTCTGATTCACCCTCCTGACTTCAACTTCTCCTTCTCCTTCTTCTACTTCTTCTGATTCACCCTCCTGACTTCACCTTCTCCATCTCCTTCTTCTGCTTCTTCTGATTCACCCTCCAGACTTCACCTTCTCCTTCTCCTTCTTCTGCTTCTTCTGCTTCTCCCTCCAGACTTCACCTTCTCCTTCTCCTTCTTCTACTTCTTCTGATTCACCCACCTGACTTCACCTTCTCCTTCTCCTTCTTCTACTTCTTCTGATTCACCCTCCAGCCTTCAACTTCTCCTTCTCCTTCTTCTCCTTCTTCTGATTCACCCTCAAGACTTCCCCTTCTCCTTCTCCTTCTTCTGCTTCCTCTGATTCACCCTCCTGACTTCATCTCCTCCTTCTCCTTCTTCTACTTCTTCTGATTCTCCCTCCAGACTTCACCTTCTCCTGCTCCTTCTTCTACTTCTTCTGATTCACCCTCCAGACTTCACCTTCTCCTTCTCCTTCTTCTGTTTCTTCTGATTCACCCTCCTGACTTCACCTCCTCCTTCTCCTTCTTCTGCTTCTTCTGATTCACCCTCCAGACTTCACCTTCTCCTTCTCCTTCTTCTGCTTCCTCTGATTCACCCTCCTGACTTCACCTTCTCCTTCTCCTTCTTCTACTTCTTCTGATTCACCCTCCTGACTTCACCTTCTCGTTCTCCTTCATCTGCTTCTTCTGATTCACCCTCCAGACTTCACCTTCTCCTTCTCCTTCTTCTGCTTCCTCTGATTCACCCTCCTGACTTCACCTTCTCCTTCTCCTTCTTCTGCTTCTTCTGATTCACCCTCCAGACTTCACCTTCTCCTTCTCCTTCTTCTGCTTCTTCTGAATCACCCTCCAGACTTCACCTTCTCCTTCTCCTTCTTCTGCTTCTTCTGATTCACCCTCCAGACTTCACCTACTCCTTCTCCTTCTTCTCCTTCTTCTGATTCACCCTCCAGACTTCACCTTCTCCTTCTTCTACTTCTTCTGATTCACCCTCCATACTTCACCTTCTCCTTCTCCTTCTTCTACTTCTTCTGATTCACCCTCCAGACTTCACCTTCTCCTTCTCCTTCTTCCACTTCTTCTGATTCACCCTCCAGACTTCACCTTCTCCTTCTCCTTCTTCTACTTCTTCTGGTTCACCCTCCAGACTTCACCTTCTCCTTCTCCTTCTTCTACTTCTTCTGATTCACCCTCCAGACTTCACCTTCTCCTTCTCCTTCTTCTACTTCTTCTGCTTCACCCTCCAGACTTCACCTTCTCCTTCTCCTTCTTCTACTTCTTCTGATTCACCCTCCAGACTTCACCTTCTCCTTCTCCTTCTTCTACTTCTTCTGATTGACCCTCCAGACTTCACCTTCTCCTTCTCCTTCTTCTACTTCTTCTGATTCACCCTCCAGACTTCACCTTCTCCTTCTCCTTCTTCTGCTTCTTCTGATTCACCCTCCTGACTTCACCTTCTCCTTCTACTTCTTCTCCTTCTTCTGATTCACCATCCAGACTTCACCTTCTCCTTCTCCTTCTTCTGCTTCTTCTGATTCACCCTCCAGACTTCACCTTCTCCTTCTCCTTCTTCTACTTCTTCTGATTCACCCTCCAGACTTCACCTTCTCCTTCTCCTTCTTCTGCTTCTTCTGATTCACCCTCCTGACTTCACCTTCTCCTTCTCCTTCTTCTACTTCTTCTGATTCACCCTCCTGACTTCACCTTCTCCATCTCCTTCTTCTGCTTCTTCTGATTCACCCTCCAGACTTCACCTTCTCCTTCTCCTTCTTCTGCTTCTTCTGCTTCTCCCTCCAGACTTCACCTTCTCCTTCTCCTTCTTCTACTTCTTCTGATTCACCCACCTGACTTCACCTTCTCCTTCTCCTTCTTCTACTTCTTCTGATTCACCCTCCAGCCTTCAACTTCTCCTTCTCCTTCTTCTCCTTCTTCTGATTCACCCTCAAGACTTCCCCTTCTCCTTCTCCTTCTTCTGCTTCCTCTGATTCACCCTCCTGACTTCATCTCCTCCTTCTCCTTCTTCTACTTCTTCTGATTCACCCTCCTGACTTCACCTTCTCGTTCTCCTTCATCTGCTTCTTCTGATTCACCCTCCAGACTTCACCTTCTCCTTCTCCTTCTTCTGCTTCCTCTGATTCACCCTCCTGACTTCACCTTCTCCTTCTCCTTCTTCTGCTTCTTCTGATTCACCCTCCAGACTTCAACTTCTCCTTCTCCTTCTTCTGCTTCTTCTGATTCACCCTCCAGACTTCACCTTCTCCTTCTCCTTCTTCTACTTCTTCTGATTCACCCTCCAGACTTCACCTTCTCCTTCTCCTTCTTCTGCTTCTTCTGATTCACCCTCCAGACTTCACCTTCTCCTTCTCCTTCTTCTACTTCTTCTGATTCACCCACCTGACTTCACCTTCTCCTTCTCCTTCTTCTGCTTCTTCTGCTTCACCCTCCAGACTTCACATTCTCCTTCTCCTTCTTCTGCTTCTTCTGATTCACCCTCCAGACTTCACCTTCTCCTTCTCCTTCTTCTGCTTCTTCTGATTCACCCTCCAGACTTCACCTTCTCCTTCTCCTTCTTCTGCTTCTTCTGATTCACCCTCCAGACTTCACCTTCTCCTTCTCCTTCTTCTGCTTGCTCTGATTCACCCTCCTGACTTCACCTTCTCCTTCTTCATCTTCTACTTCTTCTGATTCACCCTCCTGACTTCACCTTCTCCTTCTCCTTCTTGTAATTCTTCCGATTCACCCTCCTGACTTCACCTTCTCCTTCTCCTTCTTCTACCTCTTCTGATTCACCCTCCAGACTTCACCTTCTCCTTCTCCTTCTTCTGCTTCTTCTGATTCACCCTCCAGACTTCACCTTCTCCTTCTCCTTCTTCTACTTCTTCTGCTTCACCCTCCAGACTTCAGCTTCTCCTTCTCCTTCTTCTACTTCTTCTGCTGCACCCTCCTGACTTCACCTTCTCCTTCTCCTTCATCTGCTTCTGCTGATTCACCCTGCTGTCTTCACCTTCTCCTTCTCCTTCTTCTGCTCCTTCTGATTCACCCTCCAGACTCCACCTTCTCATTCTCCTTCTTCTACTGCTTCTGCTTCACCCTCCAGACCTCACCTTCTCCTTCTCCTTCTTCTACTTCTTCTGATTCACCCTCCTGACGTCACCTTCTCCTTCTCCTTCTTCTGCTTCATTTGATTCACCCTCCAGACTTCACCTTCTCCTTCTCCTTCTTCTACTTCTTCTGATTCACCCTCCAGACTTCACCTTCTCCTTCTCCTTCTTCTACTTCTTCTGAATCACCCTCCAGAATTCACCTTCTCCTTCTCCTTCTTCTACTTCTTCTGATTCACCCTCCTGACTTCACCTTCTCCTTCTCCTCCTTCTACTTCTTCTGCTTCTCCCTCCAGACTTCACCTTCTCCTGCTCCTTCTTCTACTTCTTCTGATTCACCCTCCAGACTTCACCTTCTCCTTCTCCTTCTTCTGTTTCTTCTGATTCACCCTCCTGACTTCACCTCCTCCTTCTCCTTCTTCTGCTTCTTCTGATTCACCCTCCAGACTTCACCTTCTCCTTCTCCTTCTTCTGCTTCCTCTGATTCACCCTCCTGACTTCACCTTCTCCTTCTCCTTCTTCTACTTCTTCTGATTCACCCTCCTGACTTCACCTTCTCGTTCTCCTTCATCTGCTTCTTCTGATTCACCCTCCAGACTTCACCTTCTCCTTCTCCTTCTTCTGCTTCCTCTGATTCACCCTCCTGACTTCACCTTCTCCTTCTCCTTCTTCTGCTTCTTCTGATTCACCCTCCAGACTTCAACTTCTCCTTCTCCTTCTTCTGCTTCTTCTGATTCACCCTCCAGACTTCACCTTCTCCTTCTCCTTCTTCTACTTCTTCTGATTCACCCTCCAGACTTCACCTTCTCCTTCTCCTTCTTCTGCTGCTTCTGATTCACCCTCCAGACTTCACCTTCTCCTTCTCCTTCTTCTACTTCTTCTGATTCACCCACCTGACTTCACCTTCTCCTTCTCCTTCTTCTGCTCCTTCTGATTCACCCTCCAGACTTCACCTTCTCCTTCTGCTTCTTCTACTTCTTCTGATTCACCCTCCAGACTTCACCTTCTCCTTCTCCTTCTTCTACTTCTTCTGATTCACGCTCCTGACATCACCTTCTCCTTCTCCTTCTTCTGCTTCTTCTGATTCACCCTCCAGACTTCACCTTCTCCTTCTCCTTCTTCTACTTCTTCTGCTTCACCCTCCTGACTTCAAATTCTCCTTCTCCTTCTTCTGCTTCTTCTGATTCACCCTCCTGACTTCACCTTCTCTTTCTCCTTATTCTGCATCTTCTGATTCACCCTCCTGACTTCACCTTCTCCTTCTCCTTCTCCTGCTTCTTCTGCTTCACCCTCCAGACTTCACCTTCTCCTTCTCCTTCTTCTACTTCTTCTGCTTCACCCTCCTGACTTCACCTTCTCCTTCTCCTTCTTCTGCTTCTTCTGATTCACCCTCCAGTCTTCACCTTCTCCTTCTCCTTCTTCTGCTTCTTCTGCTTCTCCCTCCAGACTTCACCTTCTCCTTCTCCTTCTTCTGCTTCTTCTGATTCACCCTCCAGACTTCACCTTCTCCTTCTCCTTCTTCTGCTTCTTCTGATTCACCCTCCAGACTTCACCTTCTCCTTCTCCTTCTTCTGCTTCTTCTGCTTCACCCTCCTAACTTCACCTTCTCCTTCTCCTTCTTCTACTTCTTCTGATTCACCATCCAGACTTCACCTTCTCCTTCTCCTTCTTCTGCTTCTTCTGATTCACCCTCCAGACTTCACCTTCTACTTCTCCTTCTTCTGCTTCTTCTGATTCACCCTCCAGACTTCACCTTCTCCTTCTCCTTCTTCTGCTTCTTCTGATTCACCCTTCAGACTTCACCTTCTCCTTCTCCTTCTTCTCCTTCTTCTGATTCACCCTCCAGACTTCACCTTCTCCTTCTTCTACTTCTTCTGATTCACCCTCCATACTTCACCTTCTCCTTCTCCTTCTTCTACTTCTTCTGATTCACCCTCCAGACTTCACCTTCTCCTTCTCCTTCTTCCACTTCTTCTGATTCACCCTCCAGACTTCACCTTCTCCTTCTCCTTCTTCTACTTCTTCTGATTCACCCTCCAGACTTCACCTTCTCCTTCTCCTTCTTCTACTTCTTCTGGTTCACCCTCCAGACTTCACCTTCTCCTTCTCCTTCTTCTACTTCTTCTGATTCACCCTCCAGACTTCACCTTCTCCTTCTCCTTCTTCTACTTCTTCTGCTTCACCCTCCAGACTTCACCTTCTCCTTCTCCTTCTTCTACTTCTTCTGATTCACCCTCCAGACTTCACCTTCTCCTTCTCCTTCTTCTACTTCTTCTGATTGACCCTCCAGACTTCACCTTCTCCTTCTCCTTCTTCTACTTCTTCTGATTCACCCTCCAGACTTCACCTTCTCCTTCTCCTTCTTCTACTTCTTCTGAGTCACCCTCCAGACTTCACCTTCTCCTTCTCCTTCTTCTGCTTCTTCTGATTCACCCTCCTGACTTCACCTTCTCCTTCTCCTTCTTCTACTTCTTCTGATTCACCCTCCTGACTTCACCTTCTCCATCTCCTTCTTCTGCTTCTTCTGATTCACCCTCCAGACTTCACCTTCTCCTTCTCCTTCTTCTGCTTCTTCTGCTTCTCCCTCCAGACTTCACCTTCTCCTTCTCCTTCTTCAACTTCTTCTGATTCACCCACCTGACTTCACCTTCTCCTTCTCCTTCTTCTACTTCTTCTGATTCACCCTCCAGCCTTCAACTTCTCCTTCTACTTCTTCTCCTTCTTCTGATTCACCCTCAAGACTTCCCCTTCTCCTTCTCCTTCTTCTGCTTCTTCTGATTCACCCTCCAGACTTCACCTTCTACTTCTCCTTCTTCTACTTCTTCTGCTTCACCCTCCAGACTTCAGCTTCTCCTTCTCCTTCTTCTACTTCTTCTGCTGCACCCTCCTGACTTCACCTTCTCCTTCTCCTTCTTCTGCTTCTGCTGATTCACCCTGCTGTCTTCACCTTCTCCTTCTCCTTCTTCTGCTCCTTCTGATTCACCCTCCAGACTCCACCTTCTCATTCTCCTTCTTCTACTGCTTCTGCTTCACCCTCCAGACCTCACCTTCTCCTTCTCCTTCTTCTACTTCTTCTGATTCACCCTCCTGACGTCACCTTCTCCTTCTCCTTCTTCTGCTTCCTCTGATTCACCCTCCAGACTTCACCTTCTCCTTCTCCTTCTTCTACTTCTTCTGATTCACCCGCCAGACTTCACCTTCTCCTTCTCCTTCTTCTACTTCTTCTGATTCACCCTCCAGAATTCACCTTCTCCTTCTCCTTCTTCTACTTCTTCTGATTCACCCTCCTGACTTCACCTTCTCCTTCTCCTCCTTCTACTTCTTCTGCTTCTCCCTCCAGACTTCACCTTCTCCTTCTCCTTCTTCTACTTCTTCTGATTCACCCTCCAGACTTCACCTTCTCCTTCTCCTTCTTCTGTTTCTTCTGATTCACCCTCCTGACTTCACCTCCTCCTTCTCCTTCTTCTGCTTCTTCTGATTCACCCTCCAGACTTCACCTTCTCCTTCTCCTTCTTCTACTTCTTCTGATTCACCCTCCTGACTTCACCTTCTCGTTCTCCTTCATCTGCTTCTTCTGATTCACCCTCCAGACTTCACCTTCTCCTTCTCCTTCTTCTGCTTCCTCTGATTCACCCTCCTGACATCACCTTCTCCTTCTCCTTCTTCTGCTTCTTCTGATTCACCCTCCAGACTTCAACTTCTCCTTCTCCTTCTTCTGCTTCTTCTGATTCACCCTCCAGACTTCACCTTCTCCTTCTCCTTCTTCTACTTCTTCTGATTCACCCTCCAGACTTCACCTTCTCCTTCTCCTTCTTCTACTTCTTCTGATTCACCCTCCTGACATCACCTTCTCCTTCTCCTTCTTCTGCTTCTTCTGATTCACCCTCCAGACTTCACCTTCTCCTTCTCCTTCTTCTACTTCTTCTGCTTCACCCTCCTGACTTCAACTTCTCCTTCTCCTTCTTCTGCTTCTTCTGATTCACCCTCCTGACTTCACCTTCTCTTTCTCCTTCTTCTGCATCTTCTGATTCACCCTCCTGACTTCACCTTCTCCTTCTCCTTCTCCTGCTTCTTCTGCTTCACCCTCCAGACTTCACCTTCTCCTTCTCCTTCTTCTACTTCTTCTGCTTCACCCTCCTGACTTCACCTTCTCCTTCTCCTTCTTCTGCTTCTTCTGATTCACCCTCCAGTCTTCACCTTCTCCTTCTCCTTCTTCTGCTTCTTCTGCTTCTCCCTCCAGACTTCACCTTCTCCTTCTCCTTCTTCTGCTTCTTCTGATTCACCCTCCAGACTTCTCCTTCTCCTTCTCCTTCTTCTGCTTCTTCTGATTCACCCTCCAGACTTCACCTTCTCCTTCTCCTTCTTCTGCTTCTTCTGCTTCACCCTCCTAACTTCACCTTCTCCTTCTCCTTCTTCTACTTCTTCTGATTCACCATCCAGACTTCACCTTCTCCTTCTCCTTCTTCTGCTTCTTCTGATTCACCCTCCAGACTTCACCTTCTACTTCTCCTTCTTCTGCTTCTTCTGATTCACCCTCCAGACTTCACCTTCTCCTTCTCCTTCTTCTGCTTCTTCTGATTCACCCTTCAGACTTCACCTTCTCCTTCTCCTTCTTCTCCTTCTTCTGATTCACCCTCCAGACTTCACCTTCTCCTTCTTCTACTTCTTCTGATTCACCCTCCATACTTCACCTTCTCCTTCTCCTTCTTCTACTTCTTCTGATTCACCCTCCAGACTTCACCTTCTCCTTCTCCTTCTTCCACTTCTTCTGATTCACCCTCCAGACTTCACCTTCTCCTTCTCCTTCTTCTACTTCTTCTGATTCACCCTCCAGACTTCACCTTCTCCTTCTCCTTCTTCTACTTCTTCTGGTTCACCCTCCAGACTTCACCTTCTCCTTCTCCTTCTTCTACTTCTTCTGATTCACCCTCCAGACTTCACCTTCTCCTTCTCCTTCTTCTACTTCTTCTGCTTCACCCTCCAGACTTCACCTTCTCCTTCTCCTTCTTCTACTTCTTCTGATTCACCCTCCAGACGTCACCTTCTCCTTCTCCTTCTTCTACTTCTTCTGATTGACCCTCCAGACTTCACCTTCTACTTCTCCTTCTTCTACTTCTTCTGATTCACCCTCCAGACTTCACCTTCTCCTTCTCCTTCTTCTACTTCTTCTGAGTCACCCTCCAGACTTCACCTTCTCCTTCTCCTTCTTCTGCTTCTTCTGATTCACCCTCCTGACTTCACCTTCTCCTTCTCCTTCTTCTACTTCTTCTGATTCACCCTCCTGACTTCACCTTCTCCATCTCCTTCTTCTGCTTCTTCTGATTCACCCTCCAGACTTCACCTTCTCCTTCTCCTTCTTCTGCTTCTTCTGCTTCTCCCTCCAGACTTCACCTTCTCCTTCTCCTTCTTCAACTTCTTCTGATTCACCCACCTGACTTCACCTTCTCCTTCTCCTTCTTCTACTTCTTCTGATTCACCCTCCAGCCTTCAACTTCTCCTTCTACTTCTTCTCCTTCTTCTGATTCACCCTCAAGACTTCCCCTTCTCCTTCTCCTTCTTCTGCTTCCTCTGATTCACCCTCCTGACTTCATCTCCTCCTTCTCCTTCTTCTACTTCTTCTGATTCACCCTCCTGACTTCACCTTCTCCTTCTCCTTCTTCTGCTTCTTCTGCTTCACCCTCCAGACTTCACATTCTCCTTCTCCTTCTTCTGCTTGTTCTGATTCACCCTCCAGACTTCACCTTCTCCTTCTCCTTCTTCTGCTTCTTCTGATTCACCCTCCAGACTTCACCTTCTCCTTCTCCTTCTTCTGCTTCTTCTGATTCACCCTCCAGACTTCACCTTCTCCTTCTCCTTCTTCTGCTTGCTCTGATTCACCCTCCTGACTTCACCTTCTCCTTCTTCTTCTTCTACTTCTTCTGATTCACCCTCCTGACTTCACCTTCTCCTTCTCCTTCTTGTAATTCTTCTGATTCACCCTCCTGACTTCACATTCTCCTTCTCCTTCTTCTACCTCTTCTGATTCACCCTCCAGACTTCACCTTCTCCTTCTCCTTCTTCTGCTTCTTCTGATTCACCCTCCAGACTTCACCTTCTCCTTCTCCTTCTTCTACTTCTTCTGCTTCACCCTCCAGACTTCAGCTTCTCCTTCCCCTTCTTCTACTTCTTCTGCTGCACCCTCCTGACTTCACCTTCTCCTTCTCCTTCTTCTGCTTCTGCTGATTCACCCTGCTGTCTTCACCTTCTCCTTCTCCTTCTTCTGCTCCTTCTGATTCACCCTCCAGACTTCACCTTCTCATTCTCCTTCTTCTACTGCTTCTGCTTCACCCTCCAGACCTCACCTTCTCCTTCTCCTTCTTCTACTTCTTCTGATTCACCTCCTGACGTCACCTTCTCCTTCTCCTTCTTCTGCTTCCTCTGATTCACCCTCCAGACTTCACCTTCTCCTTCTCCTTCTTCTACTTCTTCTGATTCACCCTCCAGACTTCACCTTCTCCTTCTCCTTCTTCTACTTCTTCTGATTCACCCTCCAGAATTCACCTTCTCCTTCTCCTTCTTCTACTTCTTCTGATTCACCCTCCTGACTTCACCTTCTCCTTCTCCTCCTTCTACTTCTTCTGCTTCTCCCTCCAGACTTCACCTTCTCCTTCTCCTTCTTCTACTTCTTCTGATTCACCCTCCAGACTTCACCTTCTCCTTCTCCTTCTTCTGCTTCTTCTGATTCACCCTCCTGACTTCACCTCCTCCTTCTCCTTCTTCTGCTTCTTCTGATTCACCCTCCAGACTTCACCTTCTCCTTCTCCTTCTTCTGCTTCCTCTGATTCACCCTCCTGACTTCACCTTCTCCTTCTCCTTCTTCTACTTCTTCTGATTCACCCTCCTGACTTCACATTCTCGTTCTCCTTCATCTGCTTCTTCTGATTCACCCTCCAGACTTCACCTTCTCCTTCTCCTTCTTCTGCTTCCTCTGATTCACCCTCCTGACTTCACCTTCTCCTTCTCCTTCTTCTGCTTCTTCTGATTCACCCTCCAGACTTCAACTTCTCCTTCTCCTTCTTCTGCTTCTTCTGATTCACCCTCCAGACTTCACCTTCTCCTTCTCCTTCTTCTACTTCTTCTGATTCACCCTCCAGACTTCACCTTCTCCTTCTCCTTCTTCTGCTCCTTCTGATTCACCCTCCAGACTTCACCTTCTCCTTCTCCTTCTTCTACTTCTTCTGATTCACCCACCTGACTTCACCTTCTCCTTCTCCTTCTTCTGCTCCTGCTGATTCACCCTCCAGACTTCACCTTCTCCTTCTGCTTCTTCTACTTCTTCTGATTCACCCTCCAGACTTCACCTTCTCCTTCTCCTTCTTCTACTTCTTCTGATTCACCCTCCTGACATCACCTTCTCCTTCTCCTTCTTCTGCTTCTTCTGATTCACCCTCCAGACTTCACCTTCTCCTTCTCCTTCTTCTACTTCTTCTGCTTCACCCTCCTGACTTCAACTTCTCCTTCTCCTTCTTCTGCTTCTTCTGATTCACCCTCCTGACTTCACCTTCTCTTTCTCCTTCTCCTGCTTCTTCTGCTTCACCCTCCAGACTTCACCTTCTCCTTCTCCTTCTTCTACTTCTTCTGCTTCACCCTCCTGACTTCACTTTCTCCTTCTCCTTCTTCTGCTTCTTCTGATTCACCCTCCAGTCTTCACCTTCTCCTTCTCCTTCTTCTGCTTCTTCTGCTTCTCCCTCCAGACTTCACCTTCTCCTTCTCCTTCTTCTGCTTCTTCTGATTCACCCTCCAGACTTCACCTTCTCCTTCTCCTTCTTCTGCTTCTTCTGATTCACCCTCCAGACTTCACCTTCTCCTTCTCCTTCTTCTGCTTCTTCTGCTTCACCCTCCTAACTTCACCTTCTCCTTCTCCTTCTTCTACTTCTTCTGATTCACCATCCAGACTTCACCTTCTACTTCTCCTTCTTCTGCTTCTTCTGATTCACCCTCCAGACTTCACCTTCTACTTCTCCTTCTTCTGCTTCTTCTGATTCACCCTCCAGACTTCACCTTCTCCTTCTCCTTCTTCTGCTTCTTCTGATTCACCCTTCAGACTTCATCTTCTCCTTCTCCTTCTTCTCCTTCTTCTGATTCACCCTCCAGACTTCACCTTCTCCTTCTTCTACTTCTTCTGATTCACCCTCCATACTTCACCTTCTCCTTCTCCTTCTTCTACTTCTTCTGATTCACCCTCCAGACTTCACCTTCTCCTTCTCCTTCTTCCACTTCTTCTGATTCACCCTCCAGACTTCACCTTCTCCTTCTCCTTCTTCCACTTCTTCTGATTCACCCTCCAGACTTCACCTTCTCCTTCTCCTTCTTCTACTTCTTCTGGTTCACCCTCCAGACTTCACCTTCTCCTTCTCCTTCTTCTACTTCTTCTGATTCACCCTCCAGACTTCACCTTCTCCTTCTCCTTCTTCTACTTCTTTTGCTTCACCCTCCAGACTTCAACAACTCCTTCTCCTTCTTCTACTTCTTCTGATTCACCCTCCAGACTTCACCTTCTCCTTCTCCTTCTTCTACTTCTTCTGATTGACCCTCCAGACTTCACCTTCTCCTTCTCCTTCTTCTACTTCTTCTGATTCACCCTCCAGACTTCACCTTCTCCTTCTCCTTCTTCTACTTCTTCTGAGTCACCCTCCAGACTTAACCTTCTCCTTCTCCTTCTTCTGCTTCTTCTGATTCACCTTCCAGACTTCACCTTCTCCTTCTCCTTCTTCTACTTCTTCTGATTCACCCTCCAGGCTTCACCTTCTCCTTCTCCTTCTTCTGCATCTTCTGCTTCACCCTCCAGACTTCACCTTCTCGTTCTCCTTCTTCTGATTCTTCGGCTTCACCCTCCTGACATAACCTTCTCCTTCTCCTTCTTCTGCTTCTTCTGATTCACCCTCCAGACTTCACCTTCTCCTTCTCCTTCTTCTGCTTCTTCTGATTCACCCTCCTGACTTCACCTTCTCCTTCTACTTCTTCTCCTTCTTCTGATTCACCATCCAGACTTCACCTTCTCCTTCTCCTTCTTCTGCTTCTTCTGATTCACCCTCCAGACTTCACCTTCTCCTTCTCCTTCTTCTACTTCTTCTGATTCACCCTCCAGACTTCACCTTCTCCATCTCCTTCTTCTCCTTCTTCTGATTCACCCTCCAGACTTCACCTTCTCCTTCTCCTTCTTCTGCTTCTTCTGCTTCTCCCTCCAGACTTCACCTTCTCCTTCTCCTTATTCTGCTTCTTCTGATTCACCCTCCAGACTTCACCTTCT
Organism: Somniosus microcephalus; assembly: GCF_052327205.1. NCBI lineage: Eukaryota > Metazoa > Chordata > Chondrichthyes > Squaliformes > Somniosidae > Somniosus > Somniosus microcephalus. The sequence continues at coordinate 344,857 of NW_028225473.1, forward strand.
CCTTCTCCTTCTTCTGCTTCTTCTGATTCACCCTCCTGACTTCAACTTCTCCTTCTCCTTCTTCTGCTTCTTCTGATTCACCCTCCAGACTTCATCTTCTCCTTCTCCTTCTTCTGCTTCTCCTGCTTCACCCTCCTGACTTCACCTTCTCCTTCTCCTTCTTCTACTTCTTCTGAGTCACCCTCCAGACTTCACCTTCTCCTTCTCCTTCTTCTGCTTCTTCTGATTCACCCTCCTGACTTCACCTTCTCCTTCTCCTTCTTCAACTTCTTCTGATTCACCCTCCTGACTTCACCTTCTCCATCTCCTTCTTCTGCTTCTTCTGATGCACCCTCCAGACTTCACCTTCTCCTTCTCCTTCTTCTGCTTCTTCTGCTTCTCCCTCCAGACTTCACCTTCTCCTTCTCCTTATTCTGCTTCTTCTGATTCACCCTCCAGACTTCACCTTCTCCTTCTCCTTCTTCTGCTTCTTCTGATTCACCCTCCTGACTTCAACTTCTCCTTCTCCTTCTTCTGCTTCTTCTGATTCACCCTCCAGACTTCACCTTCTCCTTCTCCTTCTTCTGCTTCTTCTGCTTCACCCTCCTGACTTCACCTTCTCCTTCTCCTTCTTCTACTTCTTCTGATTCACCCTCAAGACTTCACCTTCTCCTTCTCCTTCTTCTGCTTCTTCTGATTCACCCTCCAGACTTCACCTTCTACTTCTCCTTCTCCTGCTTCTTCTGATTCACCCTCCAGACTTCACCTTCTCCTTCTCCTTCTTCTGCTTCTTCTGAATCACCCTCCAGACTTAACCTTCTCCTTCTCCTTCTTCTGCTTCTTCTGATTCACCCTCCTGACTTCACCTGCTCCTTCTACTTCTTCTACTTCTTCTGATTCACCCTCCAGACTTCACCTTCTCCTTCTCCTCCTTCTGCTACTTCTGATTCACCCTCCAGACTTCACCTTCTCCTTCTCCTTCTTCTACTTCTTCTGATTCACCCTCCAGACTTCACCTTCTCCTTCTCCTTCTTCTGCTTCTTCTGATTCACCCTCCTGACTTCACCTTCTCCTTCTTCTACTTCTTCTGATTCACCCTCCTGACTTCACCTTCTCCATCTCCTTCTTCTGCTTCTTCTGATTCAACCTCCAGACTTCACCTTCTCCTTCTCCTTCTTCTACTTCTTCTGATTCACCCTCCAGACTTCACCTTCTCCTTCTCCTTCTTCTACTTCTTCTGATTCACCCTCCAGACTTCACCTTCTCCTTCTCCTTCTTCTGCTTCTTCTGATTCACCCTCCAGACTTCACCTTCTCCTTCTCCTTCTTCTACTTCTTCTGCTTCACCCTCCTGACTTCACCTTCTCCTTCTCCTTCTTCTACTTCTTCTGATTCACCCTCCTGACTTCACCTTCTCCTTCTCCTTCTTCTGCCTCTTCTGGTTCACCCTCCAGACTTCACCTTCTCCTTCTCCTTCTTCTACTTCTTCTGATTCACCCTCCAGACTTCACCTTCTCCATCTCCTTCTTCTATTTCTTCTGAATCACCCTCCTGACTTCACCTTCTCCTTCTCCTTCTTCTGCTTCTTCTGATTCACCCTCCTGACTTCACCTTCTCCTTCTCCTTCTTCTACTTCTTCTGATTCACCCTCCTGACTTCACCCTCTCCTTCTCCTTCTTCTGCTTCTTCTGATTCACCCTCCAGACTTCACCTTCTCCTTCTCCTTCTTCTACTTCTTCTGATTCACCCTCCAGACTTCACCTTCTCCTTCTCCTTCTTCTACTTCTTCTGATTCACCCTCCTGACTTAACCTTCTCCTTCTCCTTCTTCTGCTTTTTCTGATTCACCCTCCAGACTTCACCTTCTCCTTCTCCTTCTTCTACTTCTTCTGCTTCACACTCCTGACTTCACCTTCTCCTTCTCCTTCCTCTACTTCTTCTGATTCACCCTCCAGACTTCACCTTCTCCTTCTCCTTCTTCTACTTCTTCTGATTCACCCTCCAGACTTCACCTTCTCCTTCTCCTTCTTCTGCTTCTTCTGCTTCACCCTCCAGACTTCACCTTCTCCTTCTCCTTCTTCTACTTCTTCTGATTCACCCTCCTGACTTCACCTTCTCCTTCTCCTTCTTCTGCTTCTTCTGCTTCACCCTCCAGACTTCACCTTCTCCTTCTCCTTCTTCTACTTCTTCTGATTCACCCTCCTGACTTCACCTTCTCGTTCTCCTTCTTCTGCTTCTTCTGATTCACCCTCCAGACTTCATCTTCTCCTTCTCCTTCTTCTGCTTCCTCTGATTCACCCTCCTGACTTCACCTTCTCCTTCTCCTTCTTCTGCTTCTTCTGATTCACCCTCCAGACTTCACCTTCTCCTTCTCCTTCTTCTGCTTCTTCTGATTCACCCTCCAGACTTCACCTTCTCCTTCTCCTTCTTCTACTTCTTCTGATTCACCCTCCAGACTTCACCTTCTCCTTCTCCTTCTTCTGCTTCTTCTGCTTCACCCTCCAGACTTCACCTTCTCCTTCTCCTTCTTCTACTTCTTCTGATTCACCCTCCTGACTACACCTTCTCCTTCTCCTTCTTCTGCTTCTTCTGCTTCACCCTCCAGACTTCACCTTCTCCTTCTCCTTCTTCTACTTCTTCTGATTCACCCTCCAGACTTCACCTTCTAATTCTCCTTCTTCTACTTCTTCTGATTCACCCTCCAGACTTCACCTTCTCCTTCTCCTCCTTCTGCTACTTCTGATTCACCCTCCAGACGTCACCTTCTCCTTCTCCTTCTTCTACTTCTTCTGATTCACCCTCCAGACTTCACCTTCTCCTTCTCATTCTTCTGCTTCTTCTGATTCACCCTCCTGACTTCACCTTCTCCTTCATCTACTTCTTCTGATTCACCCTCCTGACTTCACCTTCTCCATCTCCTTCTTCTGCTTCTTCTGATTCACCCTCCAGACTTCACCTTCTCCTTCTCCTTCTTCTACTTCTTCTGATTCACCCTCCAGACTTCACCTTCTCCTTCTCCTTCTTCTACTTCTTCTGATTCACCCTCCAGACTTCACCTTCTCCTTCTCCTTCTTCTGCTTCTTCTGATTCACCCTCCAGACTTCACCTTCTCCTTCTCCTTCTTCTACTTCTTCTGCTTCACCCTCCTGACTTCACCTTCTCCTTCTCCTTCTTCTACTTCTTCTGATTCACCCTCCTGACTTCACCTTCTCCTTCTCCTTCTTCTGCCTCTTCTGATTCACCCGCCAGACTTCACCTTCTCCTTCTCCTTCTTCTACTTCTTCTGATTCACCCTCCAGACTTCACCTTCTCCATCTCCTTCTTCTATTTCTTCTGAATCACCCTCCTGACTTCACCTTCTCCTTCTCCTTCTTCTGCTTCTTCTGATTCACCCTCCTGACTTCACCTTCTCCTTCTCCTTCTTCTACTTCTTCTGATTCACCCTCCTGACTTCACCCTCTCCTTCTCCTTCTTCTGCTTCTTCTGATTCACCCTCCAGACTTCACCTTCTCCTTCTCCTTCTTCTACTTCTTCTGATTCACCCTCCAGACTTCACCTTCTCCTTCTCCTTCTTCTACTTCTTCTGATTCACCCTCCTGACTTAACCTTCTCCTTCTCCTTCTTCTGCTTTTTCTGATTCACCCTCCAGACTTCACCTTCTCCTTCTCCTTCTTCTACTTCTTCTGCTTCACACTCCTGACTTCACCTTCTCCTTCTCCTTCTTCTACTTCTTCTGATTCACCCTCCAGACTTCACCTTCTCCTTCTCCTTCTTCTACTTCTTCTGATTCACCCTCCAGACTTCACCTTCTCCTTCTCCTTCTTCTGCTTCTTCTGCTTCACCCTCCAGACTTCACCTTCTCCTTCTCCTTCTTCTACTTCTTCTGATTCACCCTCCTGACTTCACCTTCTCCTTCTCCTTCTTCTGCTTCTTCTGCTTCACCCTCCAGACTTCACCTTCTCCTTCTCCTTCTTCTACTTCTTCTGATTCACCCTCCTGACTTCACCTTCTCGTTCTCCTTCTTCTGCTTCTTCTGATTCACCCTCCAGACTTCACCTTCTCCTTCTCCTTCTTCTGCTTCCTCTGATTCACCCTCCTGACTTCACCTTCTCCTTCTCCTTCTTCTGCTTCTTCTGATTCACCCTCCAGACTTCACCTTCTCCTTCTCCTTCTTCTGCTTCTTCTGATTCACCCTCCAGACTTCACCTTCTCCTTCTCCTTCTTCTACTTCTTCTGATTCACCCTCCAGACTTCACCTTCTCCTTCTCCTTCTTCTGCTTCTTCTGCTTCACACTCCAGATTTCACCTTCTCCTTCTCCTTCTTCTACTTCTTCTGATTCACCCTCCTGAATTCACCTTCTCCTTCTCCTTCTTCTGCTTCTTCTGCTTCACCCTCCAGACTTCACCTTCTCCTTCTCCTTCTTCTACTTCTTCTGATTCACCCTCCAGACTTCACCTTCTAATTCTCCTTCTTCTACTTCTTCTGATTCACCCTCCTGACTTCACCTTCTCCTTCTCCTTCTTCTGCTTCTTCTGATTCACCCTCCAGACTTCACCTTCTCCTTCTCCTTCTTCTACTTCTTCTGATTCACCCTCCAGACTTCACCTTCTAATTCTCCTTCTTCTACTTCTTCTGATTCACCCTCCTGACTTCACCTTCTCCTTCTCCTTCTTCTGCTTCTTCTGATTCACCCTCCAGACTTCACCTTCTCCTTCTCCTTCTTCTACTTCTTCTGATTCACCCTCCAGTCTTCACCTTCTCCTTCTCCTTCTTCTACTACTTCTGATTCACCCTCCAGACTTCACCTTCTCCTTCTCCTTCTTCTACTTCTTCTGAGTCACCCTCCAGACTTCACCTTCTCCTTCTCCTTCTTCTGCTTCTTCTGATTCACCCTCCAGACTTCACCTTCTCCTTCTCCTTCTTCTATTTCTTCTGATTCACCCTCCAGACTTCACCTTCTCCTTCTCCTTCTTCTGCTTCTTCTGCTTCACCCCCCAGACTTCACCTTCTCCTTCTCCTTCTTCTGCTTCTTCGGCTTCACCCTCCTGACTTCACCTTCTCCTTCTCCTTCTTCTGCTTCTTCTGATTCACCCTCCAGACTTCACCTTCTCCTTCTCCTTCTTCTGCTTCTTCTGATTCACCCTCCTGACTTCACCTTCTCCTTCTACTTCTTCTACTTCTTCTGATTCTCCAGCCAGACTTCACCTTCTCCTTCTCCTCCTTCTGCTTCTTCTGATTCACCCTCCAGGCTTCACCTTCTCCTTCTCCTTCTTCTACTTCTTCTGATTCACCCTCCAGACTTCACCTTCTCGTTCTCCTTCTTCTGCTTCTTCTGATTCACCCTCCAGACTTCACCTTCTCCTTCTCCTTCTTCTGCTTCCTCTGATTCACCCTCCTGACTTCACCTTCTCCTTCTCCTTCTTCTGCTTCTTCTGATTCACCCTCCAGACTTCACCTTCTCCTTCTACTTCTTCTGCTTCTTCTGATTCACCCTCCAGTCTTCACCTTCTCCTTCTCCTTCTTCTACTTCTTCTGATTCACCCTCCAGACTTCACCTTCTCCTTCTCCTTCTTCTGCTTCTTCTGCTTCACCCTCCAGACTTCACCTTCTCCTTCTCCTTCTTCTACTTCTTCTGATTCACCCTCCTGACTTCACCTTCTCCTTCTCCTTCTTCTGCTTCTTCTGCTTCACCCTCCAGACTTCACCTTCTCCTTCTCCTTCTTCGACTTCTTCTGATTCACCCTCCAGACTTCACCTTCTAATTCTCCTTCTTCTACTTCTTCTGATTCACCCTCCTGACTTCACCTTCTCCTTCTCCTTCTTCTGCTTCTTCTGATTCACCCTCCAGACTTCACCTTCTCCTTCTCCTTCTTCTACTTCTTCTGATTCACCCTCCAGACTTCACCTTCTAATTCTCCTTCTTCTACTTCTTCTGATTCACCCTCCTGACTTCACCTTCTCCTTCTCCTTCTTCTGCTTCTTCTGATTCACCCTCCAGACTTCACCTTCTCCTTCTCCTTCTTCTACTTCTTCTGATTCACCCTCCAGTCTTCACCATCTCCTTCTCCTTCTTCTGCTTCTTCTGATTCACCCTCCAGACTTCACCTTCTCCTTCTCCTTCTTCTACTTCTTCTGAGTCACCCTCCAGACTTCACCTTCTCCTTCTCCTTCTTCTGCTTCTTCTGATTCACCCTCCAGACTTCACCTTCTCCTTCTCCTTCTTCTACTTCTTCTGATTCACCCTCCAGACTTCACCTTCTCCTTCTCCTTCTTCTGCTTCTTCTGCTTCACCCCCCCAGACTTCACCTTCTCCTTCTCCTTCTTCTGCTTCTTCGGCTTCACCCTCCTGACTTCACCTTCTCCTTCTCCTTCTTCTGCTTCTTCTGATTCACCCTCCAGACTTCACCTTCTCCTTCTCCTTCTTCTGCTTCTTCTGATTCACCCTCCTGACTTCATCTTCTCCTTTTACTTCTTCTACTTCTTCTGATTCTCCATCCAGACTTCACCTTCTCCTTCTCCTCCTTCTGCTTCTTCTGATTCACCCTCCAGGCTTCACCTTCTCCTTCTCCTTCTTCTACTTCTTCTGATTCACCCTCCAGACTTCACCTTCTCCTTCTCCTTCTTCTGCTTCTTCTGATTCACCCTCCTGACTTCACCTTCTCCTTCTCCTTCTTCTACTTCTTCCGATTCACCCTCCTGACTTCACCTTCTCCATCTCCTTTTTCTGCTTCTTCTGATTCACCCTCCAGACTTCACCTTCTCCTTCTCCTTCTTCTACTGCTTTTGATTCACCCTCCAGACTTCACCTTCTCCTTCTCCTTCTTCTACTTCTTCTGATTCACCCTCCAGACTTCACCTTCTCCTTCTCCTTCCTCTGCTTCTGATTCACCCTCCAGACTTCACCTTCTCCTTCTCCTTCTTCTGCTTCTTCTGCTTCACCCTCCAGACTTCAGCTTCTCCTTCTCCTTCTTCTGCTTCTTCTGATTCACCCTCCAGACTTCACCTTCTCCTTCTCCTTCTTCTACTTCTTCTGCTTCTCCCTCCAGACTTCACCTTCTCCTTCTCCTTCTGCTGCTTCTTCTGATTCACCCTCCTGACTTCACCTTCTCCTTCTCCTTCTTCTGCTTCTTCTGATTCACCCTCCAGACTTCACCTTCTCCTTCTCCTTCTTCTGCTTCTTCTGATTCACCCTCCAGACTTCAGCTTCTCCTTCTCCTTCTTCTACTTCTTCTGATTCACCCTCCAGACTTCACCTTCTCCTTCTCCTTCTGCTTCTTCTGCTTCACCCTCCTGACTTCACCTTCTCCTTCTCCTTCTTCTACTTCTTCTGATTCACCCTCCAGACTTCACCTTCTCCTTCTCCTTCTTCTGCTTCTTCTGCTTCACCCTCCTGACTGCACCTTCTCCTTCTCCTTCTTTTACTTCTTCTGATTCACCCTCCAGACTTCACCTTCTCCTTCTCCTTCTTCTGCTTCTTCTGATTCACCCTCCAGACTTCACCTTCTACTTCTCCTTCTTCTGCTTCTTCTGATTCACCCTCCAGACTTCACCTTCTCCTTCTCCTTCTTCTACTTCTTCTGATTCACCCTCCAGACTTCACATTCTCCTTCTCCTTCTTCTACTTCTTCTGATTCACCCTCCAGACTTCACCTTCTCCTTCTCCTTCTTCTACTTCTTCTGATTCACCCTCCAGACTTCACCTTCTCCTTCTCCTTCTTCTACTTCTTCTGATTCACCCTCCTGACTTCACCTTCTCCTTCTCCTTCTTCTGCTTCTTCTGCTTCACCCTCCAGACTTCACCTTCTCCTTCTCCTTCGTCTACTTCTTCTGATTCACCCTCCAGACTTCACCTTCTAATTCTCCTTCTTCTACTTCTTCTGATTCACCCTCCTGACTTCACCTTCTCCTTCTCCTTCTTCTGCTTCTTCTGTTTCACCCTCCAGACTTCACCTTCTCCTTCTCCTTCTTCTACTTCTTCTGATTCACCCTCCAGTCTTCACCTTCTCCTTCTCCTTCTTCTACTTCTTCTGATTCACCCTCCAGACATCACCTTCTCCTTCTCCTTCTTCTACTTCTTCTGAGTCACCCTCCAGACTTCACCTTCTCCTTCTCCTTCTTCTGCTTCTTCTGATTCACCCTCCAGACTTCACCTTCTCCTTCTCCTTCTTCTACTTCTTCTGAATCACCCTCCAGACTTCACCTTCTCCTTCTCCTTCTTCTGTTTCTTCTGCTTCACCCTCCAGACTACACCTTCTCCTTCTCCTTCTTCTGCTTCTTCGGCTTCACCCTCCTGACTTCACCTTCTCCTTCTCCTTCTTCTGCTTCTTCTGATTCACCCTCCAGACTTCACCTTCTCCTTCTCCTTCTTCTGCTTCTTCGGATTCACCCTCCTGACTTCACCTTCTCCTTCTACTTCTTCTACTTCTTCTGATTCACCATCCAGACTTCACCTTCTCCTTCTCCTCCTTCTGCTTCTTCTGATTCACCCTCCAGGCTTCACCTTCTCCTTCTCCTTCTTCTACTTCTTCTGATTCACCCTCCAGACTTCACCTTCTCCTTCTCCTTCTTCTGCTTCTTCTGATTCACCCTCCTGACTTCACATTCTCCTTCTCCTTCTTCTACTTCTTCTGATTCACCCTCCTGACTTCACCTTATCCATCTCCTTCTTCTGCTTCTTCTGATTCACCCTCCAGACTTCACCTTCTCCTTCTCCTTCTTCTACTTCTTCTGATTCACCCTCCAGACTTCACCTTCTTCTTCTCCTTCTTCTACTTCTTCTGATTCACCCTCCAGACTTCACCTTCTCCTTCTCCTTCTTCTGCTTCTTCTGATTCACCCTCCAGACTTCACCTTCTCCTTCTCCTTCTTCTGCTTCCTCTGCTTCACCCTCCAGACTTCAGCTTCTCCTTCTCCTTCTTCTGCTTCTTCTGATTCACCCTCCAGACTTCACCTTCTCCTTCTCCTTCTTCTACTTCTTCTGCTTCTCCCTCCAGACTTCACCTTCTCCTTCTCCTTCTCCTGCTTCTTCTGATTCACCCTCCTGACTTCACCTTCTCCTTCTCCTTCTTCTGCTTCTTCTGATTCACTCTCCAGACTTCACCTTCTCCTTCTCCTTCTTCTGCTTCTTCTGATTCACCCTCCAGACTTCAGCTTCTCCTTCTCCTTCTTCTACTTCTTCTGATTCACCCTCCAGACTTCACCTTCTCCTTCTCCTTCTTCTGCTTCTTCTGATTCACCCTCCTGACTTCACCTTCTCCTTCTCCTTCTGCTTCTTCTGCTTCACCCTCCTGACTTCACCTTCTCCTTCCCCTTCTTCTGCTTCTTCTGATTCACCCTCCAGACTTCACCTTCTCCTTCTCCTTCTTCTGCTTCTTCTGCTTCACCCTCCTGACTTCACCTTCTCCTTCTCCTTCTTTTACTTCTTCTGATTCACCCTCCAGACTTCACCTTCTCCTTCTCCTTCTTCTGCTTCTTCTGATTCACCCTCCAGACTTCACCTTCTAATTCTCCTTCTTCTGCTTCTTCTGATTCACCCTCCAGACTTCACCTTCTCCTTCTCCTTCTTCTGCTTCTTCTGATTCACCCTCCAGACTTCACCTTCTCCTTCTCCTTCTTCTACTTCTTCTGATTCACCCTCCAGACTTCACCTTCTCCTTCTCCTTCTTCTACTTCTTCTGATTCACCCTCCAGACTTCAGCTTCTCCTTCTCCTTCTTCTACTTCTTCTGATTCACCCTCCAGACTTCACCTTCTCCTTCTCCTTCTTCTGCTTCTTCTGATTCACCCTCCTGACTTCACCTTCTCCTTCTCCTTCTGCTTCTTCTGCTTCACCCTCCTGACTTCACCTTCTCCTTCCCCTTCTTCTGCTTCTTCTGATTCACCCTCCAGACTTCACCTTCTCCTTCTCCTTCTTCTGCTTCTTCTGCTTCACCCTCCTGACTTCACCTTCTCCTTCTCCTTCTTTTACTTCTTCTGATTCACCCTCCAGACTTCACCTTCTCCTTCTCCTTCTTCTGCTTCTTCTGATTCACCCTCCAGACTTCACCTTCTAATTCTCCTTCTTCTGCTTCTTCTGATTCACCCTCCAGACTTCACCTTCTCCTTCTCCTTCTTCTGCTTCTTCTGATTCACCCTCCAGACTTCACCTTCTCCTTCTCCTTCTTCTACTTCTTCTGATTCACCCTCCAGACTTCACCTTCTCCTTCTCCTTCTTCTACTTCTTCTGATTCACCCTCCAGACTTCACCTTCTCCTTCTCCTTCTTCTACTTCTTCTGATTCACCCTCCAGACTTCACCTTCTCCTTCTCCTTCTTCTACTACTTCTGATTCACCCTCCAGACTTCACCTTCTCCTTCTCCTTCTTCTACTTCTTCTGCTTCTCCCTCCAGGCTTCACCTTCTCCTTCTCCTTCTTCTACTTCTTCTGATTCACCCTCCAGACTTCACCTTCTCCTTCTCCTTCTTCTCCTTCTTCTGATTCACCCTCCAGACTTTAGCTTCTCCTTCTCCTTCTTCTACTTCTTCTGATTCACCCTCCAGACTTCACCTTCTCCTTCTCCTTCTTCTGCTTCTTCTGATTCACCCTCCTGACTTCACCTTCTCCTTCTCCTTCTGCTTCTTCTGCTTCACCCTCCTGACTTCACCTTCTCCTTCTCCTTCTTCTGCTTCTTCTGATTCACCCTCCAGACTTCACCTTCTCCTTCTCCTTCTTCTGCTTCTTCTGCTTCATCCTCCTGACTTCACCTTCTCCTTCTCCTTGTTTTACTTCTTCTGATTCACCCTCCAGACTTCACCTTCTCCTTCTCCTTCTTCTGCTTCTTCTGATTCACCCTCCAGACTTCACCTTCTAATTCTCCTTCTTCTGCTTCTTCTGATTCACCCTCCAGACTTCACCTTCTCCTTCTCCTTCTTCTGCTTCTTCTGATTCACCCTCCAGACTTCACCTTCTCCTTCTCCTTCTTCTACTTCTTCTGATTCACCCTCCAGACTTCACCTTCTCCTTCTCCTTCTTCTACTTCTTCTGATTCACCCTCCAGACTTCACCTTCTCCTTCTCCTTCTTCTACTTCTTCTGATTCACCCTCCAGACTTCACCTTCTCCTTCTCCTTCTTCTACTACTTCTGATTCACCCTCCAGACTTCACCTTCTCCTTCTCCTTCTTCTACTTCTTCTGCTTCTCCCTCCAGGCTTCACCTTCTCCTTCTCCTTCTTCTACTTCTTCTGATTCACCCTCCAGACTTCACCTTCTCCTTCTCCTTCTTCTACATCTTCTGATTCACCCTCCAGACTTCACCTTCTCCTTCTCCTTCTTTACTTCTTCAGATTCACCCTCCAGACTTCACCTTCTCCTTCTCCTTCTTCTCCTTCTTCTGATTCACCCTCCAGACTTCAGCTTCTCCTTCTCCTTCTTCTACTTCTTCTGATTCACCCTCCAGACTTCACCTTCTCCTTCTCCTTCTTCTGCTTCTTCTGATTCACCCTCCTGACTTCACCTTCTCCTTCTCTTTCTGCTTCTTCTGCTTCACCCTCCTGACTTCACCTTCTCCTTCTCCTTCTTCTGCTTCTTCTGATTCACCCTCCAGACTTCACCTTCTCCTTCTCCTTCTTCTGCTTCTTCTGCTTCACCCTCCTGACTTCACCTTCTCCTTCTCCTTCTTTTACTTCTTCTGTTTCACCCTCCAGACTTCACCTTCTCCTTCTCCTTCTTCTCTCTGCTTCTTCTGATTCACCCTCCAGACTTCACCTTCTACTTCTCCTTCTTCTGCTTCTTCTGATTCACCCTCCAGACTTCACCTTCTCCTTCTCCTTCTTCTGCTTCTTCTGATTCACCCTCCAGACTTCACCTTCTCCTTCTCCTTCTTCTACTTCTTCTGATTCACCCTCCAGACTTCACCTTCTCCTTCTCCTTCTTCTACTTCTTCTGATTCACCCTCCAGACTTCACCTTCTCCTTCTCCTTCTTCTACTTCTTCTGATTCACCCTCCAGACTTCACCTTCTCCTTCTCCTTCTTCTACTAATTCTGATTCACCCTCCAGACTTCACCTTCTCCTTCTCCTTCTTCTACTTCTTCTGCTTCTCCCTCCAGGCTTCACCTTCTCCTTCTCCTTCTTCTACTTCTTCTGATTCACCCTCCAGACTTCACCTTCTCCTTCTCCTTCTTCTACAGCTTCTGATTCACCCTCCAGACTTCACCTTCTCCTTCTCCTTCTTTACTTCTTCTGATTCACCCTCCAGACTTCACCTTCTCCTTCTCCTTCTTCTCCTTCTTCTGAGTCACCCTCCAGACTTCACCTTCTCCTTCTCCTTCTTCTGCTTCTTCTGATTCACCCTCCAGACTTCACCTTCTCCTTCTCCTTCTTCTACTTCTTCTGATTCACCCTCCAGACTTCGCCTTCTCCTTCTCCTTCTTCTGCTTCTTCTGCTTCACCCTCCAGACTTCACCTTCTCCTTCTGCTTTTCTGCTTCTTCGGCTTCACCCTCCTGACTTCACCTTCTCCTTCTCCTTCTTCTACTTCTTCTGATTCACCATCCAGACTTCACCTTCTCCTTCTCCTCCTTCTGCTTCTTCTGATTCACCCTCCAGACTTCAGCTTCTCCTTCTCCTTCTTCTACTTCTTCTGATTCACCCTCCAGACTTCACCTTCTCCTTCTCCTTCTTCTGCTTCTTCTGATTCACCCTCCTGACTTCACCTTCTCCTTCTCCTTCTGCTTCTTCTGCTTCACCCTCCTGACTTCACCTTCTCCTTCTCCTTCTTCTGCTTCTTCTGATTCACCCTCCAGACTTCACCTTCTCCTTCTCCTTCTTCTGCTTCTTCTGCTTCACCCTCCTGACTTCACCTTCTAATTCTCCTTCTTCTGCTTCTTCTGATTCACCCTCCAGACTTCACCTTCTCCTTCTCCTTCTTCTGCTTCTTCTGTTTCACCCTCCAGACTTCACCTTCTCCTTCTCCTTCTTCTACTTCTTCTGATTCACCCTCCAGACTTCACCTTCTCCTTCTCCTTCTTCTACTTCTTCTGATTCACCCTCCAGACTTCACCTTCTCCTTCTCCTTCTTCTACTTCTTCTGATTCACCCTCCAGACTTCACCTTCTCCTTCTCCTTCTTCTACTACTTCTGATTCACCCTCCAGACTTCACCTTCTCCTTCTCCTTCTTCTACTTCTTCTGCTTCTCCCTCCAGGCTTCACCTTCTCCTTCTCCTTCTTCTACTTCTTCTGATTCACCCTCCAGACTTCACCTTCTCCTTCTCCTTCTTCTACATCTTCTGATTCACCCTCCAGACTTCACCTTCTCCTTCTCCTTCTTTACTTCTTCAGATTCACCCTCCAGACTTCACCTTCTCCTTCTCCTTCTTCTCCTTCTTCTGATTCACCCTCCAGACTTCAGCTTCTCCTTCTCCTTCTTCTACTTCTTCTGATTCACCCTCCAGACTTCACCTTCTCCTTCTCCTTCTTCTGCTTCTTCTGATTCACCCTCCTGACTTCACCTTCTCATTCTCCTTCTGCTTCTTCTGCTTCACCCTCCTGACTTCACCTTCTCCTTCTCCTTCTTCTGCTTCTTCTGATTCACCCTCCAGACTTCACCTTCTCCTTCTCCTTCTTCTGCTTCTTCTGCTTCACCCTCCTGACTTCACCTTCTCCTTCTCCTTCTTTTACTTCTTCTGATTCACCCTCCAGACTTCACCTTCTCCTTCTCCTTCTTCTGCATCTTCTGATTCACCCTCCAGACTTCACCTTCTACTTCTCCTTCTTCTGCTTCTTCTGATTCACCCTCCAGACTTCACCTTCTCCTTCTCCTTCTTCTGCTTCTTCTGATTCACCCTCCAGACTTCACCTTCTCCTTCTCCTTCTTCTACTTCTTCTGATTCACCCTCCAGACTTCACCTTCTCCTTCTCCTTCTTCTACATCTTCTGATTCACCCTCCAGACTTCACCTTCTCCTTCTCCTTCTTCTACTTCTTCTGATTCACCCTCCAGACTTCACCTTCTCCTTCTCCTTCTTCTACTACTTCTGATTCACCCTCCAGACTTCACCTTCTCCTTCTCCTTCTTCTACTTCTTCTGCTTCTCCCTCCAGGCTTCACCTTCTCCTTCTCCTTCTTCTACTTCTTCTGATTCACCCTCCAGATTTCACCTTCTCCTTCTCCTTCTTCTACAGCTTCTGATTCACCCTCCAGACTTCACCTTCTCCTTCTCCTTCTTTACTTCTTCTGATTCACCCTCCAGACTTCACCTTCTCCTTCTCCTTCTTCTCCTTCTTCAGAGTCACCCTCCAGACTTCACCTTCTCCTTCTCCTTCTTCTGCTTCTTCTGATTCACCCTCCAGACTTCACCTTCTCCTTCTCCTTCTTCTACTTCTTCTGATTCACCCTCCAGACTTCACCTTCTCCTTCTCCTTCTTCTGCTTCTTCTGCTTCACCCTCCAGACTTCACCTTCTCCTTCTGCTTCTTCTGCTTCTTCGGCTTCACCCTCCTGACTTCACCTTCTCCTTCTCCTTCTTCTACTTCTTCTGATTCACCATCCAGACTTCACCTTCTCCTTCTCCTCCTTCTGCTTCTTCTGATTCACCCTCCAGACTTCACCTTTTCCTTCTCCTTCTTCTACTTCTTCTGATTCACCCTCCAGACTTCACCTTCTCCTTCTCCTTCTTCTGCTTCTTCTGATTCACCCTCCTGACTTCACTTTCTCCTTCTCCTTCTTCTACTTCTTCTGATTCACCCTCCTGACTTCACCTTCTCCATCTCCTTTTTCTGCTTCTTCTGATTCACCCTCCAGACTTCACCTTCTCCTTCTCCTTCTTCTACTTCTTCTGATTCACCCTCCAGACTTCACCTTCCCCTTCTCCTTCTTCTACTTCTTCTGATTCACCCTCCAGACTTCACCTTCTCCTTCTCCTTCTTCTGCTTCTTCTGATTCACCCTCCAGACTTCACCTTCTCCTTCTCCTTCTTCTACTTCTTCTGCTTCACCCTCCTGACTTCACCTTCTCCTTCTCCTTCTTCTACTTCTTCTGATTCACCCTCCTGACTTCACCTTCTCCTTCTCCTTCTTCTGCTTCTTCTGATTCACCCTCCAGACTTCACCTTCTCCTTCTCCTTCTTCTACTTCTTCTGATTCACCCTCCAGACTTCACCTTCTCCTTCTCCTTCTTCTACTTCTTCTGATTCACCCTCCTGACTTCACCTTCTCCTTCTCCTTCTTCTGCTTCTTCTGATTCACCCTCCAGACTTCACCTTCTCCTTCTCCTTCTTCTACTTCTTCTGATTCACCCTCCAGACTTCACCTTCTCCTTCTCCTTCTTCTGCTTCTTCTGCTTCACCCTCCAGACTTCACCTTCTCCTTCTCCTTCTTCTGCTTCTTCGGCTTCACCCTCCTGACTTCACCTTCTCCTTCTCCTTCTTCTGCTTCTTCTGATTCACCCTCCAGACTTCACCTTCTCCTTCTCCTTCTTCTGCTTCTTCTGATTCACCCTCCTGACTTCACCTTCTCCTTCTACTTCTTCTACTTCTTCTGATTCACCATCCAGACTTCACCTTCTCCTTCTCCTCCTTCTGCTTCTTCTGATTCACCCTCCAGGCTTCACCTTCTCCTTCTCCTTCTTCTACTTCTTCTGATTCACCCTCCAGACTTCACCTTCTCCTTCTCCTTCTTCTGCTTCTTCTGATTCACCCTCCTGACTTCACCTTCTCCTTCTCCTTCTTCTACTTCTTCTGATTCACCCTCCTGACTTCACCTTCTCCATCTCCTTCTTCTGCTTCTTCTGATTCACCCTCCAGACTTCACCTTCTCCTTCTCCTTCTTCTACTTCTTCTGATTCACCCTCCAGACTTCACCTTCTTCTTCTCCTTCTTCTACTTCTTCTGATTCACCCTCCAGACTTCACCTTCTCCTTCTCCTTCTTCTGCTTCTTCTGATTCACCCTCCAGACTTCACCTTCTCCTTCTCCTTCTTCTGCTTCTTCTGCTTCACCCTCCAGACTTCAGCTTCTCCTTCTCCTTCTTCTGCTTCTTCTGATTCACCCTCCAGACTTCACCTTCTCCTTCTCCTTCTTCTACTTCTTCTGCTTCTCCCTCCAGACTTCACCTTCTCCTTCTCCTTCTGCTGCTTCTTCTGATTCACCCTCCTGACTTCACCTTCTCCTTCTCCTTCTTCTGCTTCTTCTGATTCACTCTCCAGACTTCACCTTCTCCTTCTCCTTCTTCTGCTTCTTCTGATTCACCCTCCAGACTTCAGCTTCTCCTTCTCCTTCTTCTACTTCTTCTGATTCACCCTCCAGACTTCACCTTCTCCTTCTCCTTCTTCTGCTTCTTCTGATTCACCCTCCTGACTTCACCTTCTCCTTCTCCTTCTGCTTCTTCTGCTTCACCCTCCTGACTTCACCTTCTCCTTCTCCTTCTTCTGCTTCTTCTGATTCACCCTCCAGACTTCACCTTCTCCTTCTCCTTCTTCTGCTTCTTCTGCTTCACCCTCCTGACTTCACCTTCTCCTTCTCCTTCTTTTACTTCTTCTGATTCACCCTCCAGACTTCACCTTCTCCTTCTCCTTCTTCTGCTTCTTCTGATTCACCCTCCAGACTTCACCTTCTAATTCTCCTTCTTCTGCTTCTTCTGATTCACCCTCCAGACTTCACCGTCTCCTTCTCCTTCTTCTGCTTCTTCTGATTCACCCTCCAGACTTCACCTTCTCCTTCTCCTTCTTCTACTTCTTCTGATTCACCCTCCAGACTTCACCTTCTCCTTCTCCTTCTTCTACTTCTTCTGATTCACCCTCCAGACTTCACCTTCTCCTTCTCCTTCTTCTACTTCTTCTGATTCACCCTCCAGACTTCACCTTCTCCTTCTCCTTCTTCTACTACTTCTGATTCACCCTCCAGACTTCACCTTCTCCTTCTCCTTCTTCTACTTCTTCTGCTTCTCCCTCCAGGCTTCACCTTCTCCTTCTCCTTCTTCTACTTCTTCTGATTCACCCTCCAGACTTCACCTTCTCCTTCTCCTTCTTCTCCTTCTTCTGATTCACCCTCCAGACTTCAGCTTCTCCTTCTCCTTCTTCTACTTCTTCTGATTCACCCTCCAGACTTCACCTTCTCCTTCTCCTTCTTCTGCTTCTTCTGATTCACCCTCCTGACTTCACCTTCTCCTTCTCCTTCTGCTTCTTCTGCTTCACCCTCCTGACTTCACCTTCTCCTTCTCCTTCTTCTGCTTCTTCTGATTCACCCTCCAGACTTCACCTTCTCCTTCTCCTTCTTCTGCTTCTTCTGCTTCATCCTCCTGACTTCACCTTCTCCTTCTCCTTCTTTTACTTCTTCTGATTCACCCTCCAGACTTCACCTTCTCCTTCTCCTTCTTCTGCTTCTTCTGATTCACCCTCCAGACTTCACCTTCTTATTCTCCTTCTTCTGCTTCTTCTGATTCACCCTCCAGACTTCACCTTCTCCTTCTCCTTCTTCTGCTTCTTCTGATTCACCCTCCAGACTTCACCTTCTCCTTCTCCTTCTTCTACTTCTTCTGATTCACCCTCCAGACTTCACCTTCTCCTTCTCCTTCTTCTACTTCTTCTGATTCACCCTCCAGACTTCACCTTTTCCTTCTCCTTCTTCTACTTCTTCTGATTCACCCTCCAGACTTCACCTTCTCCTTCTCCTTCTTCTACTACTTCTGATTCACCCTCCAGACTTCACCTTCTCCTTCTCCTTCTTCTACTTCTTCTGCTTCTCCCTCCAGGCTTCACCTTCTCCTTCTCCTTCTTCTACTTCTTCTGATTCACCCTCCAGACTTCACCTTCTCCTTCTCCTTCTTCTACATCTTCTGATTCACCCTCCAGACTTCACCTTCTACTTCTCCTTCTTTACTTCTTCAGATTCACCCTCCAGACTTCACCTTCTCCTTCTCCTTCTTCTCCTTCTTCTGATTCACCCTCCAGACTTCAGCTTCTCCTTCTCCTTCTTCTACTTCTTCTGATTCACCCTCCAGACTTCACCTTCTCCTTCTCCTTCTTCTGCTTCTTCTGATTCACCCTCCTGACTTCACCTTCTCCTTCTCTTTCTGCTTCTTCTGCTTCACCCTCCTGACTTCACCTTCTCCTTCTCCTTCTTCTGCTTCTTCTGATTCACCCTCCAGACTTCACCTTCTCCTTCTCCTTCTTCTGCTTCTTCTGCTTCACCCTCCTGACTTCACCTTCTCCTTCTCCTTCTTTTACTTCTTCTGATTCACCCTCCAGACTTCACCTTCTCCTTCTCCTTCTTCTGCTTCTTCTGCTTCACCCTCCAGACTTCACCTTCTACTTCTCCTTCTTCTGCTTCTTCTGATTCACCCTCCAGACTTCACCTTCTCCTTCTCCTTCTTCTGCTTCTTCTGCTTCACCCTCCTGACTTCACCTTCTCCTTCTCCTTCTTTTACTTCTTCTGATTCACCCTCCAGACTTCACCTTCTCCTTCTCCTTCTTCTGCATCTTCTGATTCACCCTCCAGACTTCACCTTCTACTTCTCCTTCTTCTGCTTCTTCTGATTCACCCTCCAGACTTCACCTTCTCCTTCTCCTTCTTCTGCTTCTTCTGATTCACCCTCCAGACTTCACCTTCTCCTTCTCCTTCTTCTACTTCTTCTGATTCACCCTCCAGACTTCACCTTCTCCTTCTCCTTCTTCTACTTCTTCTGATTCACCCTCCAGACTTCACCTTCTCCTTCTCCTTCTTCTACTTCTTCTGATTCACCCTCCAGACTTCACCTTCTCCTTCTCCTTCTTCTACTACTTCTGATTCACCCTCCAGACTTCACCTTCTCCTTCTCCTTCTTCTACTTCTTCTGCTTCTCCCTCCAGGCTTCACCTTCTCCTTCTCCTTCTTCTACTTCTTCTGATTCACCCTCCAGATTTCACCTTCTCCTTCTCCTTCTTCTACAGCTTCTGATTCACCCTCCAGACTTCACCTTCTCCTTCTCCTTCTTTACTTCTTCTGATTCACCCTCCAGACTTCACCTTCTCCTTCTCCTTCTTCTCCTTCTTCAGAGTCACCCTCCAGACTTCACCTTCTCCTTCTCCTTCTTCTGCTTCTTCTGATTCACCCTCCAGACTTCACCTTCTCCTTCTCCTTCTTCTACTTCTTCTGATTCACCCTCCAGACTTCACCTTCTCCTTCTCCTTCTTCTGCTTCTTCTGCTTCACCCTCCAGACTTCACCTTCTCCTTCTGCTTCTTCTGCTTCTTCGGCTTCACCCTCCTGACTTCACCTTCTCCTTCTCCTTCTTCTACTTCTTCTGATTCACCATCCAGACTTCACCTTCTCCTTCTCCTCCTTCTGCTTCTTCTGATTCACCCTCCAGACTTCACCTTTTCCTTCTCCTTCTTCTACTTCTTCTGATTCACCCTCCAGACTTCACCTTCTCCTTCTCCTTCTTCTGCTTCTTCTGATTCACCCTCCTGACTTCACTTTCTCCTTCTCCTTCTTCTACTTCTTCTGATTCACCCTCCTGACTTCACCTTCTCCATCTCCTTTTTCTGCTTCTTCTGATTCACCCTCCAGACTTCACCTTCTCCTTCTCCTTCTTCTACTTCTTCTGATTCACCCTCCAGACTTCACCTTCCCCTTCTCCTTCTTCTACTTCTTCTGATTCACCCTCCAGACTTCACCTTCTCCTTCTCCTTCTTCTGCTTCTTCTGATTCACCCTCCAGACTTCACCTTCTCCTTCTCCTTCTTCTACTTCTTCTGCTTCACCCTCCTGACTTCACCTTCTCCTTCTCCTTCTTCTACTTCTTCTGATTCACCCTCCTGACTTCACCTTCTCCTTCTCCTTCTTCTGCTTCTTCTGATTCACCCTCCAGACTTCACCTTCTCCTTCTCCTTCTTCTACTTCTTCTGATTCACCCTCCAGACTTCACCTTCTCCTTCTCCTTCTTCTACTTCTTCTGATTCACCCTCCTGACTTCACCTTCTCCTTCTCCTTCTTCTGCTTCTTCTGATTCACCCTCCAGACTTCACCTTCTCCTTCTCCTTCTTCTACTTCTTCTGATTCACCCTCCAGACTTCACCTTCTCCTTCTCCTTCTTCTGCTTCTTCTGCTTCACCCTCCAGACTTCACCTTCTCCTTCTCCTTCTTCTGCTTCTTCGGCTTCACCCTCCTGACTTCACCTTCTCCTTCTCCTTCTTCTGCTTCTTCTGATTCACCCTCCAGACTTCACCTTCTCCTTCTCCTTCTTCTGCTTCTTCTGATTCACCCTCCTGACTTCACCTTCTCCTTCTACTTCTTCTACTTCTTCTGATTCACCATCCAGACTTCACCTTCTCCTTCTCCTCCTTCTGCTTCTTCTGATTCACCCTCCAGGCTTCACCTTCTCCTTCTCCTTCTTCTACTTCTTCTGATTCACCCTCCAGACTTCACCTTCTCCTTCTCCTTCTTCTGCTTCTTCTGATTCACCCTCCTGACTTCACCTTCTCCTTCTCCTTCTTCTACTTCTTCTGATTCACCCTCCTGACTTCACCTTCTCCATCTCCTTCTTCTGCTTCTTCTGATTCACCCTCCAGACTTCACCTTCTCCTTCTCCTTCTTCTACTTCTTCTGATTCACCCTCCAGACTTCACCTTCTTCTTCTCCTTCTTCTACTTCTTCTGATTCACCCTCCAGACTTCACCTTCTCCTTCTCCTTCTTCTGCTTCTTCTGATTCACCCTCCAGACTTCACCTTCTCCTTCTCCTTCTTCTGCTTCTTCTGCTTCACCCTCCAGACTTCAGCTTCTCCTTCTCCTTCTTCTGCTTCTTCTGATTCACCCTCCAGACTTCACCTTCTCCTTCTCCTTCTTCTACTTCTTCTGCTTCTCCCTCCAGACTTCACCTTCTCCTTCTCCTTCTGCTGCTTCTTCTGATTCACCCTCCTGACTTCACCTTCTCCTTCTCCTTCTTCTGCTTCTTCTGATTCACTCTCCAGACTTCACCTTCTCCTTCTCCTTCTTCTGCTTCTTCTGATTCACCCTCCAGACTTCAGCTTCTCCTTCTCCTTCTTCTACTTCTTCTGATTCACCCTCCAGACTTCACCTTCTCCTTCTCCTTCTTCTGCTTCTTCTGATTCACCCTCCTGACTTCACCTTCTCCTTCTCCTTCTGCTTCTTCTGCTTCACCCTCCTGACTTCACCTTCTCCTTCTCCTTCTTCTGCTTCTTCTGATTCACCCTCCAGACTTCACCTTCTCCTTCTCCTTCTTCTGCTTCTTCTGCTTCACCCTCCTGACTTCACCTTCTCCTTCTCCTTCTTTTACTTCTTCTGATTCACCCTCCAGACTTCACCTTCTCCTTCTCCTTCTTCTGCTTCTTCTGATTCACCCTCCAGACTTCACCTTCTAATTCTCCTTCTTCTGCTTCTTCTGATTCACCCTCCAGACTTCACCGTCTCCTTCTCCTTCTTCTGCTTCTTCTGATTCACCCTCCAGACTTCACCTTCTCCTTCTCCTTCTTCTACTTCTTCTGATTCACCCTCCAGACTTCACCTTCTCCTTCTCCTTCTTCTACTTCTTCTGATTCACCCTCCAGACTTCACCTTCTCCTTCTCCTTCTTCTACTTCTTCTGATTCACCCTCCAGACTTCACCTTCTCCTTCTCCTTCTTCTACTACTTCTGATTCACCCTCCAGACTTCACCTTCTCCTTCTCCTTCTTCTACTTCTTCTGCTTCTCCCTCCAGGCTTCACCTTCTCCTTCTCCTTCTTCTACTTCTTCTGATTCACCCTCCAGACTTCACCGTCTCCTTCTCCTTCTTCTCCTTCTTCTGATTCACCCTCCAGACTTCAGCTTCTCCTTCTCCTTCTTCTACTTCTTCTGATTCACCCTCCAGACTTCACCTTCTCCTTCTCCTTCTTCTGCTTCTTCTGATTCACCCTCCTGACTTCACCTTCTCCTTCTCCTTCTGCTTCTTCTGCTTCACCCTCCTGACTTCACCTTCTCCTTCTCCTTCTTCTGCTTCTTCTGATTCACCCTCCAGACTTCACCTTCTCCTTCTCCTTCTTCTGCTTCTTCTGCTTCATCCTCCTGACTTCACCTTCTCCTTCTCCTTCTTTTACTTCTTCTGATTCACCCTCCAGACTTCACCCTCTCCTTCTCCTTCTTCTGCTTCTTCTGATTCACCCTCCAGACTTCACCTTCTTATTCTCCTTCTTCTGCTTCTTCTGATTCACCCTCCAGACTTCACCTTCTCCTTCTCCTTCTTCTGCTTCTTCTGATTCACCCTCCAGACTTCACCTTCTCCTTCTCCTTCTTCTACTTCTTCTGATTCACCCTCCAGACTTCACCTTCTCCTTCTCCTTCTTCTACTTCTTCTGATTCACCCTCCAGACTTCACCTTTTCCTTCTCCTTCTTCTACTTCTTCTGATTCACCCTCCAGACTTCACCTTCTCCTTCTCCTTCTTCTACTACTTCTGATTCACCCTCCAGACTTCACCTTCTCCTTCTCCTTCTTCTACTTCTTCTGCTTCTCCCTCCAGGCTTCACCTTCTCCTTCTCCTTCTTCTACTTCTTCTGATTCACCCTCCAGACTTCACCTTCTCCTTCTCCTTCTTCTACATCTTCTGATTCACCCTCCAGACTTCACCTTCTACTTCTCCTTCTTTACTTCTTCAGATTCACCCTCCAGACTTCACCTTCTCCTTCTCCTTCTTCTCCTTCTTCTGATTCACCCTCCAGACTTCAGCTTCTCCTTCTCCTTCTTCTACTTCTTCTGATTCACCCTCCAGACTTCACCTTCTCCTTCTCCTTCTTCTGCTTCTTCTGATTCACCCTCCTGACTTCACCTTCTCCTTCTCTTTCTGCTTCTTCTGCTTCACCCTCCTGACTTCACCTTCTCCTTCTCCTTCTTCTGCTTCTTCTGATTCACCCTCCAGACTTCACCTTCTCCTTCTCCTTCTTCTGCTTCTTCTGCTTCACCCTCCTGACTTCACCTTCTCCTTCTCCTTCTTTTACTTCTTCTGATTCACCCTCCAGACTTCACCTTCTCCTTCTCCTTCTTCTGCTTCTTCTGATTCACCCTCCAGACTTCACCTTCTACTTCTCCTTCTTCTGCTTCTTCTGATTCACCCTCCAGACTTCACCTTCTCCTTCTCCTTCTTCTGCTTCTTCTGATTCACCCTCCAGACTTCACCTTCTCCTTCTCCTTCTTCTACTTCTTCTGATTCACCCTCCAGACTTCACCTTCTCCTTCTCCTTCTTCTACTTCTTCTGATTCACCCTCCAGACTTCACCTTCTCCTTCTCCTTCTTCTACTTCTTCTGATTCACCCTCCAGACTTCACCTTCTCCTTCTCCTTCTTCTACTAATTCTGATTCACCCTCCAGACTTCACCTTCTCCTTCTCCTTCTTCTACTTCTTCTGCTTCTCCCTCCAGGCTTCACCTTCTCCTTCTCCTTCTTCTACTTCTTCTGATTCACCCTCCAGACTTCACCTTCTCCTTCTCCTTCTTCTACAGCTTCTGATTCACCCTCCAGACTTCACCTTCTCCTTCTCCTTCTTTACTTCTTCTGATTCACCCTCCAGACTTCACCTTCTCCTTCTCCTTCTTCTCCTTCTTCTGAGTCACCCTCCAGACTTCACCTTCTCCTTCTCCTTCTTCTGCTTCTTCTGATTCACCCTCCAGACTTCACCTTCTCCTTCTCCTTCTTCTACTTCTTCTGATTCACCCTCCAGACTTCACCTTCTCCTTCTCCTTCTTCTGCTTCTTCTGCTTCACCCTCCAGACTTCACCTTCTCCTTCTGCTTTTCTGCTTCTTCGGCTTCACCCTCCTGACTTCACCTTCTCCTTCTCCTTCTTCTACTTCTTCTGATTCACCATCCAGACTTCACCTTCTCCTTCTCCTCCTTCTGCTTCTTCTGATTCACCCTCCAGACTTCAGCTTCTCCTTCTCCTTCTTCTACTTCTTCTGATTCACCCTCCAGACTTCACCTTCTCCTTCTCCTTCTTCTGCTTCTTCTGATTCACCCTCCTGACTTCACCTTCTCCTTCTCCTTCTGCTTCTTCTGCTTCACCCTCCTGACTTCACCTTCTCCTTCTCCTTCTTCTGCTTCTTCTGATTCACCCTCCAGACTTCACCTTCTCCTTCTCCTTCTTCTGCTTCTTCTGCTTCACCCTCCTGACTTCACCTTCTCCTTCTCCTTCTTTTACTTCTTCTGATTCACCCTCCAGACTTCACCTTCTCCTTCTCCTTCTTCTGCTTCTTCTGATTCACCCTCCAGACTTCACCTTCTAATTCTCCTTCTTCTGCTTCTTCTGATTCACCCTCCAGACTTCACCTTCTCCTTCTCCTTCTTCTGCTTCTTCTGATTCACCCTCCAGACTTCACCTTCTCCTTCTCCTTCTTCTACTTCTTCTGATTCACCCTCCAGACTTCACCTTCTCCTTCTCCTTCTTCTACTTCTTCTGATTCACCCTCCAGACTTCACCTTCTCCTTCTCCTTCTTCTACTTCTTCTGATTCAGCCTCCAGACTTCACCTTCTCCTTCTCCTTCTTCTACTACTTCTGATTCACCCTCCAGACTTCACCTTCTCCTTCTCCTTCTTCTACTTCTTCTGCTTCTCCCTCCAGGCTTCACCTTCTCCTTCTCCTTCTTCTACTTCTTCTGATTCACCCTCCAGACTTCACCTTCTCCTTCTCCTTCTTCTACATCTTCTGATTCACCCTCCAGACTTCACCTTCTCCTTCTCCTTCTTTACTTCTTCAGATTCACCCTCCAGACTTCACCTTCTCCTTCTCCTTCTTCTCCTTCTTCTGATTCACCCTCCAGACTTCAGCTGCTCCTTCTCCTTCTTCTACTTCTTCTGATTCACCCTCCAGACTTCACCTTCTCCTTCTCCTTCTTCTGCTTCTTCTGATTCACCCTCCTGACTTCACCTTCTCCTTCTCCTTCTGCTTCTTCTGCTTCACCCTCCTGACTTCACCTTCTCCTTCTCCTTCTTCTGCTTCTTCTGATTCACCCTCCAGACTTCACCTTCTCCTTCTCCTTCTTCTGCTTCTTCTGCTTCACCCTCCTGACTTCACCTTCTCCTTCTCCTTCTTTTACTTCTTCTGATTCACCCTCCAGACTTCACCTTCTCCTTCTCCTTCTTCTGCTTCTTCTGATTCACCCTCCAGACTTCACCTTCTACTTCTCCTTCTTCTGCTTCTTCTGATTCACCCTCCAGACTTCACCTTCTCCTTCTCCTTCTTCTGCTTCTTCTGATTCACCCTCCAGACTTCACCTTCTCCTTCTCCTTCTTCTACTTCTTCTGATTCACCCTCCAGACTTCACCTTCTCCTTCTCCTTCTTCTACTTCTTCTGATTCACCCTCCAGACTTCACCTTCTCCTTCTCCTTCTTCTGCTTCTTCTGCTTCACCCTCCAGACTTCACCTTCTCCTTCTGCTTCTTCTGCTTCTTCGGCTTCACCCTCCTGACTTCACCTTCTCCTTCTCCTTCTTCTACTTCTTCTGATTCACCATCCAGACTTCACCTTCTCCTTCTCCTCCTTCTGCTTCTTCTGATTCACCCTCCAGACTTCACCTTTTCCTTCTCCTTCTTCTACTTCTTCTGATTCACCCTCCAGACTTCACCTTCTCCTTCTCCTTCTTCTGCTTCTTCTGATTCACCCTCCAGACTTCACCTTCTCCTTCTCCTTCTTCTACTTCTTCTGATTCACCCTCCAGACTTCACCTTCTCCTTCTCCTTCTTCTACTTCTTCTGATTCAGCCTCCAGACTTCACCTTCTCCTTCTCCTTCTTCTACTACTTCTGATTCACCCTCCAGACTTCACCTTCTCCTTCTCCTTCTTCTACTTCTTCTGCTTCTCCCTCCAGGCTTCACCTTCTCCTTCTCCTTCTTCTACTTCTTCTGATTCACCCTCCAGACTTCACCTTCTCCTTCTCCTTCTTCTACATCTTCTGATTCACCCTCCAGACTTCACCTTCTCCTTCTCCTTCTTTACTTCTTCAGATTCACCCTCCAGACTTCACCTTCTCCTTCTCCTTCTTCTCCTTCTTCTGATTCACCCTCCAGACTTCAGCTGCTCCTTCTCCTTCTTCTACTTCTTCTGATTCACCCTCCAGACTTCACCTTCTCCTTCTCCTTCTTCTGCTTCTTCTGATTCACCCTCCTGACTTCACCTTCTCCTTCTCCTTCTGCTTCTTCTGCTTCACCCTCCTGACTTCACCTTCTCCTTCTCCTTCTTCTGCTTCTTCTGATTCACCCTCCAGACTTCACCTTCTCCTTCTCCTTCTTCTGCTTCTTCTGCTTCACCCTCCTGACTTCACCTTCTCCTTCTCCTTCTTTTACTTCTTCTGATTCACCCTCCAGACTTCACCTTCTCCTTCTCCTTCTTCTGCTTCTTCTGATTCACCCTCCAGACTTCACCTTCTACTTCTCCTTCTTCTGCTTCTTCTGATTCACCCTCCAGACTTCACCTTCTCCTTCTCCTTCTTCTGCTTCTTCTGATTCACCCTCCAGACTTCACCTTCTCCTTCTCCTTCTTCTACTTCTTCTGATTCACCCTCCAGACTTCACCTTCTCCTTCTCCTTCTTCTACTTCTTCTGATTCACCCTCCAGACTTCACCTTCTCCTTCTCCTTCTTCTGCTTCTTCTGCTTCACCCTCCAGACTTCACCTTCTCCTTCTGCTTCTTCTGCTTCTTCGGCTTCACCCTCCTGACTTCACCTTCTCCTTCTCCTTCTTCTACTTCTTCTGATTCACCATCCAGACTTCACCTTCTCCTTCTCCTCCTTCTGCTTCTTCTGATTCACCCTCCAGACTTCACCTTTTCCTTCTCCTTCTTCTACTTCTTCTGATTCACCCTCCAGACTTCACCTTCTCCTTCTCCTTCTTCTGCTTCTTCTGATTCACCCTCCTGACTTCACGTTCTCCTTCTCCTTCTTCTACTTCTTCTGATTCACCCTCCTGACTTCACCTTCTCCATCTCCTTTTTCTGCTTCTTCTGATTCACCCTCCAGACTTCACCTTCTCCTTCTCCTTCTTCTACTTCTTCTGATTCACCCTCCAGACTTCACCTTCCCCTTCTCCTTCTTCTACTTCTTCTGATTCACCCTCCAGACTTCACCTTCTCCTTCTCCTTCTTCTGCTTCTTCTGATTCACCCTCCAGACTTCACCTTCTCCTTCTCCTTCTTCTACTTCTTCTGCTTCACCCTCCTGACTTCACCTTCTCCTTCTCCTTCTTCTACTTCTTCTGATTCACCCTCCTGACTTCACCTTCTCCTTCTCCTTCTTCTGCTTCTTCTGATTCACCCTCCAGACTTCACCTTCTCCTTCTCCTTCTTCTACTTCTTCTGATTCACCCTCCAGACTTCACCTTCTCCTTCTCCTTCTTCTACTTCTTCTGATTCTCCCTCCTGACTTCACCTTCTCCTTCTCCTTCTTCTGCTTCTTCTGATTCACCCTCCAGACTTCACCTTCTCCTTCTCCTTCTTCTACTTCTTCTGATTCACCCTCCTGACTTCACCCTCTCCTTTTCCTTCTTCTGCTTCTTCTGATTCACCCTCCAGACCTCACCTTCTCCTTCTCCTTCTTCTACTTCTTCTGATTCACCCTCCAGACTTCACCTTCGCCTTCTCCTTCTTCTACTTCTTCTGATTCACCCTCCTGACTTAACCTTCTCCTTCTCCTTCTTCTGCTTTTTCTGATTCACCCTCCAGACTTCACCTTCTCCTTCTCCTTCTTCTACTTCTTCTGCTTCACACTCCTGACTTCACCTTCTCCTTCTCCTTCTTCTACTTCTTCTGATTCACCCTCCAGTCTTCACCTTCTCCTTCTCCTTCTTCTGCTTGTTCTGATTCACCCTCCAGACTTCACCTTCTCCTTCTCCTTCTTCTACTTCTTCTGCTTCACCCTCCTGACTTCACCTTCTCCTTCTCCTTCTTCTACTTCTTCTGATTCACCCTCCTGACTTCACCTTCTCCTTCTCCTTCTTCTGCTTCTTCTGATTCACCCTCCAGACTTCACCTTCTCCTTCTCCTTCTTCTACTTCTTCTGATTCACCCTCCAGACTTCACCTTCTCCTTCTCCTTCTTCTGCTTCTTCTGATTCACCCTCCAGACTTCACCTTCTCCTTCTCCTTCTTCTGCTTCTTCTGATTCACCCTCCAGACTTCACCTTCTCCTTCTCCTTCTTCTACTTCTTCTGATTCACCCTCCAGACTTCACCTTCTCCTTCTCCTTCTTCTACTTCTTCTGATTCACCCTCCAGACTTCACCTTCTCCTTCTCCTTCTTCTGCTTCTTCTGATTCACCCTCCTGACTTCACCTTCTCCTTCTCCATCTGCTTCTGCTGCTTCACCCTCCTGACTTCACCTTCTCCTTCTCCTTCTTCTGCTTCTTCTGATTCACCCTCCAGACTTCACCTTCTCCTTCTCCTTCTTCTGCTTCTTCTGCTTCACCCTCCTGACTTCACCTTCTCCTTCTCCTTCTTTTACTTCTTCTGATTCACCCTCCAGACTTCACCTTCTCCTTCTCCTTCTTCTGCTTCTTCTGATTCACCCTCCAGACTTCACCTTCTACTTCTCCTTCTTCTGCTTCTTCTGATTCACCCTCCAGACTTCACCTTCTCCTTCTCCTTCTTCTGCTTCTTCTGATTCACCCTCCAGACTTCACCTTCTCCTTCTCCTTCTTCTACTTCTTCTGATTCACCCTCCAGACTTCACCTTCTCCTTCTCCTTCTTCTACTTCTTCTGATTCACCCTCCAGACTTCACCTTCTCCTTCTCCTTCTTCTACTTCTTCTGATTCACCCTCCAGACTTCACCTTCTCCTTCTCCTTCTTCTACTACTTCTGATTCACCCTCCAGACTTCACCTTCTCCTTCTCCTTCTTCTACTTCTTCTGCTTCTCCCTCCAGGCTTCACCTTCTCCTTCTCCTTCTTCTACTTCTTCTGATTCACCCTCCAGACTTCACCTTCTCCTTCTCCTTCTTCTACAGTTTCTGATTCACCCTCCAGACTTCACCTTCTCCTTCTCCTTCTTTACTTCTTCTGATTCACCCTCCAGACTTCACCTTCTCCTTCTCCTTCTTCTCCTTCTTCTGAGTCACCCTCCAGACTTCACCTTCTCCTTCTCCTTCTTCTGCTTCTTCTGATTCACCCTCCAGACTTCACCTTCTCCTTCTCCTTCTTCTACTTCTTCTGATTCACCCTCCAGACTTCACCTTCTCCTTCTCCTTCTTCAGCTTCTTCTGCTTCACCCTCCAGACTTCACCTTCTCCTTCTGCTTCTTCTGCTTCTTCGGCTTCACCCTCCTGACTTCACCTTCTCCTTCTCCTTCTTCTACTTCTTCTGATTCACCATCCAGACTTCACCTTCTCCTTCTCCTCCTTCTGCTTCTTCTGATTCACCCTCCAGACTTCACCTTCTCCTTCTCCTTCTTCTACTTCTTCTGATTCACCCTCCAGACTTCACCTTCTCCTTCTCCTTCTTCTGATTCTTCTGATTCACCCTCCTGACTTCACGTTCTCCTTCTCCTTCTTCTACTTCTTCTGATTCACCCTCCTGACTTCACCTTCTCCATCTCCTTTTTCTGCTTCTTCTGATTCACCCTCCAGACTTCACCTTCTCCTTCTCCTTCTTCTACTTCTTCTGATTCACCCTCCAGACTTCACCTTCCCCTTCTCCTTCTTCTACTTCTTCTGATTCACCCTCCAGACTTCACCTTCTCCTTCTCCTTCTTCTGCTTCTTCTGATTCACCCTCCAGACTTCACCTTCTCCTTCTCCTTCTTCTACTTCTTCTGCTTCACCCTCCTGACTTCACCTTCTCCTTCTCCTTCTTCTACTTCTTCTGATTCACCCTCCTGACTTCACCTTCTCCTTCTCCTTCTTCTGCTTCTTCTGATTCACCCTCCAGACTTCACCTTCTCCTTCTCCTTCTACTTCTTCTGATTCACCCTCCAGACTTCACCTTCTCCTTCTCCTTCTTCTACTTCTTCTGGTTCTCCCTCCTGACTTCACCTTCTCCTTCTCCTTCTTCTGCTTCTTCTGATTCACCCTCCAGACTTCACCTTCTCCTTCTCCTTCTTCTACTTCTTCTGATTCACCCTCCTGACTTCACCCTCTCCTTTTCCTTCTTCTGCTTCTTCTGATTCACCCTCCAGACCTCACCTTCTCCTTCTCCTTCTTCTACTTCTTCTGATTCACCCTCCAGACTTCACCTTCGCCTTCTCCTTCTTCTACTTCTTCTGATTCACCCTCCTGACTTAACCTTCTCCTTCTCCTTCTTCTGCTTTTTCTGATTCACCCTCCAGACTTCACCTTCTCCTTCTCCTTCTTCTACTTCTTCTGCTTCACACTCCTGACTTCACCTTCTCCTTCTCCTTCTTCTACTTCTTCTGATTCACCCTCCAGTCTTCACCTTCTCCTTCTCCTTCTTCTGCTTCTTCTGATTCACCCTCCAGACTTCACCTTCTCCTTCTCCTTCTTCTCCTTCTTCTGATTCACCCTCCTGACTTCACCCACTCCTTCTCCTTCTTCTGCTTCTTCTGATTCACCCTCCAGACTTCACCTTCTCCTTCTCCTTCTTCTACTTCTTCTGATTCACCCTCCAGACTTCACCTTCTCCTTCTCCTTCTTCTACTTCTTCTGATTCACCCTCCAGACTTCACCTTCTCCTTCTCCTTCTTCTGCTTCTTCTGATTCACCCTCCTGACTTCACCTTCTCCTTGTCCATCTGCTTCTTCTGCTTCACCCTCCTGACTTCACCTTCTCCTTCTCCTTCTTCTGCTTCTTCTGATTCACCCTCCAGACTTCACCTTCTCCTTCTCCTTCTTCTGCTTCTTCTGCTTCACCCTCCTGACTTCACCTTCTCCTTCTCCTTCTTTTGCTTCTTCTGATTCACCCTCCAGACTTCACCTTCTCCTTCTCCTTCTTCTGCTTCTTCTGATTCACCCTCCAGACTTCACCTTCTACTTCTCCTTCTTCTGCTTCTTCTGATTCACCCTCCAGACTTCACCTTCTCCTTCTCCTTCTTCTGCTTCTTCTGATTCACCCTCCAGACTTCACCTTCTCCTTCTCCTTCTTCTACTTCTTCTGATTCACCCTCCAGACTTCACCTTCTCCTTCTCCTTCTTCTACTTCTTCTGATTCACCCTCCAGACTTCACCTTCTCCTTCTCCTTCTTCTACTTCTTCTGATTCACCCTCCAGACTTCACCTTCTCCTTCTCCTTCTTCTACTACTTCTGATTCACCCTCCAGACTTCACCTTCTCCTTCTCCTTCTTCTACTTCTTCTGCTTCTCCCTCCAGGCTTCACCTTCTCCTTCTCCTTCTTCTACTTCTTCTGATTCACCCTCCAGACTTCACCTTCTCCTTCTCCTTCTTCTACAGCTTCTGATTCACCCTCCAGACTTCACCTTCTCCTTCTCCTTCTTTACTTCTTCTGATTCACCCTCCAGACTTCACCTTCTCCTTCTCCTTCTTCTCCTTCTTCTGAGTCACCCTCCAGACTTCACCTTCTCCTTCTCCTTTTTCTGCTTCTTCTGATTCACCCTCCAGACTTCACCTTCTCCTTCTCCTTCTTCTACTTCTTCTGATTCACCCTCCAGACTTCACCTTCTCCTTCTCCTTCTTCTGCTTCTTCTGCTTCACCCTCCAGACTTCACCTTCTCCTTCTGCTTCTTCTGCTTCTTCGGCTTCACCCTCCTGACTTCACCTTCTCCTTCTCCTTCTTCTACTTCTTCTGATTCACCATCCAGACTTCACCTTCTCCTTCTCCTCCTTCTGCTTCTTCTGATTCACCCTCCAGACTTCACCTTCTCCTTCTCCTTCTTCTACTTCTTCTGATTCACCCTCCAGACTTCACCTTCTCCTTCTCCTTCTTCTGCTTCTTCTGATTCACCCTCCTGACTTCACGTTCTCCTTCTCCTTCTTCTACTTCTTCTGATTCACCCTCCTTACTTCACCTTCTCCATCTCCTTTTTCTGCTTCTTCTGATTCACCCTCCAGACTTCACCTTCTCCTTCTCCTTCTTCTACTTCTTCTGATTCACCCTCCAGACTTCCCCTTCCCCTTCTCCTTCTTCTACTTCTTCTGATTCACCCTCCAGACTTCACCTTCTCCTTCTCCTTCTTCTGCTTCTTCTGATTCACCCTCCAGACTTCACCTTCTCCTTCTCCTTCTTCTACTTCTTCTGCTTCACCCTCCTGACTTCACCTTCTCCTTCTCCTTCTTCTACTTCTTCTGATTCACCCTCCTGACTTCACCTTCTCCTTCTCCTTCTTCTGCTTCTTCTGATTCACCCTCCAGACTTCACCTTCTCCTTCTCCTTCTTCTACTTCTTCTGATTCACCCTCCAGACTTCACCTTCTCCTTCTCCTTCTTCTACTTCTTCTGATTCTCCCTCCTGACTTCACCTTCTCCTTCTCCTTCTTCTGCTTCTTCTGATTCACCCTCCAGACTTCACCTTCTCCTTCTCCTTCTTCTACTTCTTCTGATTCACCCTCCTGACTTCACCCTCTCCTTTTCCTTCTTCTGCTTCTTCTGATTCACCCTCCAGACCTCACCTTCTCCTTCTCCTTCTTCTACTTCTTCTGATTCACCCTCCAGACTTCACCTTCGCCTTCTCCTTCTTCTACTTCTTCTGATTCACCCTCCTGACTTAACCTTCTCCTTCTCCTTCTTCTGCTTTTTCTGATTCACCCTCCAGACTTCACCTTCTCCTTCTCCTTCTTCTACTTCTTCTGCTTCACACTCCTGACTTCACCTTCTCCTTCTCCTTCTTCTACTTCTTCTGATTCACCCTCCAGTCTTCACCTTCTCCTTCTCCTTCTTCTGCTTCTTCTGATTCACCCTCCAGACTTCACCTTCTCCTTCTCCTTCTTCTACTTCTTCTGCTTCACCCTCCTGACTTCACCTTCTCCTTCTCCTTCTTCTACTTCTTCTGATTCACCCTCCTGACTTCACCTTCTCCTTCTTCTGCTTCTTCTGATTCACCCTCCAGACTTCACCTTCTCCTTCTCCTTCTTCTACTTCTTCTGATTCACCCTCCAGACTTCACCTTCTCCTTCTCCTTCTTCTACCTCTTCTGATTCACCCTCCTAACTTCACCTTCTCCTTCTCCTTCTTCTGCTTCTTCTGATTCACCCTCCAGACTTCACCTTCTCCTTCTCCTTCTTCTACTTCTTCTGATTCACCCTCCTGACTTCACCTTCTCCATCTCCTTTTTCTGCTTCTTCTGATTCACCCTCCAGACTTCACCTTCTCCTTCTCCTTCTTCTACTTCTTCTGATTCACCCTCCAGACTTCACCTTCCCCTTCTCCTTCTTCTACTTCTTCTGATTCACCCTCCAGACTTCACCTTCTCCTTCTCCTTCTTCTGCTTCTTCTGGTTCACCCTCCAGACTTCACCTTCTCCTTCTCCTTCTTCTACTTCTTCTGCTTCACCCTCCTGAATTCACCTTCTCCTTCTCCTTCTTCTACTTCTTCTGATTCACCCTCCTGACTTCACCTTCTCCTTCTCCTTCTTCTGCTTCTTCTGATTCACCCTCCAGACTTCACCTTCTCCTTCTCCTTCTTCTACTTCTTCTGATTCACCCTCCAGACTTCACCTTCTCCTTCTCCTTCTTCTACTTCTTCTGATTCTCCCTCCTGACTTCACCTTCTCCTTCTCCTTCTTCTGCTTCTTCTGATTCACCCTCCAGACTTCACCTTCTCCTTCTCCTTCTTCTACTTCTTCTGATTCACCCTCCTGACTTCACCCTCTCCTTTTCCTTCTTCTGCTTCTTCTGATTCACCTTCCAGACCTCACCTTCTCCTTCTCCTTCTTCTACTTCTTCTGATTCACCCTCCAGACTTCACCTTCTCCTTCTCCTTCTTCTACTTCTTCTGATTCACCCTCCAGACTTCACCTTCTCCTTCTCCTTCTTCTGATTCTTCTGATTCACCCTCCTGACTTCACGTTCTCCTTCTCCTTCTTCTACTTCTTCTGATTCACCCTCCTGACTTCACCTTCTCCATCTCCTTTTTCTGCTTCTTCTGATTCACCCTCCAGACTTCACCTTCTCCTTCTCCTTCTTCTACTTCTTCTGATTCACCCTCCAGACTTCACCTTCCCCTTCTCCTTCTTCCACTTCTTCTGATTCACCCTCCAGACTTCACCTTCTCCTTCTCCTTCTTCTGCTTCTTCTGATTCACCCTCCAGACTTCACCTTCTCCTTCTCCTTCTTCTACTTCTTCTGCTTCACCCTCCTGACTTCACCTTCTCCTTCTCCTTCTTCTACTTCTTCTGATTCACCCTCCTGACTTCACCTTCTCCTTCTCCTTCTTCTGCTTCTTCTGATTCACCCTCCAGACTTCACCTTCTCCTTCTCCTTCTTCTACTTCTTCTGATTCACCCTCCAGACTTCACCTTCTCCTTCTCCTTCTTCTACTTCTTCTGGTTCTCCCTCCTGACTTCACCTTCTCCTTCTCCTTCTTCTGCTTCTTCTGATTCACCCTCCAGACTTCACCTTCTCCTTCTCCTTCTTCTACTTCTTCTGATTCACCCTCCTGACTTCACCCTCTCCTTTTCCTTCTTCTGCTTCTTCTGATTCACCCTCCAGACCTCACCTTCTCCTTCTCCTTCTTCTACTTCTTCTGATTCACCCTCCAGACTTCACCTTCGCCTTCTCCTTCTTCTACTTCTTCTGATTCACCCTCCTGACTTAACCTTCTCCTTCTCCTTCTTCTGCTTTTTCTGATTCACCCTCCAGACTTCACCTTCTCCTTCTCCTTCTTCTACTTCTTCTGCTTCACACTCCTGACTTCACCTTCTCCTTCTCCTTCTTCTACTTCTTCTGATTCACCCTCCAGTCTTCACCTTCTCCTTCTCCTTCTTCTGCTTCTTCTGATTCACCCTCCAGACTTCACCTTCTCCTTCTCCTTCTTCTACTTCTTCTGATTCACCCTCCTGACTTCACCCACTCCTTCTCCTTCTTCTGCTTCTTCTGATTCACCCTCCAGACTTCACCTTCTCCTTCTCCTTCTTCTACTTCTTCTGATTCACCCTCCAGACTTCACCTTCTCCTTCTCCTTCTTCTACTTCTTCTGATTCACCCTCCAGACTTCACCTTCTCCTTCTCCTTCTTCTGCTTCTTCTGATTCACCCTCCTGACTTCACCTTCTCCTTGTCCATCTGCTTCTTCTGCTTCACCCTCCTGACTTCACCTTCTCCTTCTCCTTCTTCTGCTTCTTCTGATTCACCCTCCAGACTTCACCTTCTCCTTCTCCTTCTTCTGCTTCTTCTGCTTCACCCTCCTGACTTCACCTTCTCCTTCTCCTTCTTTTACTTCTTCTGATTCACCCTCCAGACTTCACCTTCTCCTTCTCCTTCTTCTGCTTCTTCTGATTCACCCTCCAGACTTCACCTTCTACTTCTCCTTCTTCTGCTTCTTCTGATTCACCCTCCAGACTTCACCTTCTCCTTCTCCTTCTTCTGCTTCTTCTGATTCACCCTCCAGACTTCACCTTCTCCTTCTCCTTCTTCTACTTCTTCTGATTCACCCTCCAGACTTCACCTTCTCCTTCTCCTTCTTCTACTTCTTCTGATTCACCCTCCAGACTTCACCTTCTCCTTCTCCTTCTTCTACTTCTTCTGATTCACCCTCCAGACTTCACCTTCTCCTTCTCCTTCTTCTACTACTTCTGATTCACCCTCCAGACTTCACCTTCTCCTTCTCCTTCTTCTACTTCTTCTGCTTCTCCCTCCAGGCTTCACCTTCTCCTTCTCCTTCTTCTACTTCTTCTGATTCACCCTCCAGACTTCACCTTCTCCTTCTCCTTCTTCTACAGCTTCTGATTCACCCTCCAGACTTCACCTTCTCCTTCTCCTTCTTTACTTCTTCTGATTCACCCTCCAGACTTCACCTTCTCCTTCTCCTTCTTCTCCTTCTTCTGAGTCACCCTCCAGACTTCACCTTCTCCTTCTCCTTCTTCTGCTTCTTCTGATTCACCCTCCAGACTTCACCTTCTCCTTCTCCTTCTTCTACTTCTTCTGATTCACCCTCCAGACTTCACCTTCTCCTTCTCCTTCTTCTGCTTCTTCTGCTTCACCCTCCAGACTTCACCTTCTCCTTCTGCTTCTTCTGCTTCTTCGGCTTCACCCTCCTGACTTCACCTTCTCCTTCTCCTTCTTCTACTTCTTCTGATTCACCATCCAGACTTCACCTTCTCCTTCTCCTCCTTCTGCTTCTTCTGATTCACCCTCCAGACTTCACCTTCTCCTTCTCCTTCTTCTACTTCTTCTGATTCACCCTCCAGACTTCACCTTCTCCTTCTCCTTCTTCTGCTTCTTCTGATTCACCCTCCTGACTTCACGTTCTCCTTCTCCTTCTTCTACTTCTTCTGATTCACCCTCCTTACTTCACCTTCTCCATCTCCTTTTTCTGCTTCTTCTGATTCACCCTCCAGACTTCACCTTCTCCTTCTCCTTCTTCTACTTCTTCTGATTCACCCTCCAGACTTCACCTTCCCCTTCTCCTTCTTCTACTTCTTCTGATTCACCCTCCAGACTTCACCTTCTCCTTCTCCTTCTTCTGCTTCTTCTGATTCACCCTCCAGACTTCACCTTCTCCTTCTCCTTCTTCTACTTCTTCTGCTTCACCCTCCTGACTTCACCTTCTCCTTCTCCTTCTTCTACTTCTTCTGATTCACCCTCCTGACTTCACCTTCTCCTTCTACTTCTTCTGCTTCTTCTGATTCACCCTCCAGACTTCACCTTCTCCTTCTCCTTCTTCTACTTCTTCTGATTCACCCTCCAGACTTCACCTTCTCCTTCTCCTTCTTCTACTTCTTCTGATTCTCCCTCCTGACTTCACCTTCTCCTTCTCCTTCTTCTGCTTCTTCTGATTCACCCTCCAGACTTCACCTTCTCCTTCTCCTTCTTCTACTTCTTCTGATTCACCCTCCTGACTTCACCCTCTCCTTTTCCTTCTTCTGCTTCTTCTGATTCACCCTCCAGACCTC
Organism: Somniosus microcephalus; assembly: GCF_052327205.1. NCBI lineage: Eukaryota > Metazoa > Chordata > Chondrichthyes > Squaliformes > Somniosidae > Somniosus > Somniosus microcephalus. The sequence continues at coordinate 381,759 of NW_028225473.1, forward strand.
ACCTTCTCCTTCTCCTTCTTCTACTTCTTCTGATTCACCCTCCAGACTTCACCTTCGCCTTCTCCTTCTTCTACTTCTTCTGATTCACCCTCCTGACTTAACCTTCTCCTTCTCCTTCTTCTGCTTTTTCTGATTCACCCTCCAGACTTCACCTTCTCCTTCTCCTTCTTCTACTTCTTCTGCTTCACACTCCTGACTTCACCTTCTCCTTCTCCTTCTTCTACTTCTTCTGATTCACCCTCCAGTCTTCACCTTCTCCTTCTCCTTCTTCTGCTTCTTCTGATTCACCCTCCAGACTTCACCTTCTCCTTCTCCTTCTTCTACTTCTTCTGCCTCACCCTCCTGACTTCACCTTCTCCTTCTCCTTCTTCTACTTCTTCTGATTCACCCTCCTGACTTCACCTTCTCCTTCTCCTTCTTCTGCTTCTTCTGATTCACCCTCCAGACTTCACCTTCTCCTTCTCCTTCTTCTACTTCTTCTGATTCACCCTCCAGACTTCACCTTCTCCTTCTCCTTCTTCTACCTCTTCTGATTCACCCTCCTAACTTCACCTTCTCCTTCTCCTTCTTCTGCTTCTTCTGATTCACCCTCCAGACTTCACCTTCTCCTTCTCCTTCTTCTACTTCTTCTGATTCACCCTCCTGACTTCACCTTCTCCATCTCCTTTTTCTGCTTCTTCTGATTCACCCTCCAGACTTCACCTTCTCCTTCTCCTTCTTCTACTTCTTCTGATTCACCCTCCAGACTTCACCTTCCCCTTCTCCTTCTTCTACTTCTTCTGATTCACCCTCCAGACTTCACCTTCTCCTTCTCCTTCTTCTGCTTCTTCTGGTTCACCCTCCAGACTTCACCTTCTCCTCCTCCTTCTTCTACTTCTTCTGCTTCACCCTCCTGAATTCACCTTCTCCTTCTCCTTCTTCTACTTCTTCTGATTCACCCTCCTGACTTCACCTTCTCCTTCTCCTTCTTCTGCTTCTTCTGATTCACCCTCCAGACTTCACCTTCTCCTTCTCCTTCTTCTACTTCTTCTGATTCACCCTCCAGACTTCACCTTCTCCTTCTCCTTCTTCTACTTCTTCTGATTCTCCCTCCTGACTTCACCTTCTCCTTCTCCTTCTTCTGCTTCTTCTGATTCACCCTCCAGACTTCACCTTCTCCTTCTCCTTCTTCTACTTCTTCTGATTCACCCTCCTGACTTCACCCTCTCCTTTTCCTTCTTCTGCTTCTTCTGATTCACCCTCCAGACCTCACCTTCTCCTTCTCCTTCTTCTACTTCTTCTGATTCACCCTCCAGACTTCACCTTCGCCTTCTCCTTCTTCTACTTCTTCTGATTCACCCTCCTGACTTAACCTTCTCCTTCTCCTTCTTCTGCTTTTTCTGATTCACCCTCCAGACTTCACCTTCTCCTTCTCCTTCTTCTACTTCTTCTGCTTCACACTCCTGACTTCACCTTCTCCTTCTCCTTCTTCTACTTCTTCTGATTCACCCTCCAGTCTTCACCTTCTCCTTCTCCTTCTTCTGCTTCTTCTGATTCACCCTCCAGACTTCACCTTCTCCTTCTCCTTCTTCTACTTCTTCTGCTTCACCCTCCTGACTTCACCTTCTCCTTCTCCTTCTTCTACTTCTTCTGATTCACCCTCCTGACTTCACCTTCTCCTTCTCCTTCTTCTGCTTCTTCTGATTCACCCTCCAGACTTCACCTTCTCCTTCTCCTTCTTCTACTTCTTCTGATTCACCCTCCAGACTTCACCTTCTCCTTCTCCTTCTTCTACCTCTTCTGATTCACCCTCCTAACTTCACCTTCTCCTTCTCCTTCTTCTGCTTCTTCTGATTCACCCTCCAGACTTCACCTTCTCCTTCTCCTTCTTCTACTTCTTCTGATTCACCCTCCTGACTTCACCCAATCCTTCTCCTTCTTCTGCTTCTTCTGATTCACCCTCCAGACTTCACCTTCTCCTTCTCCTTCTTCTACTTCTTCTGATTCACCCTCCAGACTTCACCTTCTCCTTCTCCTTCTTCTACTTCTTCTGATTCACCCTCCTGACTTAACCTTCTCCTTCTCCTTCTTCTGCTTTTTCTGATTCACCCTCCAGACTTCACCTTCTCCTTCTCCTTCTTCTACTTCTTCTGCTTTTCACTCCTGACTTCACCTTCTCCTTCTCCTTCTTCTACTTCTTCTGATTCACCATCCAGACTTCACCTTCTCCTTCTCCTTCTTCTACTTCTTCTGATTCACTCTCCAGACTTCACCTTCTCCTTCTCCTTCTTCTGCTTCTTCTGCTTCACCCTCCAGACTTCACCTTCTCCTTCTCCTTCTTCTACTTCTTCTGATTCACCCTCCTGACTTCACCTTCTCCTTCTCCTTCTTCTGCTTCTTCTGCTTCACCCTCCAGACTTCACCTTCTCCTTCGCCTTCTTCTACTTCTTCTGATTCACTCTCCTGACTTCACCTTCTCGTTCTCCTTCTTCTGCTTCTTCTGATTCACCCTCCAGACTTCACCTTCTCCTTCTACTTCTTCTACTTCTTCTGATTCACCATCCAGACTTCACCTTCTCCTTCTCCTCCTTCTGCTTCTTCTGATTCACCCTCCAGGCTTCACCTTCTCCTTCTCCTTCTTCTACTTCTTCTGATTCACCCTCCAGACTTCACCTTCTCCTTCTCCTTCTTCTGCTTCTTCTGATTCACCCTCCTGACTTCACCTTCTCCTTCTCCTTCTTCTACTTCTTCTGATTCACCCTCCTGACTTCACCTTCTCCATCTCCTTCTTCTGCTTCTTATGATTCACCCTCCAGACTTCACCTTCTCCTTCTCCTTCTTCTACTTCTTCTGATTCACCCTCCAGACTTCACCTTCTCCTTCTCCTTCTTCTGCTTCTTCTGATTCACCCTCCAGACTTCACCTTCTCCTTCTCCTTCTTCTGCTTCTTCTGATTCACCCTCCAGACTTCACCTGCTCCTTCTCCTTCTTCTACTTCTTCTGCTTCTCCCTCCAGACTTCACCTTCTCCTTCTCCTTCTGCTGCTTCTTCTGCTTCACCCTCCTGACTTCACCTTCTCCTTCCCCTTCTTCTGCTTCTTCTGATTCACCCTCCAGACTTCACCTTCTCCTTCTCCTTCTTCTGCTCCTTCTGATTCACCCTCCAGACTTCAGCTTCTCCTTCTCCTTCTTCTACTTCTTCTGATTCACCCTCCAGACTTCACCTTCTCCTTCTCCTTCTTCTGCTACTTCTGATTCACCCTCCTGACTTCACCTTCTCCTTCTCCTTCTGCTTCTTCTGCTTCACCCTCCTGACTTCACCTTCTCCTTCTCCTTCTTCTGCTTCTCCTGATTCACCCTCCAGACTTCACCTTCTCCTTCTCCTTCTTCTGCTTCTTCTGCTTCACCCTCCTGACTTCACCTTCTCCTTCTCCTTCTTTTACTTCTTCTGATTCACCCTCCAGACTTCACCTTCTCCTTCTCCTTCTTCTGCTTCTTCTGATTCACCCTCCAGACTTCACCTTCTACTTCTCCTTCTTCTGCTTCTTCTGATTCACCCTCCAGACTTCACCTTCTCCTTCTCCTTCTTCTGCTTCTTCTGATTCACCCTCCAGACTTCACCTTCTCCTTCTCCTTCTTCTACTTCTTCTGATTCACCCTGCAGACTTCACCTTCTCCTTCTCCTTCTTCTACTTCTTCTGATTCACCCTCCAGACTTCACCTTCTCCTTTTCCTTCTTCTACTTCTTCTGATTCACCCTCCAGACTTCACCTTCTCCTTCTCCTTCTTCTACTACTTCTGATTCACCCTCCAGACTTCACCTTCTCCTTCTCCTTCTTCTACTTCTTCTGCTTCTCCCTCCAGGCTTCACCTTCTCCTTCTCCTTCTTCTACTTCTTCTGATTCACCCTCCAGACTTCACCTTCTCCTTCTCCTTCTTCTACATCTTCTGATTCACCCTCCAGACTTCACCTTCTCCTTCTCCTTCTTTACTTCTTCAGATTCACCCTCCAGACTTCACCTTCTCCTTCTCCTTCTTCTACTTCTTCTGAGTCACCCTCCAGACTTCACCTTCTCCTTCTCCTTCTTCTGCTTCTTCTGATTCACCCTCCAGACTTCACCTTCTCCTTCTCCTTCTTCTACTTCTTCTGATTCACCCTCCAGACTTCACCTTCTCCTTCTCCTTCTTCTGCTTCTTCTGCTTCACTCTCCAGACTTCACCTTCTCCTTCTTCTTCTTCTGCTTCTTCGGCTTCACCCTCCTGACTTCACCTTCTCCTTCTCCTTCTTCTACTTCTTCTGATTCACCATCCAGACTTCACCTTCTCCTTCTCCTCCTTCTGCTTCTTCTGATTCACCCTCCAGACTTCACCTTCTCCTTCTCCTTCTTCTACTTCTTCTGATTCACCCTCCAGACTTCACCTTCTCCTTCTCCTTCTTCTGCTTCTTCTGATTCACCCTTCAGACTTCACCTTCTCCTTCTCCTTCTTCTACTTCTTCTGATTCACCCTCCAGACTTCACCTTCCCCTTCTCCTTCTTCTACTTCTTCTGATTCACCCTCCAGACTTCACCTTCTCCTTCTCCTTCTTCTGCTTCTTCTGATTCACCCACCAGACTTCACCTTCTCCTTCTCCTTCTTCTACTTCTTCTGATTCTCCCTCCTGACTCACCTTCTCCTTCTCCTTCTTCTGCTTCTTCTGATTCACCCTCCAGACTTCACCTTCTCCTTCTCCTTCTTCTACGTCTTCTGATTCACCCTCCTGACTTCACCCTCTCCTTCTCCTTCTTCTGATTCACCCTCCAGACTTCACCTTCTCCTTCTCCTTCTTCTACTTCTTCTGCTTCACACTCCTGACTTCACCTTCTCCTTCTCCTTCTTCTACTTCTTCTGATTCACCCTCCAGACTTCACCTTCTCCTTCTCCTTCTTCTGCTTCTTCTGATTCACCCTCCAGACTTCACCTTCTCCTTCTCCTTCTTCTACTTCTTCTGCTTCACCCTCCTGACTTCACCTTCTCCTTCTCCTTCTTCTACTTCTTCTGATTCACCCTCCTGACTTCACCTTCTCCTTCTCCTTCTTCTGCTTCTTCTGATTCACCCTCCAGACTTCACCTTCTCCTTCTCCTTCTTCTACTTCTTCTCATTCACCCTCCAGACTTCACCTTCTCCTTCTCCTTCTTCTACTTCTTCTGATTCACCCTCCTAACTTCACCTTCTCCTTCTCCTTCTTCTACTTCTTCTGATTCACCCTCCTGACTTCACCTTCTCCTTCTCCTTCTTCTGCTTCTTCTGACTCACCCTCCAGACTTCACCTTCTCCTTCTCCTTCTTCTACTTCTTCTGATTCACCCTCCAGACTTCACCTTCTCCTTCTCCTTCTTCTGCTTCTTCTGATTCACCCTCCTGACTTCACGTTCTCCTTCTCCTTCTTCTACTTCTTCTGATTCACCCTCCTGACTTCACCTTCTCCATCTCCTTTTTCTGCTTCTTCTGATTCACCCTCCAGACTTCACCTTCTCCTTCTCCTTCTTCTACTTCTTCTGATTCAGCCTCCAGACTTCACCTTCCCCTTCTCCTTCTTCTACTTCTTCTGATTCACCCTCCAGACTTCACCTTCTCCTTCTCCTTCTTCTGCTTCTTCTGATTCACCCTCCAGACTTCACCTTCTCCTTCTCCTTCTTCTACTTCTTCTGCTTCACCCTCCTGACTTCACCTTCTCCTTCTGCTTCTTCTACTTCTTCTGATTCACCCTCCAGACTTCACCTTCTCCTTCTCCTTCTTCTACTTCTTCTGATTCACCCTCCAGACTTCACCTTCTCCTTCTCCTTCTTCTGCTTCTTCTGATTCACCCTCCTGACTTAACCTTCTCCTTCTCCTTCTTCTGCTTTTTCTGATTCACCCTCCAGACTTCACCTTCTCCTTCTCCTTCTTCTACTTCTTCTGATTCACCCTCCAGACTTCACCTTCTCCTTCTCCTTCTTCTACTTCTTCTGATTCACCCTCCAGACTTCACCTTCTCCTTCTCCTTCTTCTACTACTTCTGATTCACCCTCCAGACTTCACCTTCTCCTTCTCCTTCTTCTACTTCTTCTGCTTCTCCCTCCAGGCTTCACCTTCTCCTTCTCCTTCTTCTACTTCTTCTGATTCACCCTCCAGACTTCACCTTCTCCTTCTCCTTCTTCTACATCTTCTGATTCACCCTCGAGACTTCACCTTCTCCTTCTCCTTCTTTACTTCTTCAGATTCACCCTCCAGACTTCACCTTCTCCTTCTCCTTCTTCTGCTTCTTCTGATTCACCCTCCAGACTTCACCTTCTTCTTCTCCTTCTTCTACTTCTTCTGATTCACCCTCCAGACTTCACCTTCTCCTTCTCCTTCTTCTGCTTCTTCTGCTTCACCCTCCAGACTTCACCTTCTCCTTCTGCTTCTTCTGCTTCTTCGGCTTCACCCTCCTGACTTCACCTTCTCCTTCTCCTTCTTCTACTTCTTCTGATTCACCATCCAGACTTCACCTTCTCCTTCTCCTCCTGCTGCTTCTTCTGATTCACCCTCCAGACTTCACCTTCTCCTTCTCCTTCTTCCACTTCTTCTGATTCACCCTCCAGACTTCACCTTCTCCTTCTCCTTCTTCTACTTCTTCTGATTCACCCTCCTGACTTCACCTTCTCCTTCTCCTTCTTCTAGTTCTTCTGATTCACCCTCCAGTCTTCACCTTCTCCTTCTCCTTCTTCTGCTTTCTTCTGATTCACCCTCCAGACTTCACCTTCTCCTTCTCCTTTCTTCTGACTTCTTCTGATTCACCCTCCAGACTTCACCTTCTCCTTCTCCTTCTTCTGATTCTTCTGATTCACCCTCCAGACTTCACTTTCTCTATCTCCTTCTTCTGCTTCTTCTGATTCACCCTCCTGACTTCACCTTCTCCTTCTCCTTCTTCTACTTCTTCTGATAAACCCTCCTGACTTCACCTTCTCCTTCTCCTTCTTCTACTTCTTCTGCTTCACCCTCCAGACTTCACCTTCTCCTTCTCCTTCTTCTACTTCTTCTGATTCACC